>NW_027478586.1:600000-924255 GCF_051014685.1 Ptiloglossa arizonensis
ACAGAAATTTTGCGGATTGGTCAATCCTTTCGCGAGATATGGCAGTTTGGAGATAAGAAACGCTTGAGAAACTCAAAATTTTCGCAGTTCTGATGCTCGAAACGAATGACTAGAACGGCCTAGGGCAGAAGTACGCATACCGTTGTAATCGGGCGAGTTTCTACTTTCAGATGGCACAGAAATTTTGCGGATTGCTCAATCCGTTCGTGAGATATGGCAGTTTGGAAATAAGAAACGCTTGAGAAACTCAAAATTTTCGCAGTTTTGATGCTCGAAACGAATGACTAGAACAGCCTAGGGGAGAAGTACGCATACCGTTGTAATCGGGCGAGTTTCTACTTTCAGATGGCACAGAAATTTTGCGGATTGATCTATCCGTTCGCGAGATATGGCAGTTTGGAGATAAGAAACGCTTGAGAAACTCAAAATTTTCGCAGTTCTGATGCTCCAAACGAGTAACTAGAACGGCCTAGGGGAAAAGTGCGCATACCGTTGTAATCGGGCGAGTTTCTACTTTCAGATGCAACAGAAATTTTGCGGATTGGTCAATCCGTTCGCGAGATATGGCAGTTTGGAGGTAAGAAACGCTTGAGAAACTCAAAATTTTCGCAGTTCTGATACTCGACACGAATAACTAGAACGGCCTAGGGGAAAAGTGCGCATACCGTTGTAATCGGGCGAGTTTCTACTTTCCGATGCAACAGAAATTTTGCGGATTGATCAATCCGTTCGCGAGATATGGCAGTTTGGAGATAAGAAACGCTTGAGAAACTCAAAATTTTCGCAGTTCTGATGCTCGAAACGAATAACAAGAACGGCCTAGGGGAAAAGTGCGCATACCGTTGTAATCGGGCGAGTTTCTGCTTTCAGATGCTACAGAAATTTTGCGGATTGATTAATCCGTTCGCGAGATATGGCAGTTTGGAGGTAAGAAACGCTTGAGAAACTCAAAATTTTCGCAGTTCTGATGCTCGAAACGAATAACTAGAACCGCCTAGGGGAAAAGTGCGCATACCGTTGTAATCGGGCGAGTCTCTACTTTCAGATGCAACAGAAATTTTGCGGATTGATCAATCCGTTCGCGAGATATGGCAGTTTGGAGATAAGAAACGCTTGAGAAACTCAAAATTTTCGCAGTTCTGATGCTCGAAACGAATAACAAGAACGGCCTAGGGGAAAAGTGCGCATACCGTTGTAATCGGGCGAGTTTCTACTTTCAGATGCAACAGAAATTTTGCGGATTGGTTAATCCGTTCGCGAGATATGGCAGTTTGGAGATAAGAAACGCTTGAGAAACTCAAAATGTTCGCAGTTTTGATGCTCGAAACGAGTAACTAGAACGGCCTAGGGGAAAACTACACCTACCGTTGTAATCGGGCGAGTTTCTACTTTCAGATGCAACAGAAATTATGCGGATTGGTCAATCCGTTCGCGTGATATGGACGTTTGGATGTAAGAAACGCTTGAGAAACTCAAAATTTTCGCATTTTTGATGCTCGAAACGAATAACTAGAACGGCCTAGGGGAAAAGTGCGCATACCGTTGTAATCGGGCGAGTTTCTACTTTCAGAAGCAACAGAAATTTTGCGGATTGGTCAATCCGTTCTCGAGATATGGCAGTTTGGTGGTAAGAAACGCTTGAGAAACTCAAAATTTTTGCAGTTCTGATGCTCGAAATGAATAACTGGAACGGCCTAGGGGAAAACTACACCTACCCTTGTAATCGGGCGAGTTTCTACATTCAGATGCAACAGAAATTTTGCGGATTGATCAATCCGTTCGCGAGATATGGCAGTTTGGAGATAAGAAACGCTTGAGAAACTCAAAATTTTCGCATTTCTGATGCTCGATACGAATAACTAGAACGGCCTAGGGGAAAAGTGCGCATACCGTTGTAATCGGGCGAGTTTCTACTTTCAGATGCAACATAAATTTTGCGGATTGGTCAATCCGTTCGCGAGATATGGCAGTTTGGAGGTAAGAAACGCTTGAGAAACTCATAATTTTCGCAGTTCTGATGCTCGACACGAATAACTAGAACGGCCTAGGGGAAAAGTGCGCATGCCGTTGTAATCGGGCGAGTTTCTGCTTTCAGATGCAACAGAAATTTTGCGGATTGGTCAATCCGTTCGCGAGATATGGCAGTTTGGAGGTAAGAAACGCTTGAGAAACTCAAAATTTTCGCAGTTCTGATGCTCGAAACGAATAACTAGAACGGCCTAGGGGAAAACTACACCTACCGTTGTAATCGGGCGAGTTTCTACTTTCAGATGCAACAGAAATTTTGCGGATTGGTCAATCCGTTCGCGAGATATGGCAGTTTGGAGGTAAGAAACGCTTGAGAAACTCAAAATTTTCGCAGTTCTGATGCTCGAAACGAATAACAAGAACGGCCTAGGGGAAAAGTGCGCATACCGTTGTAATCGGGCGAGTTTCTACTTTCAGATGCAACAGAAATTTTGCGGATTGATTAATCCGTTCGCGAGATATGGCAGTTTGGAGGTAAGAAACGCTTGAGAAACTCAAAATTTTCGCAGTTCTGATGCTCGACACGAATAACTAGTACGGCCTAGGGCAAAAGAGCGCATACCGTTGTAATCGGGCGAGTTTCTACTTTCAGATGCAACAGAAATTTTGCGGATTGGTCAATCCGTTCGCGAGATATGGCAGTTTGGAAGTAAGAAACGCTTGAGAAACTCAAAATTTTGGCAGTTCTGATGCTCGAAACGAATAACTAGAACGGCCTAGGGGAAAAGTGCGCATATCGTTGTAATCGGGCGAGTTTCTACTTTCAGATGCAACAGAAATTATGCGGATTGGTCAATCCGTTCGCGTGATATGGCCGTTTGGATGTAAGAAACGCTTGAGAAACTCAAAATTTTCGCAGTTCTGATGCTCGAAACGAATGACTAGAACGGCCTAGGGGAGAAGTACGCATACCGTTGTAATCGGGCGAGTTTCTACTTTCAGATGGCACAGAAATTTTGCGGATTGCTCAATCCGTTCGTGAGATATGGCAGTTTGGAAATAAGAAACGCTTGAGAAACTCAAAATTTTCGCAGTTTTGATGCTCGAAACGAGTAACTAGAACGGCCTAGGGGAAAAGTGCGCATCCCGTTGTAATCGGGCGAGTTTCTACTTTCAGATGCAACAGAAATTTTGCGGATTGGTTAATCCGTTCGCGAGATATGGCAGTTTGGAGATAAGAAACGCTTGAGAAACTCAAAATTTTCGCAGTTCTGATGCTCGAATCGAATGACTAGAACGGCCTAGGGCAGAAGTACGCATACCGTAATCGGGCGAGTTTCTACCTTCAGATGGCACAGAAATTTTGCGGATTGCTCAATCCGTTCGTGAGATATGGCAGTTTGGAAATAAGAAACGCTTGAGAAACTCAAAATTTTCGCAGTTTTGATGCTCGAAACGAGTAACTAGAACGGCCTAGGGGAAAAGTGCGCATACCGTTGTAATCGGGCGAGTTTCTACTTTCAGATGCAACAGAAATTTTGCGGATTGGTCAATCCGTTCGCGAGATATGGCAGTTTGGAGGTAAGAAACGCTTGAGAAACTCAAAATTTTCGCAGTTCTGATACTCGACACGAATAACTAGAACGGCCTAGGGGAAAAGTGCGCATACCGTTGTAATCGGGCGAGTTTCTACTTTCCGATGCAACAGAAATTTTGCGGATTGATCAATCCGTTCGCGAGATATGGCAGTTTGGAGATAAGAAACGCTTGAGAAACTCAAAATTTTCGCAGTTCTGATGCTCGAAACGAATAACAAGAACGGCCTAGGGGAAAAGTGCGCATACCGTTGTAATCGGGCGAGTTTCTACTTTCAGATGCAACAGAAATTTTGCGGATTGGTTAATCCGTTCGCGAGATATGGCAGTTTGGAGGTAAGAAACGCTTGAGAAACTCAAAATTTTCGCAGTTCTGATGCTCGACACGAATAACTAGAACGGCCTAGGGGAAAAGTGCGCATACCGTTGTAATCGGGCGAGTTTCTACTTTCCGATGCAACAGAAATTTTGCGGATTGATCAATCCGTTCGCGAGATATGGCAGTTTGGAGATAAGAAACGCTTGAGAAACTCAAAATTTTCGCAGTTCTGATGCTCGAATCGAATGACTAGAACGGCCTAGGGCAGAAGTACGCATACCGTAATCGGGCGAGTTTCTACCTTCAGATGGCACAGAAATTTTGCGGATTGCTCAATCCGTTCGTGAGATATGGCAGTTTGGAAATAAGAAACGCTTGAGAAACTCAAAATTTTCGCAGTTTTGATGCTCGAAACGAGTAACTAGAACGGCCTAGGGGAAAAGTGCGCATACCGTTGTAATCGGGCGAGTTTCTACTTTCAGATGCAACAGAAATTTTGCGGATTGGTCAATCCGTTCGCGAGATATGGCAGTTTGGAGGTAAGAAACGCTTGAGAAACTCAAAATTTTCGCAGTTCTGATACTCGACACGAATAACTAGAACGGCCTAGGGGAAAAGTGCGCATACCGTTGTAATCGGGCGAGTTTCTACTTTCCGATGCAACAGAAATTTTGCGGATTGATCAATCCGTTCGCGAGATATGGCAGTTTGGAGATAAGAAACGCTTGAGAAACTCAAAATTTTCGCAGTTCTGATGCTCGAAACGAATAACAAGAACGGCCTAGGGGAAAAGTGCGCATACCGTTGTAATCGGGCGAGTTTCTACTTTCAGATGCAACAGAAATTTTGCGGATTGATTAATCCGTTCGCGAGATAGGGCAGTTTGGAGGTAAGAAACGCTTGAGAAACTCAAAATTTTCGCAGTTCTGATGCTCGAAACGAATAACTAGAACCGCCTAGGGGAAAAGTGCGCATACCGTTGTAATCGGGCGAGTCTCTACTTTCAGATGCAACAGAAATTTTGCGGATTGATTAATCCGTTCGCGAGATATGGCAGTTTGGAGATAAGAAACGCTTGAGAAACTCAAAATTTTCGCATTTCTGATGCTCGATACGAATAACTAGAACGGCCTAGGGGAAAAGTGCGCATACCGTTGTAATCGGGCTAGTTTCTACTTTCAGAAGCAACAGAAATTTTGCGGATTGATCAATCCGTTCGCGAGATATGGCAGTTTGGAGGTAAGAAACGCTTGAGAGACTCAAAATTTTCGCAGTTCTGATGCTCGAAACGAATAACAAGAACGGCCTAGGGGAAAAGTGCGCATACCGTTGTAATCGGGCGAGTTTCTACTTTCAGATGCAACAGAAATTTTGCGGATTGGTTAATCCGTTCGCGAGATATGGCAGTTTGGAGATAAGAAACGCTTGAGAAACTCAAAATGTTCGCAGTTTTGATGCTCGAAACGAGTAACTAGAACGGCCTAGGGGAAAACTACACCTACCGTTGTAATCGGGCGAGTTTCTACTTTCAGATGCAACAGAAATTATGCGGATTGGTCAATCCGTTCGCGTGATATGGACGTTTGGATGAAAGAAACGCTTGAGAAACTCAAAATTTTCGCATTTTTGATGCTCGAAAACGAATAACTAGAACGGCCTAGGGGAAAAGTGCGCATACCGTTGTAATCGGGCGAGTTTCTACTTTCAGAAGCAACAGAAATTTTGCGGATTGGTCAATCCGTTCGCGAGATATGGCAGTTTGGAGGTAAGAAACGCTTGAGAAACTCAAAATTTTCGCATTTTTGATGCTCGAAACGAATAACTAGAACGGCCTAGGGGAAAAGTGCGCATACCGTTGTAATCGGGCGAGTTTCTACTTTCCGATGCAACAGAAATTTTGCGGATTGATCAATCCGTTCGCGAGATATGGCAGTTTGGAGATAAGAAACGCTTGAGAAACTCAAAATTTTCGCAGTTCTGATGCTCGAAACGAATAACAAGAACGGCCTAGGGGAAAAGTGCGCATACCGTTGTAATCGGGCGAGTTTCTACTTTCAGATGCAACAGAAATTTTGCGGATTGATTAATCCGTTCGCGAGATAGGGCAGTTTGGAGGTAAGAAACGCTTGAGAAACTCAAAATTTTCGCAGTTCTGATGCTCGAAACGAGTAACTAGAACGGCCTAGGGGAAAAGTACGCATACCGTTGTAATCGGGCGAGTTTCTACTTTTAGATGCAACAGAAATTTTGCGGATTGGTCAATCCGTTCGCGAGATATGGCAGTTTGGAGGTAAGAAACGCTTGAGAAACTCAAAATGTTCGCAGTTCTGATGCTCGACACGAATAACTGGAACGGCCTAGGGGAAAAGTGCTCATACCGTTGTAATCGGGCGAGTTTCTACTTTCAGATGCAACAGAAATTTTGCGGATTGGTCAATCCTTTCGCGAGATATGGCAGTTTGGAGATAAGAAACGCTTGAGAAACTCAAAATTTTCGCAGTTCTGATGCTCGAAACGAATGACTAGAACGGCCTAGGGCAGAAGTACGCATACCGTTGTAATCGGGCGAGTTTCTACCTTCAGATGGCACAGAAATTTTGCGGATTGCTCAATCCGTTCGTGAGATATGGCAGTTTGGAAATAAGAAACGCTTGAGAAACAAAAAATTTTCGCAGTTTTGATGCTCGAAACGAGTAACTAGAACGGCCTAGGGGAAAAGTGCGCATACCGTTGTAATCGGGCGAGTTTCTACTTTCAGATGCAACAGAAATTTTGCGGATTGGTCATCCGTTCGCGAGATATGGCAGTTTGGAGGTAAGAAACGCTTGAGAAACTCAAAATTTTCGCAGTTCTGATACTCGACACGAATAACTAGAACGGCCTAGGGAAAAGTGCGCATACCGTTGTAATCGGGCGAGCTTCTACTTTCCGATGCAACAGAAATTTTGCGGATTGATCAATCCGTTCGTGAGATATGGCAGTTTGGAGATAAGAAACGCTTGAGAAACTCAAAATTTTCGCAGTTCTGATGCTCGAAACGAATAACAAGAACGGCCTAGGGGAAAAGTGCGCATACCGTTGTAATCGGGCGAGTTTCTACTTTCAGATGCAACAGAAATTTTGCGGATTGATTAATCCGTTCGCGAGATAGGGCAGTTTGGAGGTAAGAAACGCTTGAGAAACTCAAAATTTTCGCAGTTCTGATGCTCGAAACGAATAACTAGAACCGCCTAGGGGAAAAGTGCGCATACCGTTGTAATCGGGCGAGTTTCTACTTTCAGATGCAACAGAAATTATGCGGATTGGTCAATCCGTTCGCGTGATATGGACGTTTGGATGAAAGAAACGCTTGAGAAACTCAAAATTTTCGCATTTTTGATGCTCGAAACGAATAACTAGAACGGCCTAGGGGAAAAGTGCGCATACCGTTGTAATCGGGCGAGTTTCTACTTTCAGAAGCAACAGAAATTTTGCGGATTGGTCAATCCGTTCGCGAGATATGGCAGTTTGGAGGTAAGAAACGCTTGAGAAACTCAAAATTTTCGCATTTTTGATGCTCGAAACGAATAACTAGAACGGCCTAGGGGAAAAGTACGCATACCGTTGTAATCGGGCGAGTTTCTACTTTTAGATGCAACAGAAATTTTGCGGATTGGTCAATCCGTTCGCGAGATATGGCAGTTTGGAGGTAAGAAACGCTTGAGAAACTCAAAATGTTCGCAGTTCTGATGCTCGACACGAATAACTGGAACGGCCTAGGGGAAAAGTGCGCATACCGTTGTAATCGGGCGAGTTTCTACTTTCAGATGCAACAGAAATTTTGCGGATTGGTCAATCCGTTCGCGAGATATGGCAGTTTGGAGGTAAGAAACGCTTGAGAAACTCAAAATTTTCGCAGTTCTGATACTCGACACGAATAACTAGAACGGCCTAGGGGAAAAGTGCGCATACCGTTGTAATCGGGCGAGCTTCTACTTTCCGATGCAACAGAAATTTTGCGGATTGATCAATCCGTTCGTGAGATATGGCAGTTTGGAGATAAGAAACGCTTGAGAAACTCAAAATTTTCGCAGTTCTGATGCTCGAAACGAATAACAAGAACGGCCTAGGGGAAAAGTGCGCATACCGTTGTAATCGGGCGAGTTTCTACTTTCAGATGCAACAGAAATTTTGCGGATTGATTAATCCGTTCGCGAGATAGGGCAGTTTGGAGGTAAGAAACGCTTGAGAAACTCAAAATTTTCGCAGTTCTGATGCTCGAAACGAATAACTAGAACCGCCTAGGGGAAAAGTGCGCATACCGTTGTAATCGGGCGAGTTTCTACTTTCAGATGCAACAGAAATTATGCGGATTGGTCAATCCGTTCGCGTGATATGGACGTTTGGATGAAAGAAACGCTTGAGAAACTCAAAATTTTCGCATTTTTGATGCTCGAAACGAATAACTAGAACGGCCTAGGGGAAAAGTGCGCATACCGTTGTAATCGGGCGAGTTTCTACTTTCAGAAGCAACAGAAATTTTGCGGATTGGTCAATCCGTTCGCGAGATATGGCAGTTTGGAGGTAAGAAACGCTTGAGAAACTCAAAATTTTCGCATTTTTGATGCTCGAAACGAATAACTAGAACGGCCTAGGGGAAAAAGTGCGCATACCGTTGTAATCGGGCGAGTTTCTACTTTCCGA
Source organism: Ptiloglossa arizonensis (assembly GCF_051014685.1). Lineage (NCBI taxonomy): Eukaryota > Metazoa > Arthropoda > Insecta > Hymenoptera > Colletidae > Ptiloglossa > Ptiloglossa arizonensis. The sequence goes on from NW_027478586.1 coordinate 608,566, forward strand.
TGCAACAGAAATTTTGCGGATTGATCAATCCGTTCGCGAGATATGGCAGTTTGGAGATAAGAAACGCTTGAGAAACTCAAAATTTTCGCAGTTCTGATGCTCGAAACGAATAACAAGAACGGCCTAGGGGAAAAGTGCGCATACCGTTGTAATCGGGCGAGTTTCTACTTTCAGATGCAACAGAATTTTGCGGATTGATTAATCCGTTCGCGAGATAGGGCAGTTTGGAGGTAAGAAACGCTTGAGAAACTCAAAATTTTCGCAGTTCTGATGCTCGAAACGAGTAACTAGAACGGCCTAGGGGAAAAGTACGCATACCGTTGTAATCGGGCGAGTTTCTACTTTTAGATGCAACAGAAATTTTGCGGATTGGTCAATCCGTTCGCGAGATATGGCAGTTTGGAGGTAAGAAACGCTTGAGAAACTCAAAATGTTCGCAGTTCTGATGCTCGACACGAATAACTGGAACGGCCTAGGGGAAAAGTGCTCATACCGTTGTAATCGGGCGAGTTTCTACTTTCAGATGCAACAGAAATTTTGCGGATTGGTCAATCCTTTCGCGAGATATGGCAGTTTGGAGATAAGAAACGCTTGAGAAACTCAAAATTTTCGCAGTTCTGATGCTCGAAACGAATGACTAGAACGGCCTAGGGCAGAAGTACGCATACCGTTGTAATCGGGCGAGTTTCTACCTTCAGATGGCACAGAAATTTTGCGGATTGCTCAATCCGTTCGTGAGATATGGCAGTTTGGAAATAAGAAACGCTTGAGAAACAAAAAATTTTCGCAGTTTTGATGCTCGAAACGAGTAACTAGAACGGCCTAGGGGAAAAGTGCGCATACCGTTGTAATCGGGCGAGTTTCTACTTTCAGATGCAACAGAAATTTTGCGGATTGGTCAATCCGTTCGCGAGATATGGCAGTTTGGAGGTAAGAAACGCTTGAGAAACTCAAAATTTTCGCAGTTCTGATACTCGACACGAATAACTAGAACGGCCTAGGGGAAAAGTGCGCATACCGTTGTAATCGGGCGAGCTTCTACTTTCCGATGCAACAGAAATTTTGCGGATTGATCAATCCGTTCGTGAGATATGGCAGTTTGGAGATAAGAAACGCTTGAGAAACTCAAAATTTTCGCAGTTCTGATGCTCGAAACGAATAACAAGAACGGCCTAGGGGAAAAGTGCGCATACCGTTGTAATCGGGCGAGTTTCTACTTTCAGATGCAACAGAAATTTTGCGGATTGATTAATCCGTTCGCGAGATAGGGCAGTTTGGAGGTAAGAAACGCTTGAGAAACTCAAAATTTTCGCAGTTCTGATGCTCGAAACGAATAACTAGAACCGCCTAGGGGAAAAGTGCGCATACCGTTGTAATCGGGCGAGTTTCTACTTTCAGATGCAACAGAAATTGTGCGGATTGGTTAATCCGTTCGCGAGATATGGCAGTTTGGAGATAAGAAACGCTTGAGAAACTCAAAATGTTCGCAGTTTTGATGCTCGAAACGAGTAACTAGAACGGCCTAGGGGAAAACTACACCTACCGTTGTAATCGGGCGAGTTTCTACTTTCAGATGCAACAGAAATTATGCGGATTGGTCAATCCGTTCGCGTGATATGGACGTTTCGATGTAAGAAACGCTTGAGAAACTCAAAATTTTCGCATTTTTGATGCTCGAAACGAATAACTAGAACGGCCTAGGGGAAAAGTGCGCATACCGTTGTAATCGGGCGAGTTTCTACTTTCAGAAGCAACAGAAATTTTGCGGATTGGTCAATCCGTTCGCGAGATATGGCAGTTTGGAGGTAAGAAACGCTTGAGAAACTCAAAATTTTCGCATTTTTGATGCTCGAAACGAATAACTAGAACGGCCTAGGGGAAAAGTGCGCATACCGTTGTAATCGGGCGAGTTTCTACTTTCCGATGCAACAGAAATTTTGCGGATTGATCAATCCGTTCGCGAGATATGGCAGTTTGGAGATAAGAAACGCTTGAGAAACTCAAAATTTTCGCAGTTCTGATGCTCGAAACGAATAACAAGAACGGCCTAGGGGAAAAGTGCGCATACCGTTGTAATCGGGCGAGTTTCTACTTTCAGATGCAACAGAAATTTTGCGGATTGATTAATCCGTTCGCGAGATAGGGCAGTTTGGAGGTAAGAAACGCTTGAGAAACTCAAAATTTTCGCAGTTCTGATGCTCGAAACGAGTAACTAGAACGGCCTAGGGGAAAAGTACGCATACCGTTGTAATCGGGCGAGTTTCTACTTTTAGATGCAACAGAAATTTTGCGGATTGGTCAATCCGTTCGCGAGATATGGCAGTTTGGAGGTAAGAAACGCTTGAGAAACTCAAAATGTTCGCAGTTCTGATGCTCGACACGAATAACTGGAACGGCCTAGGGGAAAAGTGCTCATACCGTTGTAATCGGGCGAGTTTCTACTTTCAGATGCAACAGAAATTTTGCGGATTGGTCAATCCTTTCGCGAGATATGGCAGTTTGGAGATAAGAAACGCTTGAGAAACTCAAAATTTTCGCAGTTCTGATGCTCGAAACGAATGACTAGAACGGCCTAGGGCAGAAGTACGCATACCGTTGTAATCGGGCGAGTTTCTACCTTCAGATGGCACAGAAATTTTGCGGATTGCTCAATCCGTTCGTGAGATATGGCAGTTTGGAAATAAGAAACGCTTGAGAAACAAAAAATTTTCGCAGTTTTGATGCTCGAAACGAGTAACTAGAACGGCCTAGGGGAAAAGTGCGCATACCGTTGTAATCGGGCGAGTTTCTACTTTCAGATGCAACAGAAATTATGCGGATTGGTCAATCCGTTCGCGAGATATGGCAGTTTGGAGGTAAGAAACGCTTGAGAAACTCAAAATTTTCGCAGTTCTGATGCTCGAAACGAATAACTAGAACGGCCTAGGGGAAAACTACACCTACCGTTGTAATCGGGCGAGATTCTACTTTCAGATGCAACAGAAATTATGCGGATTGGTCAATCCGTTCGCGAGATATGGCAGTTTTGAGGTAAGAAACGCTTGAGAAACTCAAAATTTTCGCAGTTCTGATACTCGACACGAATAACTAGAACGGCCTAGGGGAAAAGTGCGCATACCGTTGTAATCGGGCGAGCTTCTACTTTCCGATGCAACAGAAATTTTGCGGATTGATCAATCCGTTCGCGAGATATGGCAGTTTGGAGATAAGAAACGCTTGAGAAACTCAAAATTTTCGCAGTTCTGATGCTCGAAACGAATAACAAGAACGGCCTAGGGGAAAAGTGCGCATACCGTTGTAATCGGGCGAGTTTCTACTTTCAGATGCAACAGAAATTTTGCGGATTGATTAATCCGTTCGCGAGATAGGGCAGTTTGGAGGTAAGAAACGCTTGAGAAACTCAAAATTTTCGCAGTTCTGATGCTCGAAACGAATAACTAGAACCGCCTAGGGGAAAAGTGCGCATACCGTTGTAATCGGGCGAGTCTCTACTTTCAGATGCAACAGAAATTTTGCGGATTGATCAATCCGTTCGCGAGATATGGCAGTTTGGAGATAAGAAACGCTTGAGAAACTCAAATTTTCGCATTTTTGATGCTCGAAACGAATAACTAGAACGGCCTAGGGGAAAAGTGCGCATACCGTTGTAATCGGGCGAGTTTCTACTTTCCGATGCAACAGAAATTTTGCGGATTGATCAATCCGTTCGCGAGATATGGCAGTTTGGAGATAAGAAACGCTTGAGAAACTCAAAATTTTCGCAGTTCTGATGCTCGAAACGAATAACAAGAACGGCCTAGGGGAAAAGTGCGCATACCGTTGTAATCGGGCGAGTTTCTACTTTCAGATGCAACAGAAATTTTGCGGATTGATTAATCCGTTCGCGAGATAGGGCAGTTTGGAGGTAAGAAACGCTTGAGAAACTCAAAATTTTCGCAGTTCTGATGCTCGAAACGAGTAACTAGAACGGCCTAGGGGAAAAGTACGCATACCGTTGTAATCGGGCGAGTTTCTACTTTTAGATGCAACAGAAATTTTGCGGATTGGTCAATCCGTTCGCGAGATATGGCAGTTTGGAGGTAAGAAACGCTTGAGAAACTCAAAATGTTCGCAGTTCTGATGCTCGACACGAATAACTGGAACGGCCTAGGGGAAAAGTGCTCATACCGTTGTAATCGGGCGAGTTTCTACTTTCAGATGCAACAGAAATTTTGCGGATTGGTCAATCCTTTCGCGAGATATGGCAGTTTGGAGATAAGAAACGCTTGAGAAACTCAAAATTTTCGCAGTTCTGATGCTCGAAACGAATGACTAGAACGGCCTAGGGCAGAAGTACGCATACCGTTGTAATCGGGCGAGTTTCTACCTTCAGATGGCACAGAAATTTTGCGGATTGCTCAATCCGTTCGTGAGATATGGCAGTTTGGAAATAAGAAACGCTTGAGAAACAAAAAATTTTCGCAGTTTTGATGCTCGAAACGAGTAACTAGAACGGCCTAGGGGAAAAGTGCGCATACCGTTGTAATCGGGCGAGTTTCTACTTTCAGATGCAACAGAAATTATGCGGATTGGTCAATCCGTTCGCGAGATATGGCAGTTTGGAGGTAAGAAACGCTTGAGAAACTCAAAATTTTCGCAGTTCTGATGCTCGAAACGAATAACTAGAACGGCCTAGGGGAAAACTACACCTACCGTTGTAATCGGGCGAGATTCTACTTTCAGATGCAACAGAAATTATGCGGATTGGTCAATCCGTTCGCGAGATATGGCAGTTTTGAGGTAAGAAACGCTTGAGAAACTCAAAATTTTCGCAGTTCTGATACTCGACACGAATAACTAGAACGGCCTAGGGGAAAAGTGCGCATACCGTTGTAATCGGGCGAGCTTCTACTTTCCGATGCAACAGAAATTTTGCGGATTGATCAATCCGTTCGCGAGATATGGCAGTTTGGAGATAAGAAACGCTTGAGAAACTCAAAATTTTCGCAGTTCTGATGCTCGAAACGAATAACAAGAACGGCCTAGGGGAAAAGTGCGCATACCGTTGTAATCGGGCGAGTTTCTACTTTCAGATGCAACAGAAATTTTGCGGATTGATTAATCCGTTCGCGAGATAGGGCAGTTTGGAGGTAAGAAACGCTTGAGAAACTCAAAATTTTCGCAGTTCTGATGCTCGAAACGAATAACTAGAACCGCCTAGGGGAAAAGTGCGCATACCGTTGTAATCGGGCGAGTCTCTACTTTCAGATGCAACAGAAATTTTGCGGATTGATCAATCCGTTCGCGAGATATGGCAGTTTGGAGATAAGAAACGCTTGAGAAACTCAAAATTTTCGCATTTCTGATGCTCGATACGAATAACTAGAACGGCCTAGGGGAAAAGTGCGCATACCGTTGTAATCGGGCTAGTTTCTACTTTCAGAAGCAACAGAAATTTTGCGGATTGATCAATCCGTTCGCGAGATATGGCAGTTTGGAGGTAAGAAACGCTTGAGAGACTCAAAATTTTCGCAGTTCTGATGCTCGAAACGAATAACAAGAACGGCCTAGGGGAAAAGTGCGCATACCGTTGTAATCGGGCGAGTTTCTACTTTCAGATGCAACAGAAATTTTGCGGATTGGTTAATCCGTTCGCGAGATATGGCAGTTTGGTGATAAGAAACGCTTGAGAAACTCAAAATGTTCGCAGTTTTGATGCTCGAAACGAGTAACTAGAACGGCCTAGGGGAAAACTACACCTACCGTTGTAATCGGGCGAGTTTCTACTTTCAGATGCAACAGAAATTATGCGGATTGGTCAATCCGTTCTCGTGATATGGACGTTTGGATGTAAGAAACGCTTGAGAAACTCAAAATTTTCGCATTTTTGATGCTCGAAACGAATAACTAGAACGGCCTAGGGGAAAAGTGCGCATACCGTTGTAATCGGGCGAGTTTCTACTTTCAGAAGCAACAGAAATTTTGCGGATTGGTCAATCCGTTCGCGAGATATGGCAGTTTGGAGGTAAGAAACGCTTGAGAAACTCAAAATTTTCGCAGTTCTGATGCTCGACACGAATAACTAGAACGGCCTAGGGGAAAAGTGCGCATACCGTTGTAATCGGGCGAGTTTCTACTTTCCGATGCAACAGAAATTTTGCGGATTGATCAATCCGTTCGCGAGATATGGCAGTTTGGAGATAAGAAACGCTTGAGAAACTCAAAATTTTGGCAGTTCTGATGCTCGAAACGAATAACTAGAACGGCCTAGGGGAAAAGTGCGCATATCGTTGTAATCGGGCGAGTTTCTACTTTCAGATGCAACAGAAATTATGCGGATTGGTCAATCCGTTCGCGTGATATGGCCGTTTGGATGTAAGAAACGCTTGAGAAACTCAAAATGTTCGCAGTTCTGATGCTCGACACGTATAACTGGAACGGCCTAGGGGAAAAGTGCTCATACCGTTGTAATCGGGCGAGTTTCTACTTTCAGATGCAACAGAAATTTTGCGGATTGGTCAATCCTTTCGCGAGATATGGCAGTTTGGAGATAAGAAACGCTTGAGAAACTCAAAATTTTCGCAGTTCTGATGCTCGAAACGAATGACTAGAACGGCCTAGGGCAGAAGTACGCATACCGTTGTAATCGGGCGAGTTTCTACTTTCAGATGGCACAGAAATTTTGCGGATTGCTCAATCCGTTCGTGAGATATGGCAGTTTGGAAATAAGAAACGCTTGAGAAACTCAAAATTTTCGCAGTTTTGATGCTCGAAACGAATGACTAGAACAGCCTAGGGGAGAAGTACGCATACCGTTGTAATCGGGCGAGTTTCTACTTTCAGATGGCACAGAAATTTTGCGGATTGATCTATCCGTTCGCGAGATATGGCAGTTTGGAGATAAGAAACGCTTGAGAAACTCAAAATTTTCGCAGTTCTGATGCTCCAAACGAGTAACTAGAACGGCCTAGGGGAAAAGTGCGCATACCGTTGTAATCGGGCGAGTTTCTACTTTCAGATGCAACAGAAATTTTGCGGATTGGTCAATCCGTTCGCGAGATATGGCAGTTTGGAGGTAAGAAACGCTTGAGAAACTCAAAATTTTCGCAGTTCTGATACTCGACACGAATAACTAGAACGGCCTAGGGGAAAAGTGCGCATACCGTTGTAATCGGGCGAGTTTCTACTTTCCGATGCAACAGAAATTTTGCGGATTGATCAATCCGTTCGCGAGATATGGCAGTTTGGAGATAAGAAACGCTTGAGAAACTCAAAATTTTCGCAGTTCTGATGCTCGAAACGAATAACAAGAACGGCCTAGGGGAAAAGTGCGCATACCGTTGTAATCGGGCGAGTTTCTGCTTTCAGATGCTACAGAAATTTTGCGGATTGATTAATCCGTTCGCGAGATATGGCAGTTTGGAGGTAAGAAACGCTTGAGAAACTCAAAATTTTCGCAGTTCTGATGCTCGAAACGAATAACTAGAACCGCCTAGGGGAAAAGTGCGCATACCGTTGTAATCGGGCGAGTCTCTACTTTCAGATGCAACAGAAATTTTGCGGATTGATCAATCCGTTCGCGAGATATGGCAGTTTGGAGATAAGAAACGCTTGAGAAACTCAAAATTTTCGCAGTTCTGATGCTCGAAACGAATAACAAGAACGGCCTAGGGGAAAAGTGCGCATACCGTTGTAATTGGGCGAGTTTCTACTTTCAGATGCAACAGAAATTTTGCGGATTGGTTAATCCGTTCGCGAGATATGGCAGTTTGGAGATAAGAAACGCTTGAGAAACTCAAAATGTTCGCAGTTTTGATGCTCGAAACGAGTAACTAGAACGGCCTAGGGGAAAACTACACCTACCGTTGTAATCGGGCGAGTTTCTACTTTCAGATGCAACAGAAATTATGCGGATTGGTCAATCCGTTCGCGTGATATGGACGTTTGGATGTAAGAAACGCTTGAGAAACTCAAAATTTTCGCATTTTTGATGCTCGAAACGAATAACTAGAACGGCCTAGGGGAAAAGTGCGCATACCGTTGTAATCGGGCGAGTTTCTACTTTCAGAAGCAATAGAAATTTTGCGGATTGGTCAATCCGTTCTCGAGATATGGCAGTTTGGTGGTAAGAAACGCTTGAGAAACTCAAAATTTTCGCAGTTCTGATGCTCGAAATGAATAACTGGAACGGCCTAGGGGAAAACTACACCTACCCTTGTAATCGGGCGAGTTTCTACATTCAGATGCAACAGAAATTTTGCGGATTGATCAATCCGTTCGCGAGATATGGCAGTTTGGAGATAAGAAACGCTTGAGAAACTCAAAATTTTCGCAGTTCTGATGCTCGAAATGAATAACTGGAACGGCCTAGGGGAAAACTACACCTACCGTTGTAATCGGGCGAGTTTCTACTTTCAGATGCAACATAAATTTTGCGGATTGGTCAATCCGTTCGCGAGATATGGCAGTTTGGAGGTAAGAAACGCTTGAGAAACTCATAATTTTCGCAGTTCTGATGCTCGACACGAATAACTAGAACGGCCTAGGGGAAAAGTGCGCATGCCGTTGTAATCGGGCGAGTTTCTGCTTTCAGATGCAACAGAAATTTTGCGGATTGGTCAATCCGTTCGCGAGATATGGCAGTTTGGAGGTAAGAAACGCTTGAGAAACTCAAAATTTTCGCAGTTCTGATGCTCGAAACGAATAACTAGAACGGCCTAGGGGAAAACTACACCTACCGTTGTAATCGGGCGAGTTTCTACTTTCAGATGCAACAGAAATTTTGCGGATTGGTCAATCCGTTCGCGAGATATGGCAGTTTGGAGGTAAGAAACGCTTGAGAAACTCAAAATTTTCGCAGTTCTGATGTTCGACACGAATAACTAGAACGGCCTAGGGGAAAAGTGCGCATACCGTTGTAATCGGGCGAGTTTCTACTTTCAGATGCAACAGAAATTTTGCGGATTGGTTAATCCGTTCGCGAGATATGGCAGTTTGGAGGTAAGAAACGCTTGAGAAACTCAAAATTTTCGCAGTTCTGATGCTCGACACGAATAACTAGAACGGCCTAGGGGAAAAGTGCGCATACCGTTGTAATCGGGCGAGTTTCTACTTTCCGATGCAACAGAAATTTTGCGGATTGATCAATCCGTTCGCGAGATATGGCAGTTTGGAGATAAGAAACGCTTGAGAAACTCAAAATTTTGGCAGTTCTGATGCTCGAAACGAATAACAAGAACGGCCTAGGGGAAAAGTGCGCATACCGTTGTAATCGGGCGAGTTTCTACTTTCAGATGCAACAGAAATTTTGCGGATTGATTAATCCGTTCGCGAGATATGGCAGTTTGGAGGTAAGAAACGCTTGAGAAACTCAAAATTTTCGCAGTTCTGATGCTCGACACGAATAACTAGTACGGCCTAGGGCAAAAGAGCGCATACCGTTGTAATCGGGCGAGTTTCTACTTTCAGATGCAACAGAAATTTTGCGGATTGGTCAATCCGTTCGCGAGATATGGCAGTTTGGAAGTAAGAAACGCTTGAGAAACTCAAAATTTTGGCAGTTCTGATGCTCGAAACGAATAACTAGAACGGCCTAGGGGAAAAGTGCGCATATCGTTGTAATCGGGCGAGTTTCTACTTTCAGATGCAACAGAAATTATGCGGATTGGTCAATCCGTTCGCGTGATATGGCCGTTTGGATGTAAGAAACGCTTGAGAAACTCAAAATTTTCGCAGTTCTGATGCTCGAAACGAATGACTAGAACGGCCTAGGGGAGAAGTACGCATACCGTTGTAATCGGGCGAGTTTCTACTTTCAGATGGCACAGAAATTTTGCGGATTGCTCAATCCGTTCGTGAGATATGGCAGTTTGGAAATAAGAAACGCTTGAGAAACTCAAAATTTTCGCAGTTTTGATGCTCGAAACGAGTAACTAGAACGGCCTAGGGGAAAAGTGCGCATACCGTTGTAATCGGGCGAGTTTCTACTTTCAGATGCAACAGAAATTTTGCGGATTGGTTAATCCGTTCGCGAGATATGGCAGTTTGGAGGTAAGAAACGCTTGAGAAACTCAAAATTTTCGCAGTTCTGATGCTCGACACGAATAACTAGAACGGCCTAGGGGAAAAGTGCGCATACCGTTGTAATCGGGCGAGTTTCTACTTTCCGATGCAACAGAAATTTTGCGGATTGATCAATCCGTTCGCGAGATATGGCAGTTTGGAGATAAGAAACGCTTGAGAAACTCAAAATTTTCGCAGTTCTGATGCTCGAAACGAATGACTAGAACGGCCTAGGGCAGAAGTACGCATACCGTAATCGGGCGAGTTTCTACCTTCAGATGGCACAGAAATTTTGCGGATTGCTCAATCCGTTCGTGAGATATGGCAGTTTGGAAATAAGAAACGCTTGAGAAACTCAAAATTTTCGCAGTTTTGATGCTCGAAACGAGTAACTAGAACGGCCTAGGGGAAAAGTGCGCATACCGTTGTAATCGGGCGAGTTTCTACTTTCAGATGCAACAGAAATTTTGCGGATTGGTCAATCCGTTCGCGAGATATGGCAGTTTGGAGGTAAGAAACGCTTGAGAAACTCAAAATTTTCGCAGTTCTGATACTCGACACGAATAACTAGAACGGCCTAGGGGAAAAGTGCGCATACCGTTGTAATCGGGCGAGTTTCTACTTTCCGATGCAACAGAAATTTTGCGGATTGATCAATCCGTTCGCGAGATATGGCAGTTTGGAGATAAGAAACGCTTGAGAAACTCAAAATTTTCGCAGTTCTGATGCTCGAAACGAATAACAAGAACGGCCTAGGGGAAAAGTGCGCATACCGTTGTAATCGGGCGAGTTTCTACTTTCAGATGCAACAGAAATTTTGCGGATTGATTAATCCGTTCGCGAGATAGGGCAGTTTGGAGGTAAGAAACGCTTGAGAAACTCAAAATTTTCGCAGTTCTGATGCTCGAAACGAATAACTAGAACCGCCTAGGGGAAAAGTGCGCATACCGTTGTAATCGGGCGAGTCTCTACTTTCAGATGCAACAGAAATTTTGCGGATTGATTAATCCGTTCGCGAGATATGGCAGTTTGGAGATAAGAAACGCTTGAGAAACTCAAAATTTTCGCATTTCTGATGCTCGATACGAATAACTAGAACGGCCTAGGGGAAAAGTGCGCATACCGTTGTAATCGGGCTAGTTTCTACTTTCAGAAGCAACAGAAATTTTGCGGATTGATCAATCCGTTCGCGAGATATGGCAGTTTGGAGGTAAGAAACGCTTGAGAGACTCAAAATTTTCGCAGTTCTGATGCTCGAAACGAATAACAAGAACGGCCTAGGGGAAAAGTGCGCATACCGTTGTAATCGGGCGAGTTTCTACTTTCAGATGCAACAGAAATTTTGCGGATTGGTTAATCCGTTCGCGAGATATGGCAGTTTGGAGATAAGAAACGCTTGAGAAACTCAAAATGTTCGCAGTTTTGATGCTCGAAACGAGTAACTAGAACGGCCTAGGGGAAAACTACACCTACCGTTGTAATCGGGCGAGTTTCTACTTTCAGATGCAACAGAAATTATGCGGATTGGTCAATCCGTTCGCGTGATATGGACGTTTGGATGTAAGAAACGCTTGAGAAACTCAAAATTTTCGCATTTTTGATGCTCGAAACGAATAACTAGAACGGCCTAGGGGAAAAGTGCGCATACCGTTGTAATCGGGCGAGTTTCTACTTTCAGAAGCAACAGAAATTTTGCGGATTGGTCAATCCGTTCGCGAGATATGGCAGTTTGGAGGTAAGAAACGCTTGAGAAACTCAAAATTTTCGCATTTTTGATGCTCGAAACGAATAACTAGAACGGCCTAGGGGAAAAGTGCGCATACCGTTGTAATCGGGCGAGTTTCTACTTTCCGATGCAACAGAAATTTTGCGGATTGATCAATCCGTTCGCGAGATATGGCAGTTTGGAGATAAGAAACGCTTGAGAAACTCAAAATTTTCGCAGTTCTGATGCTCGAAACGAATAACAAGAACGGCCTAGGGGAAAAGTGCGCATACCGTTGTAATCGGGCGAGTTTCTACTTTCAGATGCAACAGAAATTTTGCGGATTGATTAATCCGTTCGCGAGATAGGGCAGTTTGGATGTAAGAAACGCTTGAGAAACTCAAAATTTTCGCAGTTCTGATGCTCGAAACGAGTAACTAGAACGGCCTAGGGGAAAAGTACGCATACCGTTGTAATCGGGCGAGTTTCTACTTTTAGATGCAACAGAAATTTTGCGGATTGGTCAATCCGTTCGCGAGATATGGCAGTTTGGAGGTAAGAAACGCTTGAGAAACTCAAAATGTTCGCAGTTCTGATGCTCGACACGAATAACTGGAACGGCCTAGGGGAAAAGTGCTCATACCGTTGTAATCGGGCGAGTTTCTACTTTCAGATGCAACAGAAATTTTGCGGATTGGTCAATCCTTTCGCGAGATATGGCAGTTTGGAGATAAGAAACGCTTGAGAAACTCAAAATTTTCGCAGTTCTGATGCTCGAAACGAATGACTAGAACGGCCTAGGGCAGAAGTACGCATACCGTTGTAATCGGGCGAGTTTCTACCTTCAGATGGCACAGAAATTTTGCGGATTGCTCAATCCGTTCGTGAGATATGGCAGTTTGGAAATAAGAAACGCTTGAGAAACAAAAAATTTTCGCAGTTTTGATGCTCGAAACGAGTAACTAGAACGGCCTAGGGGAAAAGTGCGCATACCGTTGTAATCGGGCGAGTTTCTACTTTCAGATGCAACAGAAATTTTGCGGATTGGTCAATCCGTTCGCGAGATATGGCAGTTTGGAGGTAAGAAACGCTTGAGAAACTCAAAATTTTCGCAGTTCTGATACTCGACACGAATAACTAGAACGGCCTAGGGGAAAAGTGCGCATACCGTTGTAATCGGGCGAGCTTCTACTTTCCGATGCAACAGAAATTTTGCGGATTGATCAATCCGTTCGTGAGATATGGCAGTTTGGAGATAAGAAACGCTTGAGAAACTCAAAATTTTCGCAGTTCTGATGCTCGAAACGAATAACAAGAACGGCCTAGGGGAAAAGTGCGCATACCGTTGTAATCGGGCGAGTTTCTACTTTCAGATGCAACAGAAATTTTGCGGATTGATTAATCCGTTCGCGAGATAGGGCAGTTTGGAGGTAAGAAACGCTTGAGAAACTCAAAATTTTCGCAGTTCTGATGCTCGAAACGAATAACTAGAACCGCCTAGGGGAAAAGTGCGCATACCATTGTAATCGGGCGAGTTTCTACTTTCAGATGCAACAGAAATTTTGCGGATTGGTTAATCCGTTCGCGAGATATGGCAGTTTGGAGATAAGAAACGCTTGAGAAACTCAAAATGTTCGCAGTTTTGATGCTCGAAACGAGTAACTAGAACGGCCTAGGGGAAAACTACACCTACCGTTGTAATCGGGCGAGTTTCTACTTTCAGATGCAACAGAAATTATGCGGATTGGTCAATCCGTTCGCGTGATATGGACGTTTCGATGTAAGAAACGCTTGAGAAACTCAAAATTTTCGCATTTTTGATGCTCGAAACGAATAACTAGAACGGCCTAGGGGAAAAGTGCGCATACCGTTGTAATCGGGCGAGTTTCTACTTTCAGAAGCAACAGAAATTTTGCGGATTGGTCAATCCGTTCGCGAGATATGGCAGTTTGGAGGTAAGAAACGCTTGAGAAACTCAAAATATTCGCATTTTTGATGCTCGAAACGAATAACTAGAACGGCCTAGGGGAAAAGTGCGCATACCGTTGTAATCGGGCGAGTTTCTACTTTCCGATGCAACAGAAATTTTGCGGATTGATCAATCCGTTCGCGAGATATGGCAGTTTGGAGATAAGAAACGCTTGAGAAACTCAAAATTTTCGCAGTTCTGATGCTCGAAACGAATAACAAGAACGGCCTAGGGGAAAAGTGCGCATACCGTTGTAATCGGGCGAGTTTCTACTTTCAGATGCAACAGAAATTTTGCGGATTGATTAATCCGTTCGCGAGATAGGGCAGTTTGGAGGTAAGAAACGCTTGAGAAACTCAAAATTTTCGCAGTTCTGATGCTCGAAACGAGTAACTAGAAAGGCCTAGGGGAAAAGTACGCATACCGTTGTAATCGGGCGAGTTTCTACTTTTAGATGCAACAGAAATTTTGCGGATTGGTCAATCCGTTCGCGAGATATGGCAGTTTGGAGGTAAGAAACGCTTGAGAAACTCAAAATGTTCGCAGTTCTGATGCTCGACACGAATAACTGGAACGGCCTAGGGGAAAAGTGCTCATACCGTTGTAATCGGGCGAGTTTCTACTTTCAGATGCAACAGAAATTTTGCGGATTGGTCAATCCTTTCGCGAGATATGGCAGTTTGGAGATAAGAAACGCTTGAGAAACTCAAAATTTTCGCAGTTCTGATGCTCGAAACGAATGACTAGAACGGCCTAGGGCAGAAGTACGCATACCGTTGTAATCGGGCGAGTTTCTACCTTCAGATGGCACAGAAATTTTGCGGATTGCTCAATCCGTTCGTGAGATATGGCAGTTTGGAAATAAGAAACGCTTGAGAAACAAAAAATTTTCGCAGTTTTGATGCTCGAAACGAGTAACTAGAACGGCCTAGGGGAAAAGTGCGCATACCGTTGTAATCGGGCGAGTTTCTACTTTCAGATGCAACAGAAATTTTGCGGATTGGTCAATCCGTTCGCGAGATATGGCAGTTTGGAGGTAAGAAACGCTTGAGAAACTCAAAATTTTCGCAGTTCTGATACTCGACACGAATAACTAGAACGGCCTAGGGGAAAAGTGCGCATACCGTTGTAATCGGGCGAGCTTCTACTTTCCGATGCAACAGAAATTTTGCGGATTGATCAATCCGTTCGTGAGATATGGCAGTTTGGAAATAAGAAACGCTTGAGAAACAAAAAATTTTCGCAGTTTTGATGCTCGAAACGAGTAACTAGAACGGCCTAGGGGAAAAGTGCGCATACCGTTGTAATCGGGCGAGTTTCTACTTTCAGATGCAACAGAAATTTTGCGGATTGGTCAATCCGTTCGCGAGATATGGCAGTTTGGAGGTAAGAAACGCTTGAGAAACTCAAAATTTTCGCAGTTCTGATACTCGACACGAATAACTAGAACGGCCTAGGGGAAAAGTGCGCATACCGTTGTAATCGGGCGAGCTTCTACTTTCCGATGCAACAGAAATTTTGCGGATTGATCAATCCGTTCGTGAGATATGGCAGTTTGGAGATAAGAAACGCTTGAGAAACTCAAAATTTTCGCAGTTCTGATGCTCGAAACGAATAACAAGAACGGCCTAGGGGAAAAGTGCGCATACCGTTGTAATCGGGCGAGTTTCTACTTTCAGATGCAACAGAAATTTTGCGGATTGATTAATCCGTTCGCGAGATAGGGCAGTTTGGAGGTAAGAAACGCTTGAGAAACTCAAAATTTTCGCAGTTCTGATGCTCGAAACGAATAACTAGAACCGCCTAGGGGAAAAGTGCGCATACCATTGTAATCGGGCGAGTTTCTACTTTCAGATGCAACAGAAATTTTGCGGATTGGTTAATCCGTTCGCGAGATATGGCAGTTTGGAGATAAGAAACGCTTGAGAAACTCAAAATGTTCGCAGTTTTGATGCTCGAAACGAGTAACTAGAACGGCCTAGGGGAAAACTACACCTACCGTTGTAATCGGGCGAGTTTCTACTTTCAGATGCAACAGAAATTATGCGGATTGGTCAATCCGTTCGCGTGATATGGACGTTTCGATGTAAGAAACGCTTGAGAAACTCAAAATTTTCGCATTTTTGATGCTCGAAACGAATAACTAGAACGGCCTAGGGGAAAAGTGCGCATACCGTTGTAATCGGGCGAGTTTCTACTTTCAGAAGCAACAGAAATTTTGCGGATTGGTCAATCCGTTCGCGAGATATGGCAGTTTGGAGGTAAGAAACGCTTGAGAAACTCAAAATATTCGCATTTTTGATGCTCGAAACGAATAACTAGAACGGCCTAGGGGAAAAGTGCGCATACCGTTGTAATCGGGCGAGTTTCTACTTTCCGATGCAACAGAAATTTTGCGGATTGATCAATCCGTTCGCGAGATATGGCAGTTTGGAGATAAGAAACGCTTGAGAAACTCAAAATTTTCGCAGTTCTGATGCTCGAAACGAATAACAAGAACGGCCTAGGGGAAAAGTGCGCATACCGTTGTAATCGGGCGAGTTTCTACTTTCAGATGCAACAGAAATTTTGCGGATTGATTAATCCGTTCGCGAGATAGGGCAGTTTGGAGGTAAGAAACGCTTGAGAAACTCAAAATTTTCGCAGTTCTGATGCTCGAAACGAGTAACTAGAACGGCCTAGGGGAAAAGTACGCATACCGTTGTAATCGGGCGAGTTTCTACTTTTAGATGCAACAGAAATTTTGCGGATTGGTCAATCCGTTCGCGAGATATGGCAGTTTGGAGGTAAGAAACGCTTGAGAAACTCAAAATGTTCGCAGTTCTGATGCTCGACACGAATAACTGGAACGGCCTAGGGGAAAAGTGCTCATACCGTTGTAATCGGGCGAGTTTCTACTTTCAGATGCAACAGAAATTTTGAGGATTGGTCAATCCTTTCGCGAGATATGGCAGTTTGGAGATAAGAAACGCTTGAGAAACTCAAAATTTTCGCAGTTCTGATGCTCGAAACGAATGACTAGAACGGCCTAGGGCAGAAGTACGCATACCGTTGTAATCGGGCGAGTTTCTACCTTCAGATGGCACAGAAATTTTGCGGATTGCTCAATCCGTTCGTGAGATATGGCAGTTTGGAAATAAGAAACGCTTGAGAAACAAAAAATTTTCGCAGTTTTGATGCTCGAAACGAGTAACTAGAACGGCCTAGGGGAAAAGTGCGCATACCGTTGTAATCGGGCGAGTTTCTACTTTCAGATGCAACAGAAATTTTGCGGATTGGTCAATCCGTTCGCGAGATATGGCAGTTTGGAGGTAAGAAACGCTTGAGAAACTCAAAATTTTCGCAGTTCTGATACTCGACACGAATAACTAGAACGGCCTAGGGGAAAAGTGCGCATACCGTTGTAATCGGGCGAGCTTCTACTTTCCGATGCAACAGAAATTTTGCGGATTGATCAATCCGTTCGCGAGATATGGCAGTTTGGAGATAAGAAACGCTTGAGAAACTCAAAATTTTCGCAGTTCTGATGCTCGAAACGAATAACAAGAACGGCCTAGGGGAAAAGTGCGCATACCGTTGTAATCGGGCGAGTTTCTACTTTCAGATGCAACAGAAATTTTGCGGATTGATTAATCCGTTCGCGAGATAGGGCAGTTTGGAGATAAGAAACGCTTGAGAAACTCAAAATTTTCGCATTTCTGATGCTCGATACGAATAACTAGAACGGCCTAGGGGAAAAGTGCGCATACCGTTGTAATCGGGCTAGTTTCTACTTTCAGAAGCAACAGAAATTTTGCGGATTGATCAATCCGTTCGCGAGATATGGCAGTTTGGAGGTAAGAAACGCTTGAGAGACTCAAAATTTTCGCAGTTCTGATGCTCGAAACGAATAACAAGAACGGCCTAGGGGAAAAGTACGCATACCGTTGTAATCGGGCGAGTTTCTACTTTCAGATGCAACAGAAATTTTGCGGATTGGTTAATCCGTTCGCGAGATATGGCAGTTTGGTGATAAGAAACGCTTGAGAAACTCAAAATGTTCGCAGTTTTGATGCTCGAAACGAGTAACTAGAACGGCCTAGGGGAAAACTACACCTACCGTTGTAATCGGGCGAGTTTCTACTTTCAGATGCAACAGAAATTATGCGGATTGGTCAATCCGTTCGCGTGATATGGACGTTTGGATGTAAGAAACGCTTGAGAAACTCAAAATTTTCGCATTTTTGATGCTCGAAACGAATAACTAGAACGGCCTAGGGGAAAAGTGCGCATACCGTTGTAATCGGGCGAGTTTCTACTTTCAGAAGCAACAGAAATTTTGCGGATTGGTCAATCCGTTCGCGAGATATGGCAGTTTGGAGGTAAGAAACGCTTGAGAAACTCAAAATTTTCGCATTTTTGATGCTCGAAACGAATAACTAGAACGGCCTAGGGGAAAAGTGCGCATACCGTTGTAATCGGGCGAGTTTCTACTTTCCGATGCAACAGAAATTTTGCGGATTGATTAATCCGTTCGCGAGATAGGGCAGTTTGGAGGTAAGAAACGCTTGAGACACTCAAAATTTTCGCAGTTCTGATGCTCGAAACGAATAACTAGAACCGCCTAGGGGAAAAGTGCGCATACCGTTGTAATCGGGCGAGTCTCTACTTTCAGATGCAACAGAAATTTTGCGGATTGATCAATCCGTTCGCGAGATATGGCAGTTTGGAGATAAGAAACGCTTGAGAAACTCAAAATTTTCGCATTTCTGATGCTCGATACGAATAACTAGAACGGCCTAGGGGAAAAGTGCGCATACCGTTGTAATCGGGCTAGTTTCTACTTTCAGAAGCAACAGAAATTTTGCGGATTGATCAATCCGTTCGCGAGATATGGCAGTTTGGAGGTAAGAAACGCTTGAGAGACTCAAAATTTTCGCAGTTCTGATGCTCGAAACGAATAACAAGAACGGCCTAGGGGAAAAGTGCGCATACCGTTGTAATCGGGCGAGTTTCTACTTTCAGATGCAACAGAAATTTTGCGGATTGGTTAATCCGTTCGCGAGATATGGCAGTTTGGAGATAAGAAACGCTTGAGAAACTCAAAATGTTCGCAGTTTTGATGCTCGAAACGAGTAACTAGAACGGCCTAGGGGAAAACTACACCTACCCTTGTAATCGGGCGAGTTTCTACATTCAGATGCAACAGAAATTTTGCGGATTGATCAATCCGTTCGCGAGATATGGCAGTTTGGAGATAAGAAACGCTTGAGAAACTCAAAATTTTCGCAATTCTGATGCTCGAAATGAATAACTGGAACGGCCTAGGGAAAAACTACACCTACCGTTGTAATCGGGCGAGTTTCTACTTTCAGATGCAACAGAAATTTTGCGGATTGGTCAATCCGTTCGCGAGATATGGCAGTTTGGAGGTAAGAAACGCTTGAGAAACTCAAAATTTTCGCAGTTCTGATACTCGACACGAATAACTAGAACGGCCTAGGGGAAAAGTGCGCATACCGTTGTAATCGGGCGAGCTTCTACTTTCCGATGCAACAGAAATTTTGCGGATTGATCAATCCGTTCGCGAGATATGGCAGTTTGGAGATAAGAAACGCTTGAGAAACTCAAAATTTTCGCAGTTCTGATGCTCGAAACGAATAACAAGAACGGCCTAGGGGAAAAGTGCGCATACCGTTGTAATCGGGCGAGTTTCTACTTTCAGATGCAACAGAAATTTTGCGGATTGATTAATCCGTTCGCGAGATAGGGCAGTTTGGAGGTAAGAAACGCTTGAGAAACTCAAAATTTTCGCAGTTCTGATGCTCGAAACGAATAACTAGAACCGCCTAGGGGAAAAGTGCGCATACCGTTGTAATCGGGCGAGTCTCTACTTTCAGATGCAACAGAAATTTTGCGGATTGATCAATCCGTTCGCGAGATATGGCAGTTTGGAGATAAGAAACGCTTGAGAAACTCAAAATTTTCGCATTTCTGATGCTCGATACGAATAACTAGAACGGCCTAGGGGAAAAGTGCGCATACCGTTGTAATCGGGCGAGTTTCTACTTTCAGATGCAACAGAAATTATGCGGATTGGTCAATCCGTTCGCGTGATATGGACGTTTGGATGTAAGAAACGCTTGAGAAACTCAAAATTTTCGCATTTTTGATGCTCGAAACGAATAACTAGAACGGCCTAGGGGAAAAGTGCGCATACCGTTGTAATCGGGCGAGTTTCTACTTTCAGAAGCAACAGAAATTTTGCGGATTGGTCAATCCGTTCGCGAGATATGGCAGTTTGGAGGTAAGAAACGCTTGAGAAACTCAAAATTTTCGCATTTTTGATGCTCGAAACGAATAACTAGAACGGCCTAGGGGAAAAGTGCGCATACCGTTGTAATCGGGCGAGTTTCTACTTTCCGATGCAACAGAAATTTTGCGGATTGATTAATCCGTTCGCGAGATAGGGCAGTTTGGAGGTAAGAAACGCTTGAGACACTCAAAATTTTCGCAGTTCTGATGCTCGAAACGAATAACTAGAACCGCCTAGGGGAAAAGTGCGCATACCGTTGTAATCGGGCGAGTCTCTACTTTCAGATGCAACAGAAATTTTGCGGATTGATCAATCCGTTCGCGAGATATGGCAGTTTGGAGATAAGAAACGCTTGAGAAACTCAAAATTTTCGCATTTCTGATGCTCGATACGAATAACTAGAACGGCCTAGGGGAAAAGTGCGCATACCGTTGTAATCGGGCTAGTTTCTACTTTCAGAAGCAACAGAAATTTTGCGGATTGATCAATCCGTTCGCGAGATATGGCAGTTTGGAGGTAAGAAACGCTTGAGAGACTCAAAATTTTCGCAGTTCTGATGCTCGAAACGAATAACAAGAACGGCCTAGGGGAAAAGTGCGCATACCGTTGTAATCGGGCGAGTTTCTACTTTCAGATGCAACAGAAATTTTGCGGATTGGTTAATCCGTTCGCGAGATATGGCAGTTTGGAGATAAGAAACGCTTGAGAAACTCAAAATGTTCGCAGTTTTGATGCTCGAAACGAGTAACTAGAACGGCCTAGGGGAAAACTACACCTACCCTTGTAATCGGGCGAGTTTCTACATTCAGATGCAACAGAAATTTTGCGGATTGATCAATCCGTTCGCGAGATATGGCAGTTTGGAGATAAGAAACGCTTGGGAAACTCAAAATTTTCGCAATTCTGATGCTCGAAATGAATAACTGGAACGGCCTAGGGAAAAACTACACCTACCGTTGTAATCGGGCGAGTTTCTACTTTCAGATGCAACAGAAATTTTGCGGATTGGTCAATCCGTTCGCGAGATATGGCAGTTTGGAGGTAAGAAACGCTTGAGAAACTCAAAATTTTTGCAGTTCTGATGCTCGACACGAATAACTAGAACGGCCTAGGGGAAAAGTGCGCATACCGTTGTAATCGGGCGAGTTTCTGCTTTCAGATGCAACAGAAATTTTGCGGATTGGTCAATCCGTTCGCGAGATATGGCAGTTTGGATGTAAGAAACGCTTGAGAAACTCAAAATTTTCGCAGTTCTGATGCTCGAAACGAATAACTAGAACCGCCTAGGGGAAAAGTGCGCATACCGTTGTAATCGGGCGAGTTTCTACTTTCAGATGCAATAGAAATTTTGCGGATTGATCAATCCGTTCGCGAGATATGCCAGTTTGGAGATAAGAAACGCTTCAGAAACTCAAAATTTTCGCAGTTCTGATGCTCGACACGAATAACTAGAACTGCCTATGGGAAAAGTTTTCATACCGTTGTAATCGGGCGAGTTTCTACTTTCAGATGCAACAGAAATTTTGCGGATTGGTCAATCCGTTCGCGAGATATGGCAGTTTGGAGGTACGAAACGCTTGAGAAACTCAAAATTTTCGCAGTTCTGATGCTCGACACGAATAACTAGAACGGCCTAGGGGCAAAGTGCGCATACCGTTGTAATCGGGCGAGTTTCTACTTTCAGATGCAACAGATATTTTGCGGATTGGTCGATCCGTTCGGGAGATATGGCAGTTTGGAGGTAAGAAACGCTTGACAAACTCAAGATTTTCGCAGTTCTGATGCTCGAAACGAATAACAAGAGCGGCCTAGGGGAAAAGTGCGCATACCGTTGTAATCGGGCGAGTTTCTACTTTCAGATGCAACAGAAATTTTGCGGATTGGTTAATCCGTTCGCGATATATGGCAGTTTGGAGGTAACTAACGCTTGAGAAACTCATAATTTTCGCATTTTTGATGCTCGAAACGAATAACTAGTACGGCCTAGGGGAAAAGTGCGCATACCGTTGTAATCGGGCGAGTTTCTACTTTCAGAAGCAACAGAAATTTTGCGGATTGGTCAATCCGTTCGCGAGATATGGCAGTTTGGAGATAAGAAACGCTTGAGAAACTCAAAATTTTCGCAGTTCTGATGCTCGAAACGAGTAACTAGAACGGCCTAGGGGAAAAGTACGCATACCGTTGTAATCGGGCGAGCTTCTACTTTTAGATGCAACAGAAATTTTGCGGATTGGTCAATCCGTTCGCGAGATATGGCAGTTTGGAGATAAGAAACGCTTGAGAAACTCAAAATTTTCGCAGTTCTGATGCTCGAAACGAATGACTAGAACGGCCTAGGGGAGAAGTACGCATACCGTTGTAATCGGGCGAGTTTCTACTTTCAGATGGCACAGAAATTTTGCGGATTGCTCAATCCGTTCGCGTGATATGGCAGTTTGGAGATAAGAAACGCTTGAGAAACTCAAAGTTTTCGCAGTTTTGATGCTCGAAACGAGTAACTAGAACTTCCTAGTGGAAAACTACACCTACCGTTGTAATCGGGCGAGTTTCTACTGTCAGATGCAACAGAAATTTTGCGGATTGGTCAATCCGTTCGCGAGATATGGCAGTTTGGAGGTAAGAAACGCTTGAGAAACTCAAAATTTTCGCAGTTCTGATGCTCGAAACGAATAACTGGAACGGCCTAGGGGAAAAGTGCGCATACCGTTGTAATCGGGCGAGTTTCTACTTTTAGATGCAACAGAAATTTTGCGGATTGGTCAATCCGTTCGGGAGATATGGCAGTTTGGAGGTAAGAAACGCTTGAGAAACT
Organism: Ptiloglossa arizonensis; assembly: GCF_051014685.1. NCBI lineage: Eukaryota > Metazoa > Arthropoda > Insecta > Hymenoptera > Colletidae > Ptiloglossa > Ptiloglossa arizonensis. Next base: position 631,388 of record NW_027478586.1, read on the forward strand.
CAAATTTTTGCAGATCTGATGCTCGACACGAATAACTAGAACGGCCTAGGGGAAAAGTGCGCATACCGTTGTAATCGGGCGAGTTTCTACTTTCAGATGCAACAGAAATTTTGCGGATTGGACAATCCGTTCGCGAGATATGGCAGTTTGGAGGTAAGAAACGCTTGAGAAACTCAATATTTTCGCAGTTCTGATGCTCGAAACGAATAACTAGAACGGCCTAGGGGAAAAGTGCGCATACCGTTGTAATCGGGCGAGTTTCTACTTTCAGATGCAACAGAAATTTTGCGGATTGATCAATCCGTTCGCGAGATATGGCAGTTTGGAGATAAGAAACGCTTGAGAAACTCAAAATTTTCGCAGTTCTGATGCTCGAAACGAATGACTAGAACGGCCTAGGGGAGAAGTACGCATACCGTTGTAATCGGGCGAGTTTCTCCTTTCAGATGGCACAGAAATTTTGCGGATTGCTCAATCCGTTCGCGTGACATGGCAGTTTGGAGATAAGAAACGCTTGAGAAACTCCAAATTTTCGCAGTTTTGATGCTCGAAACGAGTAACTAGAACTTCCTAGGGGAAAACTACACCTACCGTTGTAATCGGGCGAGTTTCTACTGTCAGATGCAACAGAAATTTTGCGGATTGGTCAATCCGTTCGCGAGATATGGCAGTTTGGAGGTAAGAAACGCTTGAGAAACTCAAAATTTTCGCAGTTCTGATGCTCGACACGAATAACTAGAACGGCCTAGGGGAAAAGTGCGCATACCTTTGTAATCGGGCGAGTTTCTACTTTCAGATGCAACAGAAATTTTGCGGATTGATCAATCCGTTCGCGAGATATGGCAGTTTGGAGATAAGAAACGTTTGAGAAACTCAAAATTTTCGCAGTTCTGATGCTCGAAACGAATAACTAGAACGGTCTAGGGGAAAACTACATCTACCGTTGTAATCGGGCGAGTTTCTACTTTCAGATGCAACAGAAATTTTGCGGATTGGTTAATCCGTTCGCGAGATATGGTAGTTTGGAGGTAACTAACGCTTGAGAAACTCAAAATTTTCGCATTTTTGATGCTCGAAACGAATAACTAGTACGGCCTAGGGGAAAAGTGCGCATACCGTTGTAATCGGGCGAGTTTCTACTTTCAGAAGCAACAGAAATTTTGCGGATTGGTCCATCCGTTCGCGAGATATGGCAGTTTGGATGTACGAAACGCTTGACAAACTCAAGATTTTCGCAGTTCTGATGCTCGAAACGAATAACTAGAACGGCCTAGGGGAAAAGTACGCATACCGTTGTAATCGGGCGAGCTTCTACTTTTAGATGCAACAGAAATTTTGCGGATTGGTCAATCCGTTCGCGAGATATGGCAGTTTGGAGATAAGAAACGCTTGAGAAACTCAAAATTTTCGCAGTTCTGATGCTCGAAACGAATGACTAGAACGGCCTAGGGGAGAAGTACGCATACCGTTGTAATCGGGCGAGTTTCTACTTTCAGATGGCACAGAAATTTTGCGGATTGCTCAATCCGTTCGAGTGATATGGCAGTTTGGAGGTAAGAAACGCTTGAGAAACTCAAAATTTTCGCAGTTCTGATGCTCGAAACGAATAACTGGAACGGCCTAGGGGAAAAGTGCGCATACCGTTGTAATCGGGCGAGTTTCTACTTTTAGATGCAACAGAAATTTTGCGGATTGGTCAATCCGTTCGGGAGATATGGCAGTTTGGAGGTAAGAAACGCTTGAGAAACTCAAATTTTTGCAGATCTGATGCTCGACACGAATAACTAGAACGGCCTAGGGGAAAAGTGCGCATACCGTTGTAATCGGGCGAGTTTCTACTTTCAGATGCAACAGAAATTTTGCGGATTGATCAATCCGTTCGCGAGATATGGCAGTTTGGAGATAAGAAACGTTTGAGAAACTCAAAATTTTCGCAGTTCTGATGCTCGAAACGAATAACTTGAACGGTCTAGGGGAAAACTACATCTACCGTTGTAATCGGGCGAGTTTCTACTTTCAGATGCAACAGAAATTTTGCGGATTGGTTAATCCGTTCGCGAGATATGGTAGTTTGGAGGTAACTAACGCTTGAGAAACTCAAAATTTTCGCATTTTTGATGCTCGAAACGAATAACTAGTACGGCCTAGGGGAAAAGTGCGCATACCGTTGTAATCGGGCGAGTTTCTACTTTCAGAAGCAACAGAAATTTTGCGGATTGGTCCATCCGTTCGCGAGATATGGCAGTTTGTAGGTAAGAAACGCTTGACAAACTCAAGATTTTCGCAGTTCTGATGCTCGAAACGAATAACTGGAACGGCCTAGGGGAAAAGTGCGCATACCGTTGTAATCGGGCGAGTTTCTACTTTTAGATGCAACAGAAATTTTGCGGATTGGTCAATCCGTTCGGGAGATATGGCAGTTTGGAGGTAAGAAACGCTTGAGAAACTCAAATTTTTGCAGATCTGATGCTCGACACGAATAACTAGAACGGCCTAGGGGAAAAGTGCGCATACCGTTGTAATCGGGCGAGTTTCTACTTTCAGATGCAACAGAAATTTTGCGGATTGATCAATCCGTTCGCGAGATATGGCAGTTTGGAGATAAGAAACGTTTGAGAAACTCAAAATTTTCGCAGTTCTGATGCTCGAAACGAATAACTTGAACGGTCTAGGGGAAAACTACATCTACCGTTGTAATCGGGCGAGTTTCTACTTTCAGATGCAACAGAAATTTTGCGGATTGGTTAATCCGTTCGCGAGATATGGTAGTTTGGAGGTAACTAACGCTTGAGAAACTCAAAATTTTCGCATTTTTGATGCTCGAAACGAATAACTAGTACGGCCTAGGGGAAAAGTGCGCATACCGTTGTAATCGGGCGAGTTTCTACTTTCAGAAGCAACAGAAATTTTGCGGATTGGTCCATCCGTTCGCGAGATATGGCAGTTTGGAGGTAAGAAACGCTTGACAAACTCAAGATTTTCGCAGTTCTGATGCTCGAAACGAATAACAAGAGCGGCCTAGGGGAAAACTGCGCATACCGTTGTAATCGGGCGAGTTTCTACTTTCAGATGCAACAGAAATTTTGCGGATTGGTTAATCCGTTCGCGATATATGGCAGTTTGGAGGTAACTAACGCTTGAGAAACTCATAATTTTCGCATTTTTGATGCTCGAAACGAATAACTAGTACGGCCTAGGGGAAACGTGCGCATACCGTTGTAATCGGGCGAGTTTCTACTTTCAGAAGCAATAGAAAGTTTGCGGATTGGTCAATCCGTTCGCGAGATATGGCAGTTTGGAGATAAGAAACGCTTGAGAAACTCAAAATTTTCGCAGTTCTGATGCTCGAAACGAGTAACTAGAACGGCCTAGGGGAAAAGTACGCATACCGTTGTAATCGGGCGAGCTTGTACTTTTAGATGCAACAGAAATTATGCGGATTGGTCAATCCGTTCGCGAGATATGGCAGTTTGGAGGTAAGAAACGCTTGAGAAACTCAAAATTTTTGCAGTTCTGATGCTCGACACGAATAACTAGAACGGCCTAGGGGAAAAGTGCGCATACCGTTGTAATCGGGCGAGTTTCTACTTTCAGATGCAACAGAAATTTTGCGGATTGGACAATCCGTTCGCGAGATATGGCAGTTTGGAGTTAAGAAACGCTTGAGAAACTCAAAATTTTCGCAGTTCTGATGCTCGAAACGAATAACTTGAACGGTCTAGGGGAAAACTACATCTACCGTTGTAATCGGGCGAGTTTCTACTTTCAGATGCAACAGAAATTTTGCGGATTGGTTAATCCGTTCGCGAGATATGGTAGTTTGGAGGTAACTAACGCTTGAGAAACTCAAAATTTTCGCATTTTTGATGCTCGAAACGAATAACTAGTACGGCCTAGGGGAAAAGTGCGCATACCGTTGTAATCGGGCGAGTTTCTACTTTCAGAAGCAACAGAAATTTTGCGGATTGGTCCATCCGTTCGCGAGATATGGCAGTTTGGAGGTAAGAAACGCTTGACAAACTTAAGATTTTCGCAGTTCTGATGCTCGAAACGAATAACAAGAGCGGCCTAGGGGAAAACTGCGCATACCGTTGTAATCGGGCGAGTTTCTACTTTCAGATGCAACAGAAATTTTGCGGATTGGTTAATCCGTTCGCGATATATGGCAGTTTGGAGGTAACTAACGCTTGAGAAACTCATAATTTTCGCATTTTTGATGCTCGAAACGAATAACTAGTACGGCCTAGGGGAAACGTGCGCATACCGTTGTAATCGGGCGAGTTTCTACTTTCAGAAGCAATAGAAAGTTTGCGGATTGGTCAATCCGTTCGCGAGATATGGCAGTTTGGAGATAAGAAACGCTTGAGAAACTCAAAATTTTCGCAGTTCTGATGCTCGAAACGAGTAACTAGAACGGCCTAGGGGAAAAGTACGCATACCGTTGTAATCGGGCGAGCTTGTACTTTTAGATGCAACAGAAATTATGCGGATTGGTCAATCCGTTCGCGAGATATGGCAGTTTGGAGGTAAGAAACGCTTGAGAAACTCAAAATTTTTGCAGTTCTGATGCTCGACACGAATAACTAGAACGGCCTAGGGGAAAAGTGCGCATACCGTTGTAATCGGGCGAGTTTCTACTTTCAGATGCAACAGAAATTTTGCGGATTGGACAATCCGTTCGCGAGATATGGCAGTTTGGAGGTAAGAAACGCTTGAGAAACTCAAAATTTTCGCAGTTCTGATGCTCGAAACGAATAACTAGAACGGCCTAGGGGAAAACTACACCTACCGTTGTAATCGGGAGAGTTTCTACTTTCAGATGCAACAGAAATTTTGCGGATTGGTCAATCCGTTCGCGAGATATGGCAGTTTGGAGGTAAGAAACGCTTGAGAAACTCAAAATTTTCGCAGTTCTGATGCTCGAAACGAATAACTAGAACCGCCTAGGGGAAAAGTGCGCATACCGTTGTAATCGGGCGAGTTTCTACTTTCAGATGCAATAGAAATTTTGCGGATTGATCAATCCGTTCGCGAGATATGGCAGTTTGGAGATAAGAAACGCTTCAGAAACTCAAAATTTTCGCAGTTCTGATGCTCGACACGAATAACTAGAACTGCCTAGGGGAAAAGTTTGCATACCGTTGTAATCGGGCGAGTTTCTACTTTCAGATGCAACAGAAATTTTGCGGATTGGTCAATCCGTTCGCGAGATATGGCAGTTTGGAGGTACGAAACGCTTGAGAAACTCAAAATTTTCGCAGTTCTGATGCTCGACACGAATAACTAGAACGGCCTAGGGGCAAAGTGCGCATACCGTTGTAATCGGGCGAGTTTCTACTTTCAGATGCAACAGAAATTTTGCGGATTGGTCGATCCGTTCGCGAGATGTGGCAGTTTGGAAGTAGGAAACGCTTGAGAAACTCAAAATTTAGGCAGTTCTGATGCTCGAAACGAATAACTAGAACGGCCTAGGGGAAAAGTGCGCATATCGTTGTAATCGGGCGAGTTTCTACTTTCGGATGCAACAGAAATTTTGCGGATTGATCAATCCGTTCGCGAGATATGGCAGGTTGGAGATAAGAAACGCTTGAGAAACTCAAAATTTTCGCAGTTCTGATGCTCGAAACGAATGACTAGAACGGCCTAGGGGAGAAGTACGCATACCGTTGTAATCGGGCGAGTTTCTACTTTCAGATGGAACAGATATTTTGCGGATTGCTCAATCCGTTCGCGAGATATGGCAGTTTGGAGATAAGAAACGCTTGAGAAACTCAAAATTTTCGCAGTTTTGATGCTCGAAACGAGTAACCAGAACGGCCTAGGGGAAAAGTGTGCATACCGTTGTAATCGGGCGAGTTTCTACTTTCAGATGTAACAGAAATTTTGCGGATTGGTCAATCCGTTCGCGAGATATGGCAGTTTGGAGGTAAGAAACGTTTGAGAAACTCAAAATTTTCGCAGTTCTGATGCTCGACACGAATAACTAGAACGGCCTAGGGGAAAAGTGCGCATACCGTTGTAATCGGGCGAGTTTCTACTTTCAGATGCAATAGAAATTTTGCGGATTGGTCAATCCGTTCGCGAGATATGGCAGTTTGGAGGTAAGAAACGCTTGAGAAACTCAAAATTTTCGCAGTTCTGATGCTCGACACGAATAACTAGAACGGCCTAGGGGAAAAGTGCGCATACCGTTGTAATCGGGCGAGTTTCTACTTTCAGATGGAACAGAAATTTTGCGGATTGCTCAATCCGTTCGCGAGATATGGCAGTTTGGAGATAAGAAACGCTTGAGAAACTCAAAATTTTCGCAGTTCTGATGCTCGACACGAATAACTAGAACGGCCTAGGGGCAAAGTGCGCATACCGTTGTAATCGGGCGAGTTTCTACTTTCAGATGCAACAGAAATTTTGCGGATTGGTCGATCCGTTCGCGAGATGTGGCAGTTTGGAAGTAGGAAACGCTTGAGAAACTCAAAATTTAGGCAGTTCTGATGCTCGAAACGAATAACTAGAACGGCCTAGGGGAAAAGTGCGCATATCGTTGTAATCGGGCGAGTTTCTACTTTCGGATGCAACAGAAATTTTGCGGATTGATCAATCCGTTCGCGAGATATGGCAGTTTGGAGATAAGAAACGCTTGAGAAACTCAAAATTTTCGCAGTTTTGATGCTCGAAACGAGTAACCAGAACGGCCTAGGGGAAAAGTGTGCATACCGTTGTAATCGGGCGAGTTTCTACTTTCAGATGTAACAGAAATTTTGCGGATTGGTCAATCCGTTCGCGAGATATGGCAGTTTGGAGGTAAGAAACGTTTGAGAAACTCAAAATTTTCGCAGTTCTGATGCTCGACACGAATAACTAGAACGGCCTAGGGGAAAAGTGCGCATACCGTTGTAATCGGGCGAGTTTCTACTTTCAGATGCAATAGAAATTTTGCGGATTGGTCAATCCGTTCGCGAGATATGGCAGTTTGGAGGTAAGAAACGCTTGAGAAACTCAAAATTTTCGCAGTTCTGATGCTCGACACGAATAACTAGAACGGCCTAGGGGAAAAGTGCGCATACCGTTGTAATCGGGCGAGTTTCTACTTTCAGATGGAACAGAAATTTTGCGGATTGCTCAATCCGTTCGCGAGATATGGCAGTTTGGAGATAAGAAACGCTTGAGAAACTCAAAATTTTCGCAGTTCTGATGCTCGACACGAATAACTAGAACGGCCTAGGGGCAAAGTGCGCATACCGTTGTAATCGGGCGAGTTTCTACTTTCAGATGCAACAGAAATTTTGCGGATTGGTCGATCCGTTCGTGAGATGTGGCAGTTTGGAAGTAGGAAACGCTTGAGAAACTCAAAATTTAGGCAGTTCTGATGCTCGAAACGAATAACTAGAACGGCCTAGGGGAAAAGTGCGCATATCGTTGTAATCGGGCGAGTTTCTACTTTCGGATGCAACAGAAATTTTGCGGATTGATCAATCCGTTCGCGAGATATGGCAGTTTGGAGATAAGAAACGCTTGAGAAACTCAAAATTTTCGCAGTTCTGATGCTCGAAACGAATGACTAGAACGGCCTAGGGGAGAAGTACGCATACCGTTGTAATCGGGCGAGTTTCTACTTTCAGATGGAACAGAAATTTTGCGGATTGCTCAATCCGTTCGCGAGATATGGCAGTTTGGAGATAAGAAACGCTTGAGAAACTCAAAATTTTCGCAGTTTTGATGCTCGAAACGAGTAACCAGAACGGCCTAGGGGAAAAGTGTGCATACCGTTGTAATCGGGCGAGTTTCTACTTTCAGATGTAACAGAAATTTTGCGGATTGGTCAATCCGTTCGCGAGATATGGCAGCTTGGAGGTAAGAAACGCTTGAGAAACTCAAAATTTTCGCAGTTCTGATGCTCGACACGAATAACTAGAACGGCCTAGGGGAAAAGTGCGCATACCGTTGTAATCGGGCGAGTTTCTACTTTCAGATGCAACAGAAATTTTGCGGATTGGTCAATCCGTTCGCGAGATATGGCAGTTTGGAGGTAAGAAACGCTTCAGAAACTCAAAATTTTCGCAGTTCTGATGCTCGACACGAATAACTAGAACTGCCTAGGGGAAAAGTTTGCATACCGTTGTAATCGGGCGAGTTTCTACTTTCAGATGCAACAGAAATTTTGCGGATTGGTCAATCCGTTCGCGAGATATGGCAGTTTGGAGGTACGAAACGCTTGAGAAACTCAAAATTTTCGCAGTTCTGATGCTCGACACGAATAACTAGAACGGCCTAGGGGCAAAGTGCGCATACCGTTGTAATCGGGCGAGTTTCTACTTTCAGATGCAACAGAAATTTTGCGGATTGGTCGATCCGTTCGCGAGATGTGGCAGTTTGGAAGTAGGAAACGCTTGAGAAACTCAAAATTTAGGCAGTTCTGATGCTCGAAACGAATAACTAGAACGGCCTAGGGGAAAAGTGCGCATATCGTTGTAATCGGGCGAGTTTCTACTTTCGGATGCAACAGAAATTTTGCGGATTGATCAATCCGTTCGCGAGATATGGCAGTTTGGAGATAAGAAACGCTTGAGAAACTCAAAATTTTCGCAGTTCTGATGCTCGAAACGAATGACTAGAACGGCCTAGGGGAGAAGTACGCATACCGTTGTAATCGGGCGAGTTTCTACTTTCAGATGGAACAGAAATTTTGCGGATTGCTCAATCCGTTCGCGAGATATGGCAGTTTGGAGATAAGAAACGCTTGAGAAACTCAAAATTTTCGCAGTTTTGATGCTCGAAACGAGTAACCAGAACGGCCTAGGGGAAAAGTGTGCATACCGTTGTAATCGGGCGAGTTTCTACTTTCAGATGTAACAGAAATTTTGCGGATTGGTCAATCCGTTCGCGAGATATGGCAGCTTGGAGGTAAGAAACGCTTGAGAAACTCAAAATTTTCGCAGTTCTGATGCTCGACACGAATAACTAGAACGGCCTAGGGGAAAAGTGCGCATACCGTTGTAATCGGGCGAGTTTCTACTTTCAGATGCAACAGAAATTTTGCGGATTGGTCAATCCGTTCGCGAGATATGGCAGTTTGGAGGTAAGAAACGCTTCAGAAACTCAAAATTTTCGCAGTTCTGATGCTCGACACGAATAACTAGAACTGCCTAGGGGAAAAGTTTGCATACCGTTGTAATCGGGCGAGTTTCTACTTTCAGATGCAACAGAAATTTTGCGGATTGGTCAATCCGTTCGCGAGATATGGCAGTTTGGAGGTACGAAACGCTTGAGAAACTCAAAATTTTCGCAGTTCTGATGCTCGACACGAATAACTAGAACGGCCTAGGGGCAAAGTGCGCATACCGTTGTAATCGGGCGAGTTTCTACTTTCAGATGCAACAGAAATTTTGCGGATTGGTCGATCCGTTCGCGAGATGTGGCAGTTTGGAAGTAGGAAACGCTTGAGAAACTCAAAATTTAGGCAGTTCTGATGCTCGAAACGAATAACTAGAACGGCCTAGGGGAAAAGTGCGCATATCGTTGTAATCGGGCGAGTTTCTACTTTCGGATGCAACAGAAATTTTGCGGATTGATCAATCCGTTCGCGAGATATGGCAGGTTGGAGATAAGAAACGCTTGAGAAACTCAAAATTTTCGCAGTTCTGATGCTCGAAACGAATGACTAGAACGGCCTAGGGGAGAAGTACGCATACCGTTGTAATCGGGCGAGTTTCTACTTTCAGATGGAACAGATATTTTGCGGATTGCTCAATCCGTTCGCGAGATATGGCAGTTTGGAGATAAGAAACGCTTGAGAAACTCAAAATTTTCGCAGTTTTGATGCTCGAAACGAGTAACCAGAACGGCCTAGGGGAAAAGTGTGCATACCGTTGTAATCGGGCGAGTTTCTACTTTCAGATGTAACAGAAATTTTGCGGATTGGTCAATCCGTTCGCGAGATATGGCAGTTTGGAGGTAAGAAACGTTTGAGAAACTCAAAATTTTCGCAGTTCTGATGCTCGACACGAATAACTAGAACGGCCTAGGGGAAAAGTGCGCATACCGTTGTAATCGGGCGAGTTTCTACTTTCAGATGCAATAGAAATTTTGCGGATTGGTCAATCCGTTCGCGAGATATGGCAGTTTGGAGGTAAGAAACGCTTGAGAAACTCAAAATTTTCGCAGTTCTGATGCTCGACACGAATAACTAGAACGGCCTAGGGGAAAAGTGCGCATACCGTTGTAATCGGGCGAGTTTCTACTTTCAGATGGAACAGAAATTTTGCGGATTGCTCAATCCGTTCGCGAGATATGGCAGTTTGGAGATAAGAAACGCTTGAGAAACTCAAAATTTTCGCAGTTCTGATGCTCGACACGAATAACTAGAACGGCCTAGGGGCAAAGTGCGCATACCGTTGTAATCGGGCGAGTTTCTACTTTCAGATGCAACAGAAATTTTGCGGATTGGTCGATCCGTTCGCGAGATGTGGCAGTTTGGAAGTAGGAAACGCTTGAGAAACTCAAAATTTAGGCAGTTCTGATGCTCGAAACGAATAACTAGAACGGCCTAGGGGAAAAGTGCGCATATCGTTGTAATCGGGCGAGTTTCTACTTTCGGATGCAACAGAAATTTTGCGGATTGATCAATCCGTTCGCGAGATATGGCAGTTTGGAGATAAGAAACGCTTGAGAAACTCAAAATTTTCGCAGTTCTGATGCTCGAAACGAATGACTAGAACGGCCTAGGGGAGAAGTACGCATACCGTTGTAATCGGGCGAGTTTCTACTTTCAGATGGAACAGAAATTTTGCGGATTGCTCAATCCGTTCGCGAGATATGGCAGTTTGGAGATAAGAAACGCTTGAGAAACTCAAAATTTTCGCAGTTTTGATGCTCGAAACGAGTAAGCAGAACGGCCTAGGGGAAAAGTGTGCATACCGTTGTAATCGGGCGAGTTTCTACTTTCAGATGTAACAGAAATTTTGCGGATTGGTCAATCCGTTCGCGAGATATGGCAGTTTGGAGGTAAGAAACGTTTGAGAAACTCAAAATTTTCGCAGTTCTGATGCTCGACACGAATAACTAGAACGGCCTAGGGGAAAAGTGCGCATACCGTTGTAATCGGGCGAGTTTCTACTTTCAGATGCAATAGAAATTTTGCGGATTGGTCAATCCGTTCGCGAGATATGGCAGTTTGGAGGTAAGAAACGCTTGAGAAACTCAAAATTTTCGCAGTTCTGATGCTCGAAACGAATAACTAGAACGGCCTAGGGGAAAAGTGCGCATACCGTTGTAATCGGGCGAGTTTCTACTTTCAGATGGAACAGAAATTTTGCGGATTGCTCAATCCGTTCGCGAGATATGGCAGTTTGGAGATAAGAAACGCTTGAGAAACTCAAAATTTTCGCAGTTCTGATGCTCGACACGAATAACTAGAACGGCCTAGGGGCAAAGTGCGCATACCGTTGTAATCGGGCGAGTTTCTACTTTCAGATGCAACAGAAATTTTGCGGATTGGTCGATCCGTTCGTGAGATGTGGCAGTTTGGAAGTAGGAAACGCTTGAGAAACTCAAAATTTAGGCAGTTCTGATGCTCGAAACGAATAACTAGAACGGCCTAGGGGAAAAGTGCGCATATCGTTGTAATCGGGCGAGTTTCTACTTTCGGATGCAACAGAAATTTTGCGGATTGATCAATCCGTTCGCGAGATATGGCAGTTTGGAGATAAGAAACGCTTGAGAAACTCAAAATTTTCGCAGTTCTGATGCTCGAAACGAATGACTAGAACGGCCTAGGGGAGAAGTACGCATACCGTTGTAATCGGGCGAGTTTCTACTTTCAGATGGAACAGAAATTTTGCGGATTGCTCAATCCGTTCGCGAGATATGGCAGTTTGGAGATAAGAAACGCTTGAGAAACTCAAAATTTTCGCAGTTTTGATGCTCGAAACGAGTAACCAGAACGGCCTAGGGGAAAAGTGTGCATACCGTTGTAATCGGGCGAGTTTCTACTTTCAGATGTAACAGAAATTTTGCGGATTGGTCAATCCGTTCGCGAGATATGGCAGCTTGGAGGTAAGAAACGCTTGAGAAACTCAAAATTTTCGCAGTTCTGATGCTCGACACGAATAACTAGAACGGCCTAGGGGAAAAGTGCGCATACCGTTGTAATCGGGCGAGTTTCTACTTTCAGATGCAACAGAAATTTTGCGGATTGGTCAATCCGTTCGCGAGATATGGCAGTTTGGAGGTAAGAAACGCTTCAGAAACTCAAAATTTTCGCAGTTCTGATGCTCGACACGAATAACTAGAACTGCCTAGGGGAAAAGTTTGCATACCGTTGTAATCGGGCGAGTTTCTACTTTCAGATGCAACAGAAATTTTGCGGATTGGTCAATCCGTTCGCGAGATATGGCAGTTTGGAGGTACGAAACGCTTGAGAAACTCAAAATTTTCGCAGTTCTGATGCTCGACACGAATAACTAGAACGGCCTAGGGGCAAAGTGCGCATACCGTTGTAATCGGGCGAGTTTCTACTTTCAGATGCAACAGAAATTTTGCGGATTGGTCGATCCGTTCGCGAGATGTGGCAGTTTGGAAGTAGGAAACGCTTGAGAAACTCAAAATTTAGGCAGTTCTGATGCTCGAAACGAATAACTAGAACGGCCTAGGGGAAAAGTGCGCATATCGTTGTAATCGGGCGAGTTTCTACTTTCGGATGCAACAGAAATTTTGCGGATTGATCAATCCGTTCGCGAGATATGGCAGTTTGGAGATAAGAAACGCTTGAGAAACTCAAAATTTTCGCAGTTCTGATGCTCGAAACGAATGACTAGAACGGCCTAGGGGAGAAGTACGCATACCGTTGTAATCGGGCGAGTTTCTACTTTCAGATGGAACAGAAATTTTGCGGATTGCTCAATCCGTTCGCGAGATATGGCAGTTTGGAGATAAGAAACGCTTGAGAAACTCAAAATTTTCGCAGTTTTGATGCTCGAAACGAGTAACCAGAACGGCCTAGGGGAAAAGTGTGCATACCGTTGTAATCGGGCGAGTTTCTACTTTCAGATGTAACAGAAATTTTGCGGATTGGTCAATCCGTTCGCGAGATATGGCAGCTTGGAGGTAAGAAACGCTTGAGAAACTCAAAATTTTCGCAGTTCTGATGCTCGACACGAATAACTAGAACGGCCTAGGGGAAAAGTGCGCATACCGTTGTAATCGGGCGAGTTTCTACTTTCAGATGCAACAGAAATTTTGCGGATTGGTCAATCCGTTCGCGAGATATGGCAGTTTGGAGGTAAGAAACGCTTCAGAAACTCAAAATTTTCGCAGTTCTGATGCTCGACACGAATAACTAGAACTGCCTAGGGGAAAAGTTTGCATACCGTTGTAATCGGGCGAGTTTCTACTTTCAGATGCAACAGAAATTTTGCGGATTGGTCAATCCGTTCGCGAGATATGGCAGTTTGGAGGTACGAAACGCTTGAGAAACTCAAAATTTTCGCAGTTCTGATGCTCGACACGAATAACTAGAACGGCCTAGGGGCAAAGTGCGCATACCGTTGTAATCGGGCGAGTTTCTACTTTCAGATGCAACAGAAATTTTGCGGATTGGTCGATCCGTTCGCGAGATGTGGCAGTTTGGAAGTAGGAAACGCTTGAGAAACTCAAAATTTAGGCAGTTCTGATGCTCGAAACGAATAACTAGAACGGCCTAGGGGAAAAGTGCGCATATCGTTGTAATCGGGCGAGTTTCTACTTTCGGATGCAACAGAAATTTTGCGGATTGATCAATCCGTTCGCGAGATATGGCAGGTTGGAGATAAGAAACGCTTGAGAAACTCAAAATTTTCGCAGTTCTGATGCTCGAAACGAATGACTAGAACGGCCTAGGGGAGAAGTACGCATACCGTTGTAATCGGGCGAGTTTCTACTTTCAGATGGAACAGATATTTTGCGGATTGCTCAATCCGTTCGCGAGATATGGCAGTTTGGAGATAAGAAACGCTTGAGAAACTCAAAATTTTCGCAGTTTTGATGCTCGAAACGAGTAACCAGAACGGCCTAGGGGAAAAGTGTGCATACCGTTGTAATCGGGCGAGTTTCTACTTTCAGATGTAACAGAAATTTTGCGGATTGGTCAATCCGTTCGCGAGATATGGCAGTTTGGAGGTAAGAAACGTTTGAGAAACTCAAAATTTTCGCAGTTCTGATGCTCGACACGAATAACTAGAACGGCCTAGGGGAAAAGTGCGCATACCGTTGTAATCGGGCGAGTTTCTACTTTCAGATGCAATAGAAATTTTGCGGATTGGTCAATCCGTTCGCGAGATATGGCAGTTTGGAGGTAAGAAACGCTTGAGAAACTCAAAATTTTCGCAGTTCTGATGCTCGACACGAATAACTAGAACGGCCTAGGGGAAAAGTGCGCATACCGTTGTAATCGGGCGAGTTTCTACTTTCAGATGGAACAGAAATTTTGCGGATTGCTCAATCCGTTCGCGAGATATGGCAGTTTGGAGATAAGAAACGCTTGAGAAACTCAAAATTTTCGCAGTTCTGATGCTCGACACGAATAACTAGAACGGCCTAGGGGCAAAGTGCGCATACCGTTGTAATCGGGCGAGTTTCTACTTTCAGATGCAACAGAAATTTTGCGGATTGGTCGATCCGTTCGCGAGATGTGGCAGTTTGGAAGTAGGAAACGCTTGAGAAACTCAAAATTTAGGCAGTTCTGATGCTCGAAACGAATAACTAGAACGGCCTAGGGGAAAAGTGCGCATATCGTTGTAATCGGGCGAGTTTCTACTTTCGGATGCAACAGAAATTTTGCGGATTGATCAATCCGTTCGCGAGATATGGCAGTTTGGAGATAAGAAACGCTTGAGAAACTCAAAATTTTCGCAGTTCTGATGCTCGAAACGAATGACTAGAACGGCCTAGGGGAGAAGTACGCATACCGTTGTAATCGGGCGAGTTTCTACTTTCAGATGGAACAGAAATTTTGCGGATTGCTCAATCCGTTCGCGAGATATGGCAGTTTGGAGATAAGAAACGCTTGAGAAACTCAAAATTTTCGCAGTTTTGATGCTCGAAACGAGTAAGCAGAACGGCCTAGGGGAAAAGTGTGCATACCGTTGTAATCGGGCGAGTTTCTACTTTCAGATGTAACAGAAATTTTGCGGATTGGTCAATCCGTTCGCGAGATATGGCAGTTTGGAGGTAAGAAACGCTTGAGAAACTCAAAATTTTCGCAGTTCTGATGCTCGACACGAATAACTAGAACGGCCTAGGGGAAAAGTGCGCATACCGTTGTAATCGGGCGAGTTTCTACTTTCAGATGCAACAGAAATTTTGCGGATTGGTCAATCCGTTCGCGAGATATGGCAGTTTGGAGGTAAGAAACGCTTGAGAAACTCAAAATTTTCGCAGTTCTGATGCTCGAAACGAATAACTAGAACGGCCTAGGGGAAAACTACACCTACCGTTGTAATCGGGAGAGTTTCTACTTTCAGATGCAACAGAAATTTTGCGGATTGGTCAATCCGTTCGCGAGATATGGCAGTTTGGAGGTAAGAAACGCTTGAGAAACTCAAAATTTTCGCAGTTCTGATGCTCGAAACGAATAACTAGAACCGCCTAGGGGAAAAGTGCGCATACCGTTGTAATCGGGCGAGTTTCTACTTTCAGATGCAATAGAAATTTTGCGGATTGGTCAATCCGTTCGCGAGATATGGCAGTTTGGAGGTAAGAAACGCTTGAGAAACTCAAAATTTTCGCAGTTCTGATGCTCGACACGAATAACTAGAACGGCCTAGGGGAAAAGTGCGCATACCGTTGTAATCGGGCGAGTTTCTACTTTCAGATGGAACAGAAATTTTGCGGATTGCTCAATCCGTTCGCGAGATATGGCAGTTTGGAGATAAGAAACGCTTGAGAAACTCAAAATTTTCGCAGTTCTGATGCTCGACACGAATAACTAGAACGGCCTAGGGGCAAAGTGCGCATACCGTTGTAATCGGGCGAGTTTCTACTTTCAGATGCAACAGAAATTTTGCGGATTGGTCGATCCGTTCGCGAGATGTGGCAGTTTGGAAGTAGGAAACGCTTGAGAAACTCAAAATTTAGGCAGTTCTGATGCTCGAAACGAATAACTAGAACGGCCTAGGGGAAAAGTGCGCATATCGTTGTAATCGGGCGAGTTTCTACTTTCGGATGCAACAGAAATTTTGCGGATTGATCAATCCGTTCGCGAGATATGGCAGTTTGGAGATAAGAAACGCTTGAGAAACTCAAAATTTTCGCAGTTCTGATGCTCGAAACGAATGACTAGAACGGCCTAGGGGAGAAGTACGCATACCGTTGTAATCGGGCGAGTTTCTACTTTCAGATGGAACAGAAATTTTGCGGATTGTTCAATCCGTTCGCGAGATATGGCAGTTTGGAGATAAGAAACGCTTGAGAAACTCAAAATTTTCGCAGTTTTGATGCTCGAAACGAGTAACCAGAACGGCCTAGGGGAAAAGTGTGCATACCGTTGTAATCGGGCGAGTTTCTACTTTCAGATGTAACAGAAATTTTGCGGATTGGTCAATCCGTTCGCGAGATATGGCAGTTTGGAGGTAAGAAACGCTTGAGAAACTCAAAATTTTCGCAGTTCTGATGCTCGACACGAATAACTAGAACGGCCTAGGGGAAAAGTGCGCATACCGTTGTAATCGGGCGAGTTTCTACTTTCAGATGCAACAGAAATTTTGCGGATTGGTCAATCCGTTCGCGAGATATGGCAGTTTGGAGGTAAGAAACGCTTGAGAAACTCAAAATTTTCGCAGTTCTGATGCTCGAAACGAATAACTAGAACGGCCTAGGGGAAAACTACACCTACCGTTGTAATCGGGCGAGTTTCTACTTTCAGATGCAACAGAAATTTTGCGGATTGGTCAATCCGTTCGCGAGATATGGCAGTTTGGAGGTAAGAAACGCTTGAGAAACTCAAAATTTTCGCAGTTCTGATGCTCGAAACGAATAACTAGAACGGCCTAGGGGAAAACTACACCTACCGTTGTAATCGGGCGAGTTTCTACTTTCAGATGCAATAGAAATTTTGCGGATTGGTCGATCCGTTCGCGAGATGTGGCAGTTTGGAAGTAGGAAACGCTTGAGAAACTCAAAATTTAGGCAGTTCTGATGCTCGAAACGAATAACTAGAACGGCCTAGGGGAAAAGTGCGCATATCGTTGTAATCGGGCGAGTTTCTACTTTCGGATGCAACAGAAATTTTGCGGATTGATCAATCCGTTCGCGAGATATGGCAGTTTGGAGATAAGAAACGCTTGAGAAACTCAAAATTTTCGCAGTTCTGATGCTCGAAACGAATGACTAGAACGGCCTAGGGGAGAAGTACGCATACCGTTGTAATCGGGCGAGTTTCTACTTTCAGATGTAACAGAAATTTTGCGGATTGCTCAATCCGTTCGCGAGATATGGCAGTTTGGAGATAAGAAACGCTTGAGAAACTCAAAATTTTCGCAGTTTTGATGCTCGAGACGAGTAACCAGAACGGCCTAGGGGAAAAGTGTGCATACCGTTGTAATCGGGCGAGTTTCTACTTTCAGATGTAACAGAAATTTTGCGGATTGGTCAATCCGTTCGCGAGATATGGCAGTTTGGAGGTAAGAAACGCTTGAGAAACTCAAAATTTTCGCAGTTCTGATGCTCGACACGAACAACTACAACGGCCTAGGGGAAAAGTGCGCATACCGTTGTAATCGGGCGAGTTTCTACTTTCAGATGCAACAGAAATTTTGCGGATTGGTCAATCCGTTCGCGAGATATGGCAGTTTGGAGGTAAGAAACGCTTGAGAAACTCAAAATTTTCGCAGTTCTGATGCTCGACACGAATAACTAGAACGGCCTAGGGGAAAAGTGCGCATACCGTTGTAATCGGGCCAGTTTCTACTTTCAGACGGAACAGAAATTTTGCGGATTGCTCAATCCGTTCGCGAGATATGGCAGTTTGGAGATAAGAAACGCTTGAGAAACTCAAAATTTTCGCAGTTCTGATGCTCGAAACGAATGACTAGAACGGCCTAGGGGAGAAGTACGCATACCGTTGTAATCGGGCGAGTTTCTACTTTCAGATGGAACAGAAATTTTGCGGATTGCTCAATCCGTTCGCGAGATATGGCAGTTTGGAGATAAGAAACGCTTGAGAAACTCAAAATTTTCGCAGTTTTGATGCTCGAAACGAGTAACCAGAACGGCCTAGGGGAAAAGTGTGCATACCGTTGTAATCGGGCGAGTTTCTACTTTCAGATGTAACATAAATTTTGCGGATTGGTCAATCCGTTCGCGAGATATGGCAGTTTGGAGGTAAGAAACGCTTGAGAAACTCAAAATTTTCGCAGTTCTGATGCTCGACACGAATAACTAGAACGGCCTAGGGGAAAAGTGCGCATACCGTTGTAATCGGGCGAGTTTCTACTTTCAGACGCAACAGAAATTTTGCGGATTGGTCAATCCGTTCGCGAGATATGGCAGTTTGGAGGTACGAAACGCTTGAGAAACTCAAAATTTTCGCAGTTCTGATGCTCGACACGAATAACTAGAACGGCCTAGGGGCAAAGTGCGCATACCGTTGTAATCGGGCGAGTTTCTACTTTCAGATGCAACAGAAATTTTGCGGATTGGTCGATCCGTTCGCGAGATGTGGCAGTTTGGAAGTAGGAAACGCTTGAGAAACTCAAAATTTAGGCAGTTCTGATGCTCGAAACGAATAACTAGAACGACCTAGGGGAAAAGTGCGCATATCGTTGTAATCGGGCGAGTTTCTACTTTCGGATGCAACAGAAATTTTGCGGATTGATCAATCCGTTCGCGAGATATGGCAGTTTGGAGATAAGAAACGCTTGAGAAACTCAAAATTTTCGCAGTTCTGATGCTCGAAACGAATAACTAGAACGGCCTAGGGGAAAACTACACCTACCGTTGTAATCGGGCGAGTTTCTACTTTCAGATGCAATAGAAATTTTGCGGATTGGTCGATCCGTTCGCGAGATGTGGCAGTTTGGAAGTAGGAAACGCTTGAGAAACTCAAAATTTAGGCAGTTCTGATGCTCGAAACGAATAACTAGAACGGCCTAGGGGAAAAGTGCGCATATCGTTGTAATCGGGCGAGTTTCTACTTTCGGATGCAACAGAAATTTTGCGGATTGATCAATCCGTTCGCGAGATATGGCAGTTTGGAGATAAGAAACGCTTGAGAAACTCAAAATTTTCGCAGTTCTGATGCTCGAAACGAATGACTAGAACGGCCTAGGGGAGAAGTACGCATACCGTTGTAATCGGGCGAGTTTCTACTTTCAGATGGAACAGAAATTTTGCGGATTGCTCAATCCGTTCGCGAGATATGGCAGTTTGGAGATAAGAAACGCTTGAGAAACTCAAAATTTTCGCAGTTTTGATGCTCGAAACGAGTAACCAGAACGGCCTAGGGGAAAAGTGTGCATACCGTTGTAATCGGGCGAGTTTCTACTTTCAGATGTAACAGAAATTTTGCGGATTGGTCAATCCGTTCGCGAGATATGGCAGTTTGGAGGTAAGAAACGCTTGAGAAACTCAAAATTTTCGCAGTTCTGATGCTCGACACGAATAACTAGAACGGCCTAGGGGAAAAGTGCGCATACCGTTGTAATCGGGCGAGTTTCTACTTTCAGATGCAACAGAAATTTTGCGGATTGGTCAATCCGTTCGCGAGATATGGCAGTTTGGAGGTAAGAAACGCTTGAGAAACTCAAAATTTTCGCAGTTCTGATGCTCGACACGAATAACTAGAACGGCCTAGGGGAAAAGTGCGCATACCGTTGTAATCGGGCCAGTTTCTACTTTCAGATGGAACAGAAATTTTGCGGATTGCTCAATCCGTTCGCGCGATATGGCAGTTTGGAGATAAGAAACGCTTGAGAAACTCAAAATTTTCGCAGTTCTGATGCTCGAAACGAATGACTAGAACGGCCTAGGGGAGAAGTACGCATACCGTTGTAATCGGGCGAGTTTCTACTTTCAGATGGAACAGAAATTTTGCGGATTGCTCAATCCGTTCGCGAGATATGGCAGTTTGGAGATAAGAAACGCTTGAGAAACTCAAAATTTTCGCAGTTTTGATGCTCGAAACGAGTAACCAGAACGGCCTAGGGGAAAAGTGTGCATACCGTTGTAATCGGGCGAGTTTCTACTTTCAGAAGCAACAGAAATTTTGCGGATTGGTCAATCCGTTCGCGAGATATGGCAGTTTGGAGGTAAGAAACGCTTGAGAAACTCAAAATTTTCGCAGTTCTGATGCTCGAAATGAATAACAGGAACGGCCTAGGGGAAAACTACATCTACCGTTGTAATCGGGCGAGTTTCTACTTTCAGATGCAACAGAAATTTTGCGGATTGATCAATCCGTTCGCGAGATATGGCAGTTTGGAGATAAGAAACGCTTGAGAAACTCAAAATTTTCGCAGTTCTGATGTTCGAAACGAATAACTAGAACGGCCTAGGGGAAAACTACACCTACCGTTGTAATCGGGCGAGTTTCTACTTTCAGATGCAATAGAAATTTTGCGGATTGGTCGATCCGTTCGCGAGATGTGGCAGTTTGGAAGTAGGAAACGCTTGAGAAACTCAAAATTTAGGCAGTTCTGATGCTCGAAACGAATAACTAGAACGGCCTAGGGGAAAAGTGCGCATATCGTTGTAATCGGGCGAGTTTCTACTTTCGGATGCAACAGAAATTTTGCGGATTGATCAATCCGTTCGCGAGATATGGCAGTTTGGAGATAAGAAACGCTTGAGAAACTCAAAATTTTCGCAGTTCTGATGCTCGAAACGAATGACTAGAACGGCCTAGGGGAGAAGTACGCATACCGTTGTAATCGGGCGAGTTTCTACTTTCAGATGGAACAGAAATTTTGCGGATTGCTCAATCCGTTCGCGAGATATGGCAGTTTGGAGATAAGAAACGCTTGAGAAACTCAAAATTTTCGCAGTTTTGATGCTCGAAACGAGTAACCAGAACGGCCTAGGGGAAAAGTGTGCATACCGTTGTAATCGGGCGAGTTTCTACTTTCAGATGTAACATAAATTTTGCGGATTGGTCAATCCGTTCGCGAGATATGGCAGTTTGGAGGTAAGAAACGCTTGAGAAACTCAAAATTTTCGCAGTTCTGATGCTCGACACGAATAACTAGAACGGCCTAGGGGAAAAGTGCGCATACCGTTGTAATCGGGCGAGTTTCTACTTTCAGATGCAACAGAAATTTTGCGGATTGGTCAATCCGTTCGCGAGATATGGCAGTCTGGAGGTAAGAAACGCTTGAGAAACTCAAAATTTTCGCAGTTCTGATGCTCGAAACGAATAACTAGAACGGCCTAGGGGAAAACTACACCTACCGTTGTAATCGGGAGAGTTTCTACTTTCAGATGCAACAGAAATTTTGCGGATTGGTCAATCCGTTCGCGAGATATGGCAGTTTGGAGGTAAGAAACGCTTGAGAAACTCAAAATTTTCGCAGTTCTGATGCTCGAAACGAATAACTAGAACCGCCTAGGGGAAAAGTGCGCATACCGTTGTAATCGGGCGAGTTTCTACTTTCAGATGCAATAGAAATTTTGCGGATTGATCAATCCGTTCGCGAGATATGGCAGTTTGGAGATAAGAAACGCTTCAGAAACTCAAAATTTTCGCAGTTCTGATGCTCGACACGAATAACTAGAACTGCCTAGGGGAAAAGTTTGCATACCGTTGTAATCGGGCGAGTTTCTACTTTCAGATGCAACAGAAATTTTGCGGATTGGTCAATCCGTTCGCGAGATATGGCAGTTTGGAGGTACGAAACGCTTGAGAAACTCAAAATTTTCGCAGTTCTGATGCTCGACACGAATAACTAGAACGGCCTAGGGGCAAAGTGCGCATACCGTTGTAATCGGGCGAGTTTCTACTTTCAGATGCAACAGAAATTTTGCGGATTGGTCGATCCGTTCGCGAGATGTGGCAGTTTGGAAGTAGGAAACGCTTGAGAAATTCAAAATTTAGGCAGTTCTGATGCTCGAAACGAATAACTAGAACGGCCTAGGGGAAAAGTGCGCATATCGTTGTAATCGGGCGAGTTTCTACTTTCGGATGCAACAGAAATTTTGCGGATTGATCAATCCGTTCGCGAGATATGGCAGTTTGGAGATAAGAAACGCTTGAGAAACTCAAAATTTTCGCAGTTCTGATGCTCAAAACGAATGACTAGAACGGCCGAGGGGAAAAGTGTGCATACCGTTGTAATCGGGCGAGTTTCTCCTTTCAGATGTAACAGAAATTTTGCGGATTGGTCAATCCGTTCGCGAGATATGGCAGTTTGGAGGTAAGAAACGCTTGAGAAACTCAAAATTTTCGCAGTTCTGATGCTCGACACGAATAACTAGAACGGCCTAGGGGAAAAGTGCGCATACCGTTGTAATCGGGCGAGTTTCTACTTTCAGATGCAACAGAAATTTTGCGGATTGGTCAATCCGTTCGCGAGATATGGCAGTTTGGAGGTAAGAAACGCTTGAGAAACTCAAAATTTACGCAGTTCTGATGCTCGACACGAATAACTAGAACGGCCTAGGGGAAAAGTGCGCATACCGTTGTAATCGGGCGAGTTTCGACTTTCAGATGGAACAGAAATTTTGCGGATTGCTCAATCCGTTCGCGAGATATGGCAGTTTGGAGATAAGAAACGCTTGAGAAACTCAAAATTTTCGCAGTTCTGATGCTCGACACGAATAACTAGAACGGCCTAGGGGCAAAGTGCGCATACCGTTGTAATCGGGCGAGTTTCTACTTTCAGATGCAACAGAAATTTTGCGGATTGGTCGATCCGTTCGCGAGATGTGGCAGTTTGGAAGTAGGAAACGCTTGAGAAACTCAAAATTTAGGCAGTTCTGATGCTCGAAACGAATAACTAGAACGGCCTAGGGGAAAAGTGCGCATATCGTTGTAATCGGGCGAGTTTCTACTTTCGGATGCAACAGAAATTTTGCGGATTGATCAATCCGTTCGCGAGATATGGCAGTTTGGAGATAAGAAACGCTTGAGAAACTCAAAATTTTCGCAGTTCTGATGCTCGAAACGAATGACTAGAACGGCCTAGGGGAGAAGTACGCATACCGTTGTAATCGGGCGAGTTTCTACTTTCAGATGGAGCAGAAATTTTGCGGATTGCTCAATCCGTTCGCGAGATATGGCAGTTTGGAGATAAGAAACGCTTGAGAAACTCAAAATTTTCGCAGTTTTGATGCTCGAAACGAGTAACCAGAACGGCCTAGGGGAAAAGTGTGCATACCGTTGTAATCGGGCGAGTTTCTACTTTCAGATGTAATAGAAATTTTGCGGATTGGTCAATCCGTTCGCGAGATATGGCAGTTTGGAGGTAAGAAACGCTTGAGAAACTCAAAATTTTCGCAGTTCTGATGCTCGACACGAATAACTAGAACGGCCTAGGGGAAAAGTGCGCATACCGTTGTAATCGGGCGAGTTTCTACTTTCAGAAGCAACAGAAATTTTGCGGATTGGTCAATCCGTTCGCGAGATATGGCAGTTTGGAGGTAAGAAACGCTTGAGAAACTCAAAATTTTCGCAGTTCTGATGCTCGAAATGAATAACTGGAACGGCCTAGGGGAAAACTACATCTACCGTTGTAATCGGGCGAGTTTCTAATTTCAGATGCAACAGAAATTTTGCGGATTGCTCAATCCGTTCGCGAGATATGGCATTTTGGAGATAAGAAACGCTTGAGAAACTCAAAATTTTCGCAGTTTTGATGCTCGAAACGAGTAACTAGAACGGCCTAGGGGAAAAGTGTGCACACCGTTGTAATCGGGCGAGTTTCTACTTTCAGATGCAACAGAAATTTTGCGTATTGGTCAATCCGTTCGCGAGATATGGCAGTTTGGAGGTAAGAAACGCTTGAGAAACTCAAAATTTTCGCAGTTTTGATGCTCGAAACGAGTAACTAGAACTTCCTAGGGGAAAACTACACCTACCGTTGTAATCGGGCGAGTTTCTAATTTCAGATGCAACAGAAATTTTGCGGATTGCTCAATCCGTTCGCGAGATATGGCATTTTGGAGATAAGAAACGCTTGAGAAACTCAAAATTTTCGCAGTTTTGATGCTCGAAACGAGTAACTAGAACGGCCTAGGGGAAAAGTGTGCACACCGTTGTAATCGGGCGAGTTTCTACTTTCAGATGCAACAGAAATTTTGCGGATTGGTCAATCTGTTCGCGAGATATGGCAGTTTGGAGGTAAGAAACGCTTGAGAAACTCAAAATTTACGCAGTTCTGATGCTCGACACGAATAACTAGAACGGCCTAGGGGAAAAGTGCGCATACCGTTGTAATCGGGCGAGTTTCGACTTTCAGATGGAACAGAAATTTTGCGGATTGCTCAATCCGTTCGCGAGATATGGCAGTTTGGAGATAAGAAACGCTTGAGAAACTCAAAATTTTCGCAGTTCTGATGCTCGACACGAATAACTAGAACGGCCTAGGGGCAAAGTGCGCATACCGTTGTAATCGGGCGAGTTTCTACTTTCAGATGCAACAGAAATTTTGCGGATTGGTCGATCCGTTCGCGAGATGTGGCAGTTTGGAAG
The DNA here is from genome assembly GCF_051014685.1 of Ptiloglossa arizonensis. Taxonomy (NCBI): domain Eukaryota; kingdom Metazoa; phylum Arthropoda; class Insecta; order Hymenoptera; family Colletidae; genus Ptiloglossa; species Ptiloglossa arizonensis. The sequence continues at coordinate 656,040 of NW_027478586.1, forward strand.
TAGGAAACGCTTGAGAAACTCAAAATTTAGGCAGTTCTGATGCTCGAAACGAATAACTAGAACGGCCTAGGGGAAAAGTGCGCATATCGTTGTAATCGGGCGAGTTTCTACTTTCGGATGCAACAGAAATTTTGCGGATTGATCAATCCGTTCGCGAGATATGGCAGTTTGGAGATAAGAAACGCTTGAGAAACTCAAAATTTTCGCAGTTCTGATGCTCAAAACGAATGACTAGAACGGCCGAGGGGAAAAGTGTGCATACCGTTGTAATCGGGCGAGTTTCTCCTTTCAGATGTAACAGAAATTTTGCGGATTGGTCAATCCGTTCGCGAGATATGGCAGTTTGGAGGTAAGAAACGCTTGAGAAACTCAAAATTTTCGCAGTTCTGATGCTCGACACGAATAACTAGAACGGCCTAGGGGAAAAGTGCGCATACCGTTGTAATCGGGCGAGTTTCTACTTTCAGATGCAACAGAAATTTTGCGGATTGGTCAATCCGTTCGCGAGATATGGCAGTTTGGAGGTAAGAAACGCTTGAGAAACTCAAAATTTACGCAGTTCTGATGCTCGACACGAATAACTAGAACGGCCTAGGGGAAAAGTGCGCATACCGTTGTAATCGGGCGAGTTTCGACTTTCAGAAGCAACAGAAATTTTGCGGATTGGTCAATCCGTTCGCGAGATATGGCAGTTTGGAGGTAAGAAACGCTTGAGAAACTCAAAATTTTCGCAGTTCTGATGCTCGAAATGAATAACTGGAACGGCCTAGGGGAAAACTACATCTACCGTTGTAATCGGGCGAGTTTCTAATTTCAGATGCAACAGAAATTTTGCGGATTGCTCAATCCGTTCGCGAGATATGGCATTTTGGAGATAAGAAACGCTTGAGAAACTCAAAATTTTCGCAGTTTTGATGCTCGAAACGAGTAACTAGAACGGCCTAGGGGAAAAGTGTGCACACCGTTGTAATCGGGCGAGTTTCTACTTTCAGATGCAACAGAAATTTTGCGTATTGGTCAATCCGTTCGCGAGATATGGCAGTTTGGAGGTAAGAAACGCTTGAGAAACTCAAAATTTTCGCAGTTTTGATGCTCGAAACGAGTAACTAGAACTTCCTAGGGGAAAACTACACCTACCGTTGTAATCGGGCGAGTTTCTACTGTCAGATGCAACAGAAATTTTGTGGATTGGTCAATCCGTTCGCGAGATATGGCAGTTTGGAGGTAAGAAACGCTTGAGAAACTCAAAATTTTCGCAGTTCTGATGCTCGACACGAATAACTAGAACGGCCTAGGGGAAAAGAGCGCATACCGTTGTAATCGGGCGAGTTTCTACTTTCAGATGCAATAGAAATTTTGCGGATTGGTCAATCCGTTCGCGAGATATGGCAGTTTGGAGGTAAGAAACGCTTGAGAAACTCAAAATTTTCGCAGTTCTGATGCTCGACACGAATAACTAGAACGGCCTAGGGGAAAAGTGCGCATACCGTTGTAATCGGGCGAGTTTCTACTTTCAGATGCAACAGAAATTATGCGGATTGGTCAAATCGTTCGCGAGATATGGCCGTTTGGATGTAAGAAACGCTTGAGAAACTCAAAATTTTCGCCGTTCTGATGCTCGAAACGAATAACTAGAACGGCCTAGGGGCAAAGTGCGCATACCGTTGTAATCGGGCAAGTTTCTACTTTCAGATGCTACAGAAATTTTGCGGATTGGTCGATCCGTTCGCGAGATGTGGCAGCTTGGAAGTAAGAAACGCTTGAGAAACTCAAAATTTTCGCAGTTCTGATGCTCGAAACGAATAGCTAGAACGGCCTAGGGGAAAACTACACCTACCGTTGTAATCTGGCGAGTTTCTACTTTCAGATGCAACAGAAATTTTGCGGATTGGTCAATCCGTTCGCGAGATATGGCAGTTGGGAGGTAAGAAACGCTTGAGAAACTCAAAATTTTCGCAGTTCTGATGCTCGACACGAATGACTAGAACGGCCTAGGGGAGAAGTACGCATACCGTTGTAATCGGACGAGTTTCTACTTTCAGATGCAACAGAAATTATGCGGATTGGTCAATCCTTTCGCGAGATATGGCAGTTTGGAGGTAAGAAACGCTTGAGAAACTCAAAATTTTCGCAGTTCTGATGCTCCACACGAATAACTAGAACGGTCTAGGGGAAAAGTGCGCATACCGTTGTAGTCGGGCGAGTTTCTACTTTCAAATGCAGCAAAAATTTTGCGGATTGGTCAATCCGTTCGGGAGATATGGCCGTTTGGATGTAAGAAACCCTTGAGAAACTCAAAATTTTCGCAGTTCTGATGCTCGAAACGAATAACTAGAACGGCCTAGGGGAGAAGTACGCATACCGTTGTAATCGGACGAGTTTCTACTTTCAGATGCAACAGAAATTATGCGGATTGGTCAATCCTTTCGCGAGATATGGCAGTTTGGAGGTAAGAAACGCTTGAGAAACTCAAAATTTTCGCAGTTCTGATGCTCGACACGAATAACTAGAACGGCCTAGGGGAAAAGTGCGCATACCGTTGTAATCGGGCAAGTTTCTACTTTCAGATGCTACAGAAATTTTGCGCATTGGTCGATCCGTTCGCGAGATGTGGCAGTTTGGAAGTAAGAAACGCTTGAGAAACTCAAAATTTTCGCAGTTCTGATGCTCGAAACGAATGACTAGAACGGCCTAGGGGAGAAGTACGCAGACCGTTGTAATCGGACGAGTTTCTACTTTCAGATGCAACAGAAATTATGCGGATTGGTCAATCCTTTCGCGAGATATGGCAGTTTGGAGGTAAGAAACGCTTGAGAAACTCAAAATTTTCGCAGTTCTGATGCTCGACACGAATAACTAGAACGGCCTAGGGGAAAAGTGCGCATATCGTTCTAATCGGGCGAGTTTCTACTTTCAGATGCAACAGAAATTATGCGGATTGGTCAATCCGTTCGCGTGATATGGCCGTTTGGATGTAAGAAACGCTTGAGAAACTCAAAATTTTCGCAGTTCTGATGCTCGAAACGAATAACTAGAACGGCCTAGGGGAAAAGTGCGCATACCGTTGTAATCGGGCGAGATTCTACTTTCAGATGCAACAGAAATTATGCGGATTGGTCAATCCGTTCCCGAGATATGGCAGTTTGGAGGTAAGAAACGCTTGAGAAACTCAAAATTTTCGCAGTTCTGATGCTCGACACGAATAACTAGAACGGCCTAGGCGCAAAGTGCGCATACCGTTGTAATCGGGCGAGTTTCTACTTTCAGATGCAACAGAAATTTTGCGCATTGGTCAATCCGTTCGCGAGATATGGCAGTTTGGAGGTAAGAAACGCTTGAGAAACTCAAAATTTTCGCAGTTCTGATGCTGGACACGAATAACTAGAACGGCCTAGGGGAAAAGTGCGCATACCGTTGTAATCGGGCGAGTTTCTACTTTCAGATGCAACAGAAATTTTGCGGATTGGTCAATCCGTTCGCGTGATATGGCAGTTTGGAGGTAAGAAACGCTTGAGAAACTCAAGATTTTCGCAGTTCTGATGCTCGACACGAATAACTAGAACGGCCTAGGGGAAAAGTACGCATACCGTTGTAATCGGGCGAGTTTCTACTTTCAGATGCAACAGAACTTATGCAGATTGGTCAAATCGTTCGCGAGGTATGGCCGTTTGGATGTAAGAAACGCTTGAGAAACTCAAAATTTTCGCCGTTCTGATGCTCGAAACGAATAACTAGAACGGCCTAGGGGCAAAGTGCGCATACCGTTGTAATCGGGCAAGTTTCTACTTTCAGATGCTACAGAAATTTTGCGGATTGGTCAATCGGTTCGCGAGATATGGCAGCTTGGAGGTAAGAAACGCTTGAGAAACTCAAAATTTTCGCAGTTCTGATGCTCGAAACGAATAACTAGAACGGCCTAGGCGAAAACTACACATACCGTTGTAATCGGGTGAGTTTCTACTTTCAGATGCAACAGAAATTTTGCGGATTGGTCAATTCGTTCGCGAGATATGGCAGCTTGGAGGTAAGAAACGCTTGAGAAACTCAAAATTTTCGGAGTTCTGATGCTCGACACGAATAACTAGAACGGCCTAGGGGCAAAGTGCGCATACCGTTGTAATCGGGCGAGTTTCTACTTTCAGATGCAACAGAAATTATGCGGATTGGTCAAATCGTTCGCGAGATATGGCCGTTTGGATGTAAGAAACGCTTGAGAAACTCAAAATTTTCGCAGTTCTGATGCTCGAAACGAATATCTGGAACGGCCTAGGGGAGAAGTACGCATACCGTTGTAATCGGGCGAGTTTCTACTTTCGGATGGCACAGAAATTTTGCGGATTGCTCAATAAGTTCGCGTGATATGGCAGTTTGGAGATAAGAAACGCTTGAGAAACTCAAAATTTTCGCAGTTTTGATGCTCGAAACGAGTAACTAGATCTTCCTAGGGGAAAACTACACCTACCGTTGTAATCGGGCGAGTTTCTACTGTCAGATGCAACAGAAATTTTGCGGATTGGTCAATCCGTTCGCGAGATATGGCAGTTTGGAGGTAAGAAACGCTTGAGAAACTCAAAATTTTCGGAGTTCTGATGCTCGACACGAATAACTAGAACGGCCTAGGGGCAAAGTGCGCATACCGTTGTAATCGGGCAAGTTTCTACTTTCAGATGCTACAGAAATTTTGCGGATTGGTCGATCCGTTCGCGAGATGTGGCAGTTTGGAAGTAAGAAACGCTTGAGAAACTCAAAATTTTGGCAGTTCTGATGCTCGAAACGAAAAACTAGAACGGCCTAGGGGAAAAGTGCGCATATCGTTGTAATCGGGCGAGTTTCTACTTTCAGATGCAACAGAAATTATGCGGATTGGTCAATCCGTTCGCGTGATATGGCCGTTTGGATGTAAGAAACGCTTGAGAAACTCAAAATTTTCGCAGTTCTGATGCTCGAAACGAATAACTAGAACGGCCTAGGGGAAAAGTGCGCATACCGTTGTAATCGGGCGAGTTTCTACTTTCAGATGCAACAGAAATTATGCGGATTGGTCAATCCGTTCCCGAGATATGGCAGTTTGGAGGTAAGAAACGCTTGAGAAACTCAAAATTTTCGCAGTTCTGATGCTCGACACGAATAACTAGAACGGCCTAGGCGCAAAGTGCGCACACCGTTGTAATCGGGCGAGTTTCTACTTTCAGACGCAACAGAAATTTTGCGGATTGGTCAATCCGTTCGCGAGATATGGCAGTTTGGAGGTAAGAAACGCTTGAGAAACTCAAAATTTTCGCAGTTCTGATGCTCCACACGAATAACTAGAACGGCCTAGGGGAAAAGTGCGCATACCGTTGTAATCGGGCGAGTTTCTACTTTCAAATGCAACAAAAATTTTGCGGATTGGTCAATCCGTTCGCGAGATGTGGCAGTTTGGAATTAAGAAACGCTTGAGAAACTCAAGATTTTCGGAGTTCTGATGCTCGACACGAATAACTGGAACGGCCTAGGGGCAAAGTGCGCATACCGTTGTAATCGGGCGAGTTTCTACTTTCGGATGGCACAGAAATTTTGCGGATTGCTCAATAAGTTCGCGTGATATGGCAGTTTGGAGATAAGAAACGCTTGAGAAACTCAAAATTTTCGCAGTTTTGATGCTCGAAACGAGTAACTAGAACTTCCTAGGGGAAAACTACACCTACCGTTGTAATCGGGCGAGTTTCTACTGTCAGATGCAACAGAAATTTTGCGGATTGGTCAATCCGTTCGCGAGATATGGCAGTTTGGAGGTAAGAAACGCTTGAGAAACTCAAAATTTTCGGAGCTCTGATGCTCGACACGAATAACTAGAACGGCCTAGGGGCAACGTGCGCATACCGTTGTAATCGGGCAAGTTTCTACTTTCAGATGCTACAGAAATTTTGCGGATTGGTCGATCCGTTCGCGAGATGTGGCAGTTTGGAAGTAAGAAACGCTTGAGAAACTCAAAATTTTGGCAGTTCTGATGCTCGAAACGAAAAACTAGAACGGCCTAGGGGAAAAGTGCGCATATCGTTGTAATCGGGCGAGTTTCTACTTTCAGATGCAACAGAAATTTTGCGGATTGGTCGATCCGTTCGCGAGATGTGGCAGTTTGGAAGTAGGAAACGCTTGAGAAACTCAAAATTTAGGCAGTTCTGATGCTCGAAACGAATAACTAGAACGACCTAGGGGAAAAGTGCGCATATCGTTGTAATCGGGCGAGTTTCTACTTTCAGATGCAACAGAAATTATGCGGATTGGTCAATCCGTTCGCGAGATATGGCAGTTTGGAGGTAAGGAACGCTTGAGAAACTCAAAATTTTCGCAGTTCTGATGCTCGAAATGAATAACTGGAACGGCCTAGGGGAAAACTACACCTACCGTTGTAATCGGGAGAGTTTCTACTTTCAGATGCAACAGAAATTTTGCGGATTGGTCAATCGGTTCGCGAGATATGGCAGCTTGGAGGTAAGAAACGCTTGAGAAACTCAAAATTTTCGGAGTTCTGACGCTCGACACGAATAACTAGAACGGCCTAGGGGCAAAGTGCGCATACCCTTGTAATCGGGCGAGGTTCTACTTTCAGATGCAACAGAAATTATGCGGATTGGTCAAATCGTTCGCGAGATATGGCCGTTTGGATGTAAGAAACGCTTGAGAAACTCAAAATTTTCGCAGTTCTGATGCTCGAAACGAATAACTAGAACGGCCTAGGGGAAAATTGCGCATACCGTTGTAATCGGGCGAGTTTCTACTTTCAGATGCAACAGAAATTATGCGGATTGGTCAAATCGTTCGCGAGATATGTCCGTTTGGATGTAAGAAACGCTTGAGAAACTCAAAATTTTCGCCGTTCTGATGCTCGAAACGAATAACTAGAACGGCCTAGGGGCAAAGTGCGCATACCGTTGTAATCGGGCAAGTTTCTACTTTCAGATGCTACAGAAATTTTGCGGATTGGTCGATCCGTTCGCGAGATGTGGCAGTTTGGAAGTAAGAAACGCTTGAGAAACTCAAAATTTTCGCAGTTCTGATGCTCGAAACGAATAACTAGAACGGCCTAGGGGAAAACTACACCTACCGTTGTAATCGGGCGAGTTTCTACTTTCAGATGCAACAGAAATTTTGCCGATTGGTCAATCCGTTCGCGAGATATGGCAGTTGGGAGGTAAGAAACGCTTGAGAAACTCAAAATTTTAGCAGTTCTGATGCTCGACACGAATGACTAGAACGGCCTAGGGGAGAAGTACGCATACCGTTGTAATCGGACGAGTTTCTACTTTCAGATGCAACAGAAATTATGCGGATTGGTCAATCCTTTCGCGAGATATGGCAGTTTGGAGGTAAGAAACGCTTGAGAAACTCAAAATTTTCGCAGTTCTGATGCTCGACACGAATAACTAGAACGGCCTAGGGGCAAAGTGCGCATACCGTTGTAATCGGGCGAGTTTCTACTTTCAGATGCAACAGAAATTTTGCGGATTGGTCGATCCGTTCGCGAGATGTGGCAGTTTGGTAGTAAGAAACGCTTGAGAAACTCAAAATTTTGGCAGTTCTGATGCTCGAAACGAAAAACTAGAACGGCCTAGGGGAAAAGTGCGCATATCGTTGTAATCGGGCGAGTTTCTACTTTCAGATGCAACAGAAATTTTGCGGATTGGTCAATCCGTTCGCGAGATATGGCAGTTTGGAGGTAAGAAACGCTTGAGAAACTCAATATTTTCGGAGTTCTGATGCTCGACACGAATAACTGGAACGGCCTAGGGGCAAAGTGCGCATACCGTTGTAATCGGGCGAGTTTCTACTTTCAGATGCAACAGAAATTTTGCGGATTGGTCAATCCGTTCGCGAGATATGGCAGTTTGGAGGTAAGGAACGCTTGAGAAACTCAAAATTTTCGCAGTTCTGATGCTCGAAATGAATAACTGGAACGGCCTAGGGGAAGACTACACCTACCGTTGTAATCGGGAGAGTTTCTACTTTCAGATGCAACAGAAATTTTGCGGATTGGTCAATCGGTTCGCGAGATATGGCAGCTTGGAGGTAAGAAACGCTTGAGAAACTCAAAATTTTCGGAGTTCTGATGCTCGACACGAATAACTAGAACGGCCTAGGGGCAAAGTGCGCATACCGTTGTAATCGGGCGAGTTTCTACTTTCAGATGCAACAGAAATTATGCGGATTGGTCAAATCGTTCGCGAGATATGGCCGTTTGGATGTAAGAAACGCTTGAGAAACTCAAAATTTTAGCAGTTCTGATGCTCGAAACGAATAACTAGAACGGCCTAGGGGAGAAGTACGCATACCGTTGTAATCGGGCGAGTTTCTACTTTCGGATGGCACAGAAATTTTGCGGATTGCTCAATAAGTTCGCGTGATATGGCAGTTTGGAGATAAGAAACGCTTGAGAAACTCAAAATTTTCGCAGTTTTGATGCTCGAAACGAGTAACTAGAACTTCCTAGGGGAAAACTACACCTACCGTTGTAATCGGGCGAGTTTCTACTGTCAGATGCAACAGAAATTTTGCGGATTGGTCAATCCGTTCGCGAGATATGGCAGTTTGGAGGTAAGAAACGCTTGAGAAACTCAAAATTTTCGGAGCTCTGATGCTCGACACGAATAACTAGAACGGCCTAGGGGCAACGTGCGCATACCGTTGTAATCGGGCAAGTTTCTACTTTCAGATGCTACAGAAATTTTGCGGATTGGTCGATCCGTTCGCGAGATGTGGCAGTTTGGAAGTAAGAAACGCTTGAGAAACTCAAAATTTTGGCAGTTCTGATGCTCGAAACGAAAAACTAGAACGGCCTAGGGGAAAAGTGCGCATATCGTTGTAATCGGGCGAGTTTCTACTTTCAGATGCAACAGAAATTTTGCGGATTGGTCGATCCGTTCGCGAGATGTGGCAGTTTGGAAGTAGGAAACGCTTGAGAAACTCAAAATTTAGGCAGTTCTGATGCTCGAAACGAATAACTAGAACGACCTAGGGGAAAAGTGCGCATATCGTTGTAATCGGGCGAGTTTCTACTTTCAGATGCAACAGAAATTATGCGGATTGGTCAATCCGTTCGCGAGATATGGCAGTTTGGAGGTAAGGAACGCTTGAGAAACTCAAAATTTTCGCAGTTCTGATGCTCGAAATGAATAACTGGAACGGCCTAGGGGAAAACTACACCTACCGTTGTAATCGGGAGAGTTTCTACTTTCAGATGCAACAGAAATTTTGCGGATTGGTCAATCGGTTCGCGAGATATGGCAGCTTGGAGGTAAGAAACGCTTGAGAAACTCAAAATTTTCGGAGTTCTGACGCTCGACACGAATAACTAGAACGGCCTAGGGGCAAAGTGCGCATACCCTTGTAATCGGGCGAGGTTCTACTTTCAGATGCAACAGAAATTATGCGGATTGGTCAAATCGTTCGCGAGATATGGCCGTTTGGATGTAAGAAACGCTTGAGAAACTCAAAATTTTCGCAGTTCTGATGCTCGAAACGAATAACTAGAACGGCCTAGGGGAAAATTGCGCATACCGTTGTAATCGGGCGAGTTTCTACTTTCAGATGCAACAGAAATTATGCGGATTGGTCAAATCGTTCGCGAGATATGGCCGTTTGGATGTAAGAAACGCTTGAGAAACTCAAAATTTTCGCCGTTCTGATGCTCGAAACGAATAACTAGAACGGCCTAGGGGCAAAGTGCGCATACCGTTGTAATCGGGCAAGTTTCTACTTTCAGATGCTACAGAAATTTTGCGGATTGGTCCATCCGTTCGCGAGATGTGGCAGTTTGGAAGTAAGAAACGCTTGAGAAACTCAAAATTTTCCCAGTTCTGATGCTCGAAACGAATAACTAGAACGGCCTAGGGGAAAACTACACCTACCGTTGTAATCGGGCGAGTTTCTACTTTCAGATGCAACAGAAATTTTGCGGATTGGTCAATCCGTTCGCGAGATATGGCAGTTTGGAGGTAAGAAACGCTTGAGAAACTCAATATTTTCGGAGTTCTGATGCTCGACACGAATAACTGGAACGGCCTAGGGGCAAAGTGCGCATACCGTTGTAATCGGGCGAGTTTCTACTTTCAGATGCAACAGAAATTTTGCGGATTGGTCAATCCGTTCGCGAGATATGGCAGTTTGGAGGTAAGGAACGCTTGAGAAACTCAAAATTTTCGCAGTTCTGATGCTCGAAATGAATAACTGGAACGGCCTAGGGGAAGACTACACCTACCGTTGTAATCGGGAGAGTTTCTACTTTCAGATGCAACAGAAATTTTGCGGATTGGTCAATCGGTTCGCGAGATATGGCAGCTTGGAGGTAAGAAACGCTTGAGAAACTCAAAATTTTCGGAGTTCTGATGCTCGACACGAATAACTAGAACGGCCTAGGGGCAAAGTGCGCATACCGTTGTAATCGGGCGAGTTTCTACTTTCAGATGCAACAGAAATTATGCGGATTGGTCAAATCGTTCGCGAGATATGGCCGTTTGGATGTAAGAAACGCTTGAGAAACTCAAAATTTTAGCAGTTCTGATGCTCGAAACGAATAACTAGAACGGCCTAGGGGAGAAGTACGCATACCGTTGTAATCGGGCGAGTTTCTACTTTCGGATGGCACAGAAATTTTGCGGATTGCTCAATAAGTTCGCGTGATATGGCAGTTTGGAGATAAGAAACGCTTGAGAAACTCAAAATTTTCGCAGTTTTGATGCTCGAAACGAGTAACTAGAACTTCCTAGGGGAAAACTACACCTACCGTTGTAATCGGGCGAGTTTCTACTGTCAGATGCAACAGAAATTTTGCGGATTGGTCAATCCGTTCGCGAGATATGGCAGTTTGGAGGTAAGAAACGCTTGAGAAACTCAAAATTTTCGGAGCTCTGATGCTCGACACGAATAACTAGAACGGCCTAGGGGCAACGTGCGCATACCGTTGTAATCGGGCAAGTTTCTACTTTCAGATGCTACAGAAATTTTGCGGATTCGTCGATCCGTTCGCGAGATGTGGCAGTTTGGAAGTAATAAACGCTTGAGAAACTCAAAATTTTGGCAGTTCTGATGCTCGAAACGAAAAACTAGAACGGCCTAGGGGAAAAGTGCGCATATCGTTGTAATCGGGCGAGTTTCTACTTTCAGATGCAACAGAAATTTTGCGGATTGGTCGATCCGTTCGCGAGATGTGGCAGTTTGGAAGTAGGAAACGCTTGAGAAACTCAAAATTTAGGCAGTTCTGATGCTCGAAACGAATAACTAGAACGACCTAGGGGAAAAGTGCGCATATCGTTGTAATCGGGCGAGTTTCTACTTTCAGATGCAACAGAAATTATGCGGATTGGTCAATCCGTTCGCGAGATATGGCAGTTTGGAGGTAAGGAACGCTTGAGAAACTCAAAATTTTCGCAGTTCTGATGCTCGAAATGAATAACTGGAACGGCCTAGGGGAAAACTACACCTACCGTTGTAATCGGGAGAGTTTCTACTTTCAGATGCAACAGAAATTTTGCGGATTGGTCAATCGGTTCGCGAGATATGGCAGCTTGGAGGTAAGAAACGCTTGAGAAACTCAAAATTTTCGGAGTTCTGACGCTCGACACGAATAACTAGAACGGCCTAGGGGCAAAGTGCGCATACCCTTGTAATCGGGCGAGGTTCTACTTTCAGATGCAACAGAAATTATGCGGATTGGTCAAATCGTTCGCGAGATATGGCCGTTTGGATGTAAGAAACGCTTGAGAAACTCAAAATTTTCGCAGTTCTGATGCTCGAAACGAATAACTAGAACGGCCTAGGGGAAAATTGCGCATACCGTTGTAATCGGGCGAGTTTCTACTTTCAGATGCAACAGAAATTATGCGGATTGGTCAAATCGTTCGCGAGATATGGCCGTTTGGATGTAAGAAACGCTTGAGAAACTCAAAATTTTCGCCGTTCTGATGCTCGAAACGAATAACTAGAACGGCCTAGGGGCAAAGTGCGCATACCGTTGTAATCGGGCAAGTTTCTACTTTCAGATGCTACAGAAATTTTGCGGATTGGTCGATCCGTTCGCGAGATGTGGCAGTTTGGAAGTAAGAAACGCTTGAGAAACTCAAAATTTTCGCAGTTCTGATGCTCGAAACGAATAACTAGAACGGCCTAGGGGAAAACTACACCTACCGTTGTAATCGGGCGAGTTTCTACTTTCAGATGCAACAGAAATTTTGCCGATTGGTCAATCCGTTCGCGAGATATGGCAGTTGGGAGGTAAGAAACGCTTGAGAAACTCAAAATTTTCGCAGTTCTGATGCTCGACACGAATGACTAGAACGGCCTAGGGGAGAAGTACGCATACCGTTGTAATCGGACGAGTTTCTACTTTCAGATGCAACAGAAATTATGCGGATTGGTCAATCCTTTCGCGACATATGGCAGTTTGGAGGTAAGAAACGCTTGAGAAACTCAAAATTTTCGCAGTTCTGATGCTCGACACGAATAACTAGAACGGCCTAGGGGCAAAGTGCGCATACCGTTGTAATCGGGCGAGTTTCTACTTTCAGATGCAACAGAAATTTTGCGGATTGGTCGATCCGTTCGCGAGATGTGGCAGTTTGGTAGTAAGAAACGCTTGAGAAACTCAAAATTTTGGCAGTTCTGATGCTCGAAACGAAAAACTAGAACGGCCTAGGGGAAAAGTGCGCATATCGTTGTAATCGGGCGAGTTTCTACTTTCAGATGCAACAGAAATTTTGCGGATTGGTCAATCCGTTCGCGAGATATGGCAGTTTGGAGGTAAGAAACGCTTGAGAAACTCAATATTTTCGGAGTTCTGATGCTCGACACGAATAACTGGAACGGCCTAGGGGCAAAGTGCGCATACCGTTGTAATCGGGCGAGTTTCTACTTTCAGATGCAACAGAAATTTTGCGGATTGGTCAATCCGTTCGCGAGATATGGCAGTTTGGAGGTAAGGAACGCTTGAGAAACTCAAAATTTTCGCAGTTCTGATGCTCGAAATGAATAACTGGAACGGCCTAGGGGAAGACTACACCTACCGTTGTAATCGGGAGAGTTTCTACTTTCAGATGCAACAGAAATTTTGCGGATTGGTCAATCGGTTCGCGAGATATGGCAGCTTGGAGGTAAGAAACGCTTGAGAAACTCAAAATTTTCGCAGTTCTGATGCTCGAAACGAATAACTAGAACGGCCTAGGCCAAAACTACACATACCGTTGTAATCGGGAGAGTTTCTACTTTCAGATGCAACAGAAATTTTGCGGATTGGTCAATTCGTTCGCGAGATATGGCAGCTTGGAGGTAAGAAACGCTTGAGAAACTCAAAATTTTCGGAGTTCTGATGCTCGACACGAATAACTAGAACGGCCTAGGGGCAAAGTGCGCATACCGTTGTAATCGGGCGAGTTTCTACTTTCAGATGCAACAGAAATTATGCGGATTGGTCAAATCGTTCGCGAGATATGGCCGTTTGGATGTAAGAAACGCTTGAGAAACTCAAAATTTTCGCCGTTCTGATGCTCGAAACGAATAACTAGAACGGCCTAGGCGAAAACTACACGTACCGTTGTAATCGGGAGAGTTTCTACTTTCAGATGCAACAGAAATTTTGCGGATTGGTCAATTCGTTCGCGAGATATGGCAGCTTGGAGGTAAGAAACGCTTGAGAAACTCAAAATTTTCGGAGTTCTGATGCTCGACACGAATAACTAGAACGGCCTAGGGGCAAAGTGCGCATACCGTTGTAATCGGGCGAGTTTCTACTTTCAGATGCAACAGAAATTATGCGGATTGGTCAAATCGTTCGCGAGATATGGCCGTTTGGATGTAAGAAACGCTTGAGAAACTCAAAATTTTAGCAGTTCTGATGCTCGAAACGAATAACTAGAACGGCCTAGGGGAGAAGTACGCATACCGTTGTAATCGGGCGAGTTTCTACTTTCGGATGGCACAGAAATTTTGCGGATTGCTCAATAAGTTCGCGTGATATGGCAGTTTGGAGATAAGAAACGCTTGAGAAACTCAAAATTTTCGCAGTTTTGATGCTCGAAACGAGTAACTAGAACTTCCTAGGGGAAAACTACACCTACCGTTGTAATCGGGCGAGTTTCTACTGTCAGATGCAACAGAAATTTTGCGGATTGGTCAATCCGTTCGCGAGATATGGCAGTTTGGAGGTAAGAAACGCTTGAGAAACTCAAAATTTTCGGAGCTCTGATGCTCGACACGAATAACTAGAACGGCCTAGGGGCAACGTGCGCATACCGTTGTAATCGGGCAAGTTTCTACTTTCAGATGCTACAGAAATTTTGCGGATTGGTCGATCCGTTCGCGAGATGTGGCAGTTTGGAAGTAAGAAACGCTTGAGAAACTCAAAATTTTGGCAGTTCTGATGCTCGAAACGAAAAACTAGAACGGCCTAGGGGAAAAGTGCGCATATCGTTGTAATCGGGCGAGTTTCTACTTTCAGATGCAACAGAAATTTTGCGGATTGGTCGATCCGTTCGCGAGATGTGGCAGTTTGGAAGTAGGAAACGCTTGAGAAACTCAAAATTTAGGCAGTTCTGATGCTCGAAACGAATAACTAGAACGACCTAGGGGAAAAGTGCGCATATCGTTGTAATCGGGCGAGTTTCTACTTTCAGATGCAACAGAAATTATGCGGATTGGTCAAATCGTTCGCGAGATATGGCCGTTTGGATGTAAGAAACGCTTGAGAAACTCAAAATTTTCGCAGTTCTGATGCTCGACACGAATAACTAGAACGGCCTAGGGGAAAATTGCGCATACCGTTGTAATCGGGCGAGTTTCTACTTTCAAATGCAACAAAAATTTTGCGGATTGGTCAATCCGTTCGCGAGATGTGGCAGTTTGGAATTAAGAAACGCTTGAGAAACTCAAGATTTTCGGAGTTCTGATGCTCGACACGAATAACTGGAACGGCCTAGGGGCAAAGTGCGCATACCGTTGTAATCGGGCGAGTTTCTACTTTCAGATGCAACAGAAATTTTGCGGATTGGTCAATCCGTTCGCGAGATATGGCAGTTTGGATGTAAGGAACGCTTGAGAAACTCAAAATTTTCGCAGTTCTGATGCTCGAAATGAATAACTGGAACGGCCTAGGGGAAAACTACACCTACCGTTGTAATCGGGAGAGTTTCTACTTTCAGATGCAACAGAAATTTTGCGGATTGGTCAATCGGTTCGCGAGATATGGCAGCTTGGAGGTAAGAAACGCTTGAGAAACTCAAAATTTTCGGAGTTCTGATGCTCGACACGAATAACTAGAACGGCCTAGGGGCAAAGTGCGCATACCCTTGTAATCGGGCGAGGTTCTACTTTCAGATGCAACAGAAATTATGCGGATTGGTCAAATCGTTCGCGAGATATGGCCGTTTGGATGTAAGAAACGCTTGAGAAACTCAAAATTTTCGCAGTTCTGATGCTCGACACGAATAACTAGAACGGCCTAGGCGCAAAGTGCGCATACCGTTGTAATCGGGCGAGTTTCTACTTTCAGATGCAACAGAAATTATGCGGATTGGTCAAATCGTTCGCGAGATATGGCCGTTTGGATGTAAGAAACGCTTGAGAAACTCAAAATTTTCGCCGTTCTGATGCTCGAAACGAATAACTAGAACGGCCTAGGCGAAAACTACACATACCGTTGTAATCGGGAGAGTTTCTACTTTCAGATGCAACAGAAATTTTGCGGATTGGTCAATTCGTTCGCGAGATATGGCAGCTTGGAGGTAAGAAACGCTTGAGAAACTCAAAATTTTCGGAGTTCTGATGCTCGACACGAATAACTAGAACGGCCTAGGGGCAAAGTGCGCATACCGTTGTAATCAGGCGAGTTTCTACTTTCAGATGCAACAGAAATTTTGCGGATTGGTCGATCCGTTCGCGAGATGTGGCAGTTTGGAAGTAAGAAACGCTTGAGAAACTCAAAATTTTGGCAGTTCTGATGCTCGAAACGAAAAACTAGAACGGCCTAGGGGAAAAGTGCGCATATCGTTGTAATCGGGCGAGTTTCTACTTTCAGATGCAACAGAAATTATGCGGATTGGTCAATTCGTTCGCGAGATATGGCAGCTTGGAGGTAAGAAACGCTTGAGAAACTCAAAATTTTCGGAGTTCTGATGCTCGACACGAATAACTAGAACGGCCTAGGGGCAAAGTGCGCATACCGTTGTAATCGGGCGAGTTTCTACTTTCAGATGCAACAGAAATTATGCGGATTGGTCAAATCGTTCGCGAGATATGGCCGTTTGGATGTAAGAAACGCTTGAGAAACTCAAAATTTTCGCAGTTCTGATGCTCGACACGAATAACTAGAACGGCCTAGGGGAAAATTGCGCATACCGTTGTAATCGGGCGAGTTTCTACTTTCAAATGCAACAAAAATTTTGCGGATTGGTCAATCCGTTCGCGAGATGTGGCAGTTTGGAATTAAGAAACGCTTGAGAAACTCAAGATTTTCGGAGTTCTGATGCTCGACACGAATAACTGGAACGGCCTAGGGGCAAAGTGCGCATACCGTTGTAATCGGGCGAGTTTCTACTTTCAGATGCAACAGAAATTTTGCGGATTGGTCAATCCGTTCGCGAGATATGGCAGTTTGGATGTAAGGAACGCTTGAGAAACTCAAAATTTTCGCAGTTCTGATGCTCGAAATGAATAACTGGAACGGCCTAGGGGAAAACTACACCTACCGTTGTAATCGGGAGAGTTTCTACTTTCAGATGCAACAGAAATTTTGCGGATTGGTCAATCGGTTCGCGAGATATGGCAGCTTGGAGGTAAGAAACGCTTGAGAAACTCAAAATTTTCGGAGTTCTGATGCTCGACACGAATAACTAGAACGGCCTAGGGGCAAAGTGCGCATACCCTTGTAATCGGGCGAGGTTCTACTTTCAGATGCAACAGAAATTATGCGGATTGGTCAAATCGTTCGCGAGATATGGCCGTTTGGATGTAAGAAACGCTTGAGAAACTCAAAATTTTCGCAGTTCTGATGCTCGAAACGAATAACTAGAACGGCCTAGGGGAAAATTGCGCATACCGTTGTAATCGGGCGAGTTTCTACTTTCAGATGCAGCAGAAATTATGCGGATTGGTCAAATCGTTCGCGAGATATGGCCGTTTGGATGTAAGAAACGCTTGAGAAACTCAAAATTTTCGCCGTTCTGATGCTCGAAACGAATAACTGGAACGGCCTAGGGGCAAAGTGCGCATACCGTTGTAATCGGGCGAGTTTCTACTTTCAGATGCAACAGAAATTTTGCGGATTGGTCAATCCGTTCGCGAGATATGGCAGTTTGGATGTAAGGAACGCTTGAGAAACTCAAAATTTTCGCAGTTCTGATGCTCGAAATGAATAACTGGAACGGCCTAGGGGAAAACTACACCTACCGTTGTAATCGGGAGAGTTTCTACTTTCAGATGCAACAGAAATTTTGCGGATTGGTCAATCGGTTCGCGAGATATGGCAGCTTGGAGGTAAGAAACGCTTGAGAAACTCAAAATTTTCGGAGTTCTGATGCTCGACACGAATAACTAGAACGGCCTAGGGGCAAAGTGCGCATACCCTTGTAATCGGGCGAGGTTCTACTTTCAGATGCAACAGAAATTATGCGGATTGGTCAAATCGTTCGCGAGATATGGCCGTTTGGATGTAAGAAACGCTTGAGAAACTCAAAATTTTCGCAGTTCTGATGCTCGACACGAATAACTAGAACGGCCTAGGCGCAAAGTGCGCATACCGTTGTAATCGGGCGAGTTTCTACTTTCAGATGCAACAGAAATTATGCGGATTGGTCAAATCGTTCGCGAGATATGGCCGTTTGGATGTAAGAAACGCTTGAGAAACTCAAAATTTTCGCCGTTCTGATGCTCGAAACGAATAACTAGAACGGCCTAGGCGAAAACTACACATACCGTTGTAATCGGGAGAGTTTCTACTTTCAGATGCAACAGAAATTTTGCGGATTGGTCAATTCGTTCGCGAGATATGGCAGCTTGGAGGTAAGAAACGCTTGAGAAACTCAAAATTTTCGGAGTTCTGATGCTCGACACGAATAACTAGAACGGCCTAGGGGCAAAGTGCGCATACCGTTGTAATCAGGCGAGTTTCTACTTTCAGATGCAACAGAAATTTTGCGGATTGGTCGATCCGTTCGCGAGATGTGGCAGTTTGGAAGTAAGAAACGCTTGAGAAACTCAAAATTTTGGCAGTTCTGATGCTCGAAACGAAAAACTAGAACGGCCTAGGGGAAAAGTGCGCATATCGTTGTAATCGGGCGAGTTTCTACTTTCAGATGCAACAGAAATTATGCGGATTGGTCAATTCGTTCGCGAGATATGGCAGCTTGGAGGTAAGAAACGCTTGAGAAACTCAAAATTTTCGGAGTTCTGATGCTCGACACGAATAACTAGAACGGCCTAGGGGCAAAGTGCGCATACCGTTGTAATCGGGCGAGTTTCTACTTTCAGATGCAACAGAAATTATGCGGATTGGTCAAATCGTTCGCGAGATATGGCCGTTTGGATGTAAGAAACGCTTGAGAAACTCAAAATTTTCGCAGTTCTGATGCTCGACACGAATAACTAGAACGGCCTAGGGGAAAATTGCGCATACCGTTGTAATCGGGCGAGTTTCTACTTTCAAATGCAACAAAAATTTTGCGGATTGGTCAATCCGTTCGCGAGATGTGGCAGTTTGGAATTAAGAAACGCTTGAGAAACTCAAGATTTTCGGAGTTCTGATGCTCGACACGAATAACTGGAACGGCCTAGGGGCAAAGTGCGCATACCGTTGTAATCGGGCGAGTTTCTACTTTCAGATGCAACAGAAATTTTGCGGATTGGTCAATCCGTTCGCGAGATATGGCAGTTTGGATGTAAGGAACGCTTGAGAAACTCAAAATTTTCGCAGTTCTGATGCTCGAAATGAATAACTGGAACGGCCTAGGGGAAAACTACACCTACCGTTGTAATCGGGAGAGTTTCTACTTTCAGATGCAACAGAAATTTTGCGGATTGGTCAATCGGTTCGCGAGATATGGCAGCTTGGAGGTAAGAAACGCTTGAGAAACTCAAAATTTTCGGAGTTCTGATGCTCGACACGAATAACTAGAACGGCCTAGGGGCAAAGTGCGCATACCCTTGTAATCGGGCGAGGTTCTACTTTCAGATGCAACAGAAATTATGCGGATTGGTCAAATCGTTCGCGAGATATGGCCGTTTGGATGTAAGAAACGCTTGAGAAACTCAAAATTTTCGCAGTTCTGATGCTCGAAACGAATAACTAGAACGGCCTAGGGGAAAATTGCGCATACCGTTGTAATCGGGCGAGTTTCTACTTTCAGATGCAGCAGAAATTATGCGGATTGGTCAAATCGTTCGCGAGATATGGCCGTTTGGATGTAAGAAACGCTTGAGAAACTCAAAATTTTCGCCGTTCTGATGCTCGAAACGAATAACTGGAACGGCCTAGGGGCAAAGTGCGCATACCGTTGTAATCGGGCGAGTTTCTACTTTCAGATGCAACAGAAATTTTGCGGATTGGTCAATCCGTTCGCGAGATATGGCAGTTTGAAGGTAAGGAACGCTTGAGAAACTCAAAATTTTCGCAGTTCTGATGCTCGAAATGAATAACTGGAACGGCCTAGGGGAAGACTACACCTACCGTTGTAATCGGGAGAGTTTCTACTTTCAGATGCAACAGAAATTTTGCGGATTGGTCAATCGGTTCGCGAGATATGGCAGCTTGGAGGTAAGAAACGCTTGAGAAACTCAAAATTTTCGGAGTTCTGATGCTCGACACGAATAACTAGAACGGCCTAGGGGCAAAGTGCGCATACCCTTGTAATCGGGCGAGGTTCTACTTTCAGATGCAACAGAAATTATGCGGATTGGTCAAATCGTTCGCGAGATATGGCCGTTTGGATGTAAGAAACGCTTGAGAAACTCAAAATTTTCGCAGTTCTGATGCTCGAAACGAATAACTAGAACGGCCTAGGGGAAAATTGCGCATACCGTTGTAATCGGGAGAGTTTCTACTTTCAGATGCAACAGAAATTTTGCGGATTGGTCAATTCGTTCGCGAGATATGGCAGCTTGGAGGTAAGAAACGCTTGAGAAACTCAAAATTTTCGGAGTTCTGATGCTCGACACGAATAACTAGAACGGCCTAGGGGCAAAGTGCGCATACCGTTGTAATCGGGCGAGTTTCTACTTTCAGATGCAACAGAAATTATGCGGATTGGTCAAATCGTTCGCGAGATATGGCCGTTTGGATGTAAGAAACGCTTGAGAAACTCAAAATTTTAGCAGTTCTGATGCTCGAAACGAATAACTAGAACGGCCTAGGGGAGAAGTACGCATACCGTTGTAATCGGGCGAGTTTCTACTTTCGGATGGCACAGAAATTTTGCGGATTGCTCAATAAGTTCGCGTGATATGGCAGTTTGGAGATAAGAAACGCTTGAGAAACTCAAAATTTTCGCAGTTTTGATGCTCGAAACGAGTAACTAGAACTTCCTAGGGGAAAACTACACCTACCGTTGTAATCGGGCGAGTTTCTACTGTCAGATGCAACAGAAATTTTGCGGATTGGTCAATCCGTTCGCGAGATATGGCAGTTTGGAGGTAAGAAACGCTTGAGAAACTCAAAATTTTCGGAGCTCTGATGCTCGACACGAATAACTAGAACGGCCTAGGGGCAACGTGCGCATACCGTTGTAATCGGGCAAGTTTCTACTTTCAGATGCTACAGAAATTTTGCGGATTGGTCGATCCGTTCGCGAGATGTGGCAGTTTGGAAGTAAGAAACGCTTGAGAAACTCAAAATTTTGGCAGTTCTGATGCTCGAAACGAAAAACTAGAACGGCCTAGGGGAAAAGTGCGCATATCGTTGTAATCGGGCGAGTTTCTACTTTCAGATGCAACAGAAATTTTGCGGATTGGTCGATCCGTTCGCGAGATGTGGCAGTTTGGAAGTAGGAAACGCTTGAGAAACTCAAAATTTAGGCAGTTCTGATGCTCGAAACGAATAACTAGAACGACCTAGGGGAAAAGTGCGCATATCGTTGTAATCGGGCGAGTTTCTACTTTCAGATGCAACAGAAATTATGCGGATTGGTCAAATCGTTCGCGAGATATGGCCGTTTGGATGTAAGAAACGCTTGAGAAACTCAAAATTTTCGCAGTTCTGATGCTCGACACGAATAACTAGAACGGCCTAGGGGAAAATTGCGCATACCGTTGTAATCGGGCGAGTTTCTACTTTCAAATGCAACAAAAATTTTGCGGATTGGTCAATCCGTTCGCGAGATGTGGCAGTTTGGAATTAAGAAACGCTTGAGAAACTCAAGATTTTCGGAGTTCTGATGCTCGACACGAATAACTGGAACGGCCTAGGGGCAAAGTGCGCATACCGTTGTAATCGGGCGAGTTTCTACTTTCAGATGCAACAGAAATTTTGCGGATTGGTCAATCCGTTCGCGAGATATGGCAGTTTGGATGTAAGGAACGCTTGAGAAACTCAAAATTTTCGCAGTTCTGATGCTCGAAATGAATAACTGGAACGGCCTAGGGGAAAACTACACCTACCGTTGTAATCGGGAGAGTTTCTACTTTCAGATGCAACAGAAATTTTGCGGATTGGTCAATCGGTTCGCGAGATATGGCAGCTTGGAGGTAAGAAACGCTTGAGAAACTCAAAATTTTCGGAGTTCTGATGCTCGACACGAATAACTAGAACGGCCTAGGGGCAAAGTGCGCATACCCTTGTAATCGGGCGAGGTTCTACTTTCAGATGCAACAGAAATTATGCGGATTGGTCAAATCGTTCGCGAGATATGGCCGTTTGGATGTAAGAAACGCTTGAGAAACTCAAAATTTTCGCAGTTCTGATGCTCGACACGAATAACTAGAACGGCCTAGGCGCAAAGTGCGCATACCGTTGTAATCGGGCGAGTTTCTACTTTCAGATGCAACAGAAATTATGCGGATTGGTCAAATCGTTCGCGAGATATGGCCGTTTGGATGTAAGAAACGCTTGAGAAACTCAAAATTTTCGCCGTTCTGATGCTCGAAACGAATAACTAGAACGGCCTAGGCGAAAACTACACATACCGTTGTAATCGGGAGAGTTTCTACTTTCAGATGCAACAGAAATTTTGCGGATTGGTCAATTCGTTCGCGAGATATGGCAGCTTGGAGGTAAGAAACGCTTGAGAAACTCAAAATTTTCGGAGTTCTGATGCTCGACACGAATAACTAGAACGGCCTAGGGGCAAAGTGCGCATACCGTTGTAATCGGGCGAGTTTCTACTTTCAGATGCAACAGAAATTATGCGGATTGGTCAAATCGTTCGCGAGATATGGCCGTTTGGATGTAAGAAACGCTTGAGAAACTCAAAATTTTCGCAGTTCTGATGCTCGACACGAATAACTAGAACGGCCTAGGGGAAAACTACACATACCGTTGTAATCGGGAGAGTTTCTACTTTCAGATGCAACAGAAATTTTGCGGATTGGTCAATTCGTTCGCGAGATATGGCAGCTTGGAGGTAAGAAACGCTTGAGAAACTCAAAATTTTCGGAGTTCTGATGCTCGACACGAATAACTAGAACGGCCTAGGGGCAAAGTGCGCCTACCGTTGTAATCGGGCGAGTTTCTACTTTCAGATGCAACAGAAATTATGCGGATTGGTCAAATCGTTCGCGAGATATGGCCGTTTGGATGTAAGAAACGCTTGAGAAACTCAAAATTTTCGCAGTTCTGATGCTCGACACGAATAACTAGAACGGCCTAGGGGAAAATTGCGCATACCGTTGTAATCGGGCGAGTTTCTACTTTCAAATGCAACAAAAATTTTGCGGATTGGTCAATCCGTTCGCGAGATGTGGCAGTTTGGAATTAAGAAACGCTTGAGAAACTCAAGATTTTCGGAGTTCTGATGCTCGACACGAATAACTGGAACGGCCTAGGGGCAAAGTGCGCATACCGTTGTAATCGGGCGAGTTTCTACTTTCAGATGCAACAGAAATTTTGCGGATTGGTCAATCCGTTCGCGAGATATGGCAGTTTGGATGTAAGGAACGCTTGAGAAACTCAAAATTTTCGCAGTTCTGATGCTCGAAATGAATAACTGGAACGGCCTAGGGGAAAACTACACCTACCGTTGTAATCGGGAGAGTTTCTACTTTCAGATGCAACAGAAATTTTGCGGATTGGTCAATCGGTTCGCGAGATATGGCAGCTTGGAGGTAAGAAACGCTTGAGAAACTCAAAATTTTCGGAGTTCTGATGCTCGACACGAATAACTAGAACGGCCTAGGGGCAAAGTGCGCATACCCTTGTAATCGGGCGAGGTTCTACTTTCAGATGCAACAGAAATTATGCGGATTGGTCAAATCGTTCGCGAGATATGGCCGTTTGGATGTAAGAAACGCTTGAGAAACTCAAAATTTTCGCAGTTCTGATGCTCGAAACGAATAACTAGAACGGCCTAGGGGAAAATAGCGCATACCGTTGTAATCGGGCGAGTTTCTACTTTCAGATGCAGCAGAAATTATGCGGATTGGTCAAATCGTTCGCGAGATATGGCCGTTTGGATGTAAGAAACGCTTGAGAAACTCAAAATTTTCGCCGTTCTGATGCTCGAAACGAATAACTGGAACGGCCTAGGGGCAAAGTGCGCATACCGTTGTAATCGGGCGAGTTTCTACTTTCAGATGCAACAGAAATTTTGCGGATTGGTCAATCCGTTCGCGAGATATGGCAGTTTGAAGGTAAGGAACGCTTGAGAAACTCAAAATTTTCGCAGTTCTGATGCTCGAAATGAATAACTGGAACGGCCTAGGGGAAGACTACACCTACCGTTGTAATCGGGAGAGTTTCTACTTTCAGATGCAACAGAAATTTTGCGGATTGGTCAATCGGTTCGCGAGATATGGCAGCTTGGAGGTAAGAAACGCTTGAGAAACTCAAAATTTTCGGAGTTCTGATGCTCGACACGAATAACTAGAACGGCCTAGGGGCAAAGTGCGCATACCCTTGTAATCGGGCGAGGTTCTACTTTCAGATGCAACAGAAATTATGCGGATTGGTCAAATCGTTCGCGAGATATGGCCGTTTGGATGTAAGAAACGCTTGAGAAACTCAAAATTTTCGCAGTTCTGATGCTCGAAACGAATAACTAGAACGGCCTAGGGGAAAATTGCGCATACCGTTGTAATCGGGCGAGTTTCTACTTTCAGATGCAACAGAAATTATGCGGATTGGTCAAATCGTTCGCGAGATATGGCCGTTTGGATGTAAGAAACGCTTGAGAAACTCAAAATTTTCGCCGTTCTGATGCTCGAAACGAATAACTAGAACGGCCTAGGGGCAAAGTGCGCATACCGTTGTAATCGGGCAAGTTTCTACTTTCAGATGCTACAGAAATTTTGCGGATTGGTCGATCCGTTCGCGCGATGTGGCAGTTTGGAAGTAAGAAACGCTTGAGAAACTCAAAATTTTCGCAGTTCTGATGCTCGACACGAATGACTAGAACGGCCTAGGGGAGAAGTACGCATACCGTTGTAATCGGACTAGTTTCTACTTTCAGATGCAACAGAAATTATGCGGATTGGTCAATCCTTTCGCGAGATATGGCAGTTTGGAGGTAAGAAACGCTTGAGAAACTCAAAATTTTCGCAGTTCTGATGCTCCACACGAATAACTAGAACGGCCTAGGGGCAAAGTGCGCATACCGTTGTAATCGGGCGAGTTTCTACTTTCAGATGCAACAGAAATTTTGCGGATTGGTCGATCCGTTCGCGAGATGTGGCAGTTTGGAAGTAAGAAACGCTTGAGAAACTCAAAATTTTCGCAGTTCTGATGCTCGAAATGAATAACTGGAACGGCCTAGGGGAAGACTACACCTACCGTTGTAATCGGGAGAGTTTCTACTTTCAGATGCAACAGAAATTTTGCGGATTGGTCAATCGGTTCGCGAGATATGGCAGCTTGGAGGTAAGAAACGCTTGAGAAACTCAAAATTTTCGCAGTTCTGATGCTCGAAACGAATAACTAGAACGGCCTAGGCGAAAACTACACATACCGTTGTAATCGGGAGAGTTTCTACTTTCAGATGCAACAGAAATTTTGCGGATTGGTCAATTCGTTCGCGAGATATGGCAGCTTGGAGGTAAGAAACGCTTGAGAAACTCAAAATTTTCGGAGTTCTGATGCTCGACACGAATAACTAGAACGGCCTAGGGGCAAAGTGCGCATACCGTTGTAATCGGGCGAGTTTCTACTTTCAGATGCAACAGAAATTATGCGGATTGGTCAAATCGTTCGCGAGATATGGCCGTTTGGATGTAAGAAACGCTTGAGAAACTCAAAATTTTCGCAGTTCTGATGCTCGAAACGAATAACTAGAACGGCCTAGGGGAGAAGTACGCATACCGTTGTAATCGGGCAAGTTTCTACTTTCAGATGCAACAGAAATTTTGCGGATTGGTCGATCCGTTCGCGAGATGTGGCAGTTTGGAAGTAAGAAACGCTTGAGAAACTCAAAATTTTGGCAGTTCTGATGCCCGAAACGAAAAACTAGAACGGCCTAGGGGAAAAGTGCGCATATCGTTGTAATCGGGCGAGTTTCTACTTTCAGATGCAACAGAAATTTTGCGGATTGGTCAATCCGTTCGCGAGATATGGCAGTTTGGAGGTAAGAAACGCTTGAGAAACTCAATATTTTCGGAGTTCTGATGCTCGACACGAATAACTGGAACGGCCTAGGGGCAAAGTGCGCATACCGTTGTAATAGGGCGAGTTTCTACTTTCAGATGCAACAGAAATTTTGCGGATTGGTCAATCCGTTCGCGAGATATGGCAGTTTGGAGGTAAGGAACGCTTGAGAAACTCAAAATTTTCGCAGTTCTGATGCTCGAAATGAATAACTGGAACGGCCTAGGGGAAGACTACACCTACCGTTGTAATCGGGAGAGTTTCTACTTTCAGATGCAACAGAAATTTTGCGGATTGGTCAATCGGTTCGCGAGATATGGCAGCTTGGAGGTAAGAAACGCTTGAGAAACTCAAAATTTTCGCAGTTCTGATGCTCGAAACGAATAACTAGAACGGCCTAGGCGAAAACTACACATACCGTTGTAATCGGGAGAGTTTCTACTTTCAGATGCAACAGAAATTTTGCGGATTGGTCAATTCGTTCGCGAGATATGGCAGCTTGGAGGTAAGAAACGCTTGAGAAACTCAAAATTTTCGGAGTTCTGATGCTCGACACGAATAACTAGAACCGCCTAGGGGCAAAGTGCGCATACCGTTGTAATCGGGCGAGTTTCTACTTTCAGATGCAACAGAAATTATGCGGATTGGTCAAATCGTTCGCGAGATATGGCCGTTTGGATGTAAGAAACGCTTGAGAAACTCAAAATTTTCGCAGTTCTGATGCTCGAAACGAATAACTAGAACGGCCTAGGGGAGAAGTACGCATACCGTTGTAATCGGGCGAGTTTCTGCTTTCAGATGGCACAGAAATTTTGCGGATTGCTCAATCCGTTCGCGTGATATGGCAGTTTGGAGATAAGAAACGCTTGAGAAACTCAAAATTTTCGCAGTTTTGATGCTCGAAACGAGTAACTAGAACTTCCTAGGGGAAAACTACACCTACCGTTGTAATCGGGCGAGTTTCTACTGTCAGATGCAACAGAAATTTTGCGGATTGGTCAATCCGTTCGCGAGATATGGCAGTTTGGAGGTAAGAAACGCTTGAGAAACTCAAAATTTTCGGAGTTCTGATGCTCGACACGAATAACTAGAACAGCCTAGGGGCAAAGTGCGCATACCGTTGTAATCGGGCAAGTTTCTACTTTCAGATGCTACAGAAATTTTGCGGATTGGTCGATCCGTTCGCGAGATGTGGCAGTTTGGAAGTAAGAAACGCTTGAGAAACTCAAAATTTTCGCAGTTCTGATGCTCGAAACGAATGACTAGAACGGCCTAGGGGAGAAGTACGCATACCGTTGTAATCGGACGAGTTTCTACTTTCAGATGCAACAGAAATTATGCGGATTGGTCAATCCTTTCGCGAGATATGGCAGTTTGGAGGTAAGAAACGCTTGAGAAACTCAAAATTTTCGCAGTTCTGATGCTCGACACGAATAACTAGAACGGCCTAGGGGCAAAGTGCGCATACCGTTGTAATCAGGCGAGTTTCTACTTTCAGATGCAACAGAAATTTTGCGGATTGGTCGATCCGTTCGCGAGATGTGGCAGTTTGGAAGTAAGAAACGCTTGAGAAACTCAAAATTTTGGCAGTTCTGATGCTCGAAACGAAAAACTAGAACGGCCTAGGGGAAAAGTGCGCATATCGTTGTAATCGGGCGAGTTTCTACTTTCAGATGCAACAGAAATTATGCAGATTGGTCAATCCGTTCGCGTGATATGGCCGTTTGGATGTAAGAAACGCTTGAGAAACTCAAAATTTTCGCAGTTCTGATGCTCGAAACGAATAACTAGAACGGCCTAGGGGAAAAGTGCGCATACCGTTGTAATCGGGCGAGTTTCTACTTTCAGATGCAACAGAAATTATGCGGATTGGTCAATCCGTTCCCGAGATATGGCAGTTTGGAGGTAAGAAACGCTTGAGAAACTCAAAATTTTCGCAGTTCTGATGCGCGACACGAATAACTAGAACGGCCTAGGCGCAAAGTGCGCATACCGTTGTAATCGGGCGAGTTTCTACTTTCAGACGCAACAGAAATTTTGCGGATTGGTCAATCCGTTCGCGAGATATGGCAGTTTGGAGGTAAGTAACGCTTGAGAAACTCAAAATTTTCGCAGTTCTGATGCTCCACACGAATAACTAGAACGGCCTAGGGGAAAAGTGCGCATACCGTTGTAATCGGGCGAGTTTCTACTTTCAAATGCAACAAAAATTTGGCGGATTGGTCAATCCGTTCGCGAGATGTGGCAGTTTGGAATTAAGAAACGCTTGAGAAACTCAAGATTTTCGGAGTTCTGATGCTCGACACGAATAACTAGAACGGCCTAGGGGCAAAGTGCGCATACCGTTGTAATCAGGCGAGTTTCTACTTTCAGATGCAACAGAAATTTTGCGGATTGGTCGATCCGTTCGCGAGATGTGGCAGTTTGGAAGTAAGAAACGCTTGAGAAACTCAAAATTTTGGCAGTTCTGATGCTCGAAACGAAAAACTAGAACGGCCTAGGGGAAAAGTGCGCATATCGTTGTAATCGGGCGAGTTTCTACTTTCAGATGCAACAGAAATTATGCGGATTGGTCAATCCTTTCGCGAGATATGGCAGTTTGGAGGTAAGAAACGCTTGAGAAACTCAAAATTTTCGCAGTTCTGATGCTCGACACGAATAACTAGAACGGCCTAGGGGCAAAGTGCGCATACCGTTGTAATCAGGCGAGTTTCTACTTTCAGATGCAACAGAAATTTTGCGGATTGGTCGATCCGTTCGCGAGATGTGGCAGTTTGGAATTAAGAAACGCTTGAGAAACTCTAGATTTTCGGAGTTCTGATGCTCGACACGAATAACTAGAACGGCCTAGGGGCAAAGTGCGCATACCGTTGTAATCGGGCAAGTTTCTACTTTCAGATGCTACAGAAATTTTGCGGATTGGTCGATCCGTTCGCGAGATGTGGCAGTTTGGAAGTAAGAAACGCTTGAGAAACTCAAAATTTTCGCAGTTCTGACGCTCGAAACGAATGACTAGAACGGCCTAGGGGAGAAGTACGCATACCGTTGTAATCGGACGAGTTTCTACTTTCAGATGCAACAGAAATTATGCGGTTTGGTCAATCCTTTCGCGAGATATGACAGTTTGGAGGTAAGAAACGCTTGAGAAACTCAAAATTTTCGCAGTTCTGATGCTCGACACGAATAACTAGAACGGCCTAGGGGCAAAGTGCGCATACCGTTGTAATCAGGCGAGTTTCTACTTTCAGATGCAACAGAAATTTTGCGGATTGGTCGATCCGTTCGCGAGATGTGGCAGTTTGGAAGTAAGAAACGCTTGAGAAACTCAAAATTTTGGCAGTTCTGATGCTCTAAACGAAAAACTAGAACGGCCTAGGGGAAAAGTGCGCATATCGTTGTAATCGGGCGAGTTTCTACTTTCAGATGCAACAGAAATTATGCGGATTGGTCAATCCGTTCGCGTGATATGGCCGTTTGGATGTAAGAAACGCTTGAGAAACTCAAAATTTTCGCAGTTCTGATGCTCGAAACGAATAACTAGAACGGCCTAGGGGAAAAGTGCGCATACCGTTGTAATCGGGCGAGTTTCTACTTTCAGATGCAACAGAAATTATGCGGATTGGTCAATCCGTTCCCGAGATATGGCAGTTTGGAGGTAAGAAACGCTTGAGAAACTCAAAATTTTCGCAGTTCTGATGCTCGACACGAATAACTAGAACGGCCTAGGCGCAAAGTGCGCATACCGTTGTAATCGGGCGAGTTTCTACTTTCAGACGCAACAGAAATTTTGCGGATTGGTCAATCCGTTCGCGAGATATGGCAGTTTGGAGGTAAGTAACGCTTGAGAAACTCAAAATTTTCGCAGTTCTGATGCTCCACACGAATAACTAGAACGGCCTAGGGGAAAAGTGCGCATACCGTTGTAATCGGGCGAGTTTCTACTTTCAAATGCAACAAAAATTTTGCGGATTGGTCAATCCGTTCGCGAGATGTGGCAGTTTGGAATTAAGAAACGCTTGAGAAACTCAAGATTTTCGGAGTTCTGATGCTCGACACGAATAACTGGAACGGCCTAGGGGCAAAGTGCGCATACCGTTGTAATCGGGCGAGTTTCTACTTTCAGATGCAACAGAAATTTTGCGGATTGGTCGATCCGTTCGCGAGATGTGGCAGTTTGGAAGTAAGAAACGCTTGAGAAACTCAAAATTTTGGCAGTTCTGATGCTCTAAACGAAAAACTAGAACGGCCTAGGGGAAAAGTGCGCATATCGTTGTAATCGGGCGAGTTTCTACTTTCAGATGCAACAGAAATTATGCGGATTGGTCAATCCGTTCGCGTGATATGGCAGTTTGGAGGTAAGAAACGCTTGAGAAACTCAAAATTTTCGCAGTTCTGATGCTCGACACGAATAACTAGAACGGCCTAGGCGCAAAGTGCGCATACCGTTGTAATCGGGCGAGTTTCTACTTTCAGACGCAACAGAAATTTTGCGGATTGGTCAATCCGTTCGCGAGATATGGCAGTTTGGAGGTAAGTAACGCTTGAGAAACTCAAAATTTTCGCAGTTCTGATGCTCCACACGAATAACTAGAACGGCCTAGGGGAAAAGTGCGCATACCGTTGTAATCGGGCGAGTTTCTACTTTCAAATGCAACAAAAATTTTGCGGATTGGTCAATCCGTTCGCGAGATGTGGCAGTTTGGAATTAAGAAACGCTTGAGAAACTCAAGATTTTCGGAGTTCTGATGCTCGACACGAATAACTGGAACGGCCTAGGGGCAAAGTGCGCATACCGTTGTAATCGGGCGAGTTTCTACTTTCAGATGCAACAGAAATTTTGCGGATTGGTCAATCCGTTCGCGAGATATGGCAGTTTGGATGTAAGGAACGCTTGAGAAACTCAAAATTTTCGCAGTTCTGATGCTCGAAATGAATAACTGGAACGGCCTAGGGGAAAACTACACCTACCGTTGTAATCGGGAGAGTTTCTACTTTCAGATGCAACAGAAATTTTGCGGATTGGTCAATCGGTTCGCGAGATATGGCATCTTGGAGGTAAGAAACGCTTGAGAAACTCAAAATTTTCGGAGTTCTGATGCTCGACACGAATAACTAGAACGGCCTAGGGGCAAAGTGCGCATACCCTTGTAATCGGGCGAGATTCTACTTTCAGATGCAACAGAAATTATGCGGATTGGTCAAATCGTTCGCGAGATATGGCCGTTTGGATGTAAGAAACGCTTGAGAAACTCAAAATTTTCGCAGTTCTGATGCTCGAAACGAATAACTAGAACGGCCTAGGGGAAAATTGCGCATACCGTTGTAATCGGGCGAGTTTCTACTTTCAGATGCAACAGAAATTATGCGGATTGGTCAATCCGTTCGCGAGATATGGCCGTTTGGATGTAAGAAACCCTTGAGAAGCTCAAAATTTTCGCAGTTCTGATGCTCGAAACGAATAACTAGAACGACCTAGGGGAAAAGTGCGCATACCGTTGTAATCGGGCGAGTTTCTACTTTCAGATGCAACAGAAATTTTGCGGATTGGTCAATCCGTTCGCGAGATATGGCAGTTTGGAGGTAAGAAACGCTTGAGAAACTCAAGATTTTCGCAGTTCTGATGCTCGACACGAATAACTAGAACGGCCTAGGGGAAAGGTGCGCATACCGTTGTAATCGGGCGAGTTTCTACTTTCAGGTGCAACAGAAATTTTGTGGATTGATCAATCCGTACGGGAGATATGGCAGTTTGGAGATAAGAAACGCTTGAGAAACTCAAAATTTTCGCAGTTCTGATGCTCGAAACGAATAACTAGAACGGCCTAGGGGAGAAGTACGCATACCGTTGTAATCGGGCGAGTTTCTACTTTCGGATGGCACATAAATTTTGCGGATTGCTCAATAAGTTCGCGTGATATGGCAGTTTGGAGATAAGAAACGCTTGAGAAACTCAAAATTTTCGCAGTTTTGATGCTCGAAACGAGTAACTAGATCTTCCTAGGGGAAAACTACACCTACCGTTGTAATCGGGCGAGTTTCTACTGTCAGATGCAACAGAAATTTTGCGGATTGGTCAATCCGTTCGCGAGATATGGCAGTTTGGAGGTAAGAAACGCTTGAGAAACTCAAAATTTTCGGAGTTCTGATGCTCGACACGAATAACTAGAACGGCCTAGGGGCAAAGTGCGCATACCGTTGTAATCGGGCAAGTTTCTACTTTCAGATGCTACAGAAATTTTGCGGATTGGTCGATCCGTTCGCGAGATGTGGCAGTTTGGAAGTAAGAAACGCTTGAGAAACTCAAAATTTTGGCAGTTCTGATGCTCGAAACGAAAAACTAGAACGGCCTAGGGGAAAAGTGCGCATATCGTTGTAATCGGGCGAGTTTCTACTTTCAGATGCAACAGAAATTATGCGGATTGGTCAATCCGTTCGCGTGATATGGCCGTTTGGATGTAAGAAACGCTTGAGAAACTCAAAATTTTCGCAGTTCTGATGCTCGAAACGAATAACTAGAACGGCCTAGGGGAAAAGTGCGCATACCGTTGTAATCGGGCGAGTTTCTACTTTCAGATGCAACAGAAATTATGCGGATTGGTCAATCCGTTCGCGTGATATGGCCGTTTGGATGTAAGAAACGCTTGAGAAACTCAAAATTTTCGCAGTTCTGATGCTCGAAACGAATAACTAGAACGGCCTAGGGGAAAAGTGCGCATACCGTTGTAATCGGGCGAGTTTCTACCTTCAGATGCAACAGAAATTATGCGGATTGGTCAATCCGTTCCCGAGATATGGCAGTTTGGAGGTAAGAAACGCTTGAGAAACTCAAAATTTTCGCAGTTCTGATGCTCGACACGAATAACTAGAACGGCCTAGGCGCAAAGTGCGCATACCGTTGTAATCGGGCGAGTTTCTACTTTCAGACGCAACAGAAATTTTGCGGATTGGTCTATCCGTTCGCGAGATATGGCAGTTTGGAGGTAGGAAACGCTTGAGAAACTCAAAATTTTCGCAGTTCTGATGCTCCACACGAATAACTAGAACGGCCTAGGGGAAAAGTGCGCATACCGTTGTAATCGGGCGAGTTTCTACTTTCAAATGCAACAAAAATTTTGCGGATTGGTCAATCCGTTCGCGAGATGTGGCAGTTTGGAATTAAGAAACGCTTGAGAAACTCAAGATTTTCGGAGTTCTGATGCTCGACACGAATAACTGGAACGGCCTAGGGGCAAAGTGCGCATACCGTTGTAATCGGGCGAGTTTCTACTTTCAGATGCAACAGAAATTTTGCGGATTGGTCAATCCGTTCGCGAGATATGGCAGTTTGGAGGTAAGGAACGCTTGAGAAACTCAAAATTTTCGCAGTTCTGATGCTCGAAATGAATAACTGGAACGGCCTAGGGGAAAACTACACCTACCGTTGTAATCGGGAGAGTTTCTACTTTCAGATGCAACAGAAATTTTGCGGATTGGTCAATCGGTTCGCGAGATATGGCAGCTTGGAGGTAAGAAACGCTTGAGAAACTCAAAATTTTCGGAGTTCTGATGCTCGACACGAATAACTAGAACGGCCTAGGGGCAAAGTGCGCATACCATTGTAATCGGGCGAGGTTCTACTTTCAGATGCAACAGAAATTATGCGGATTGGTCAAATCGTTCGCGAGATATGGCCGTTTGGATGTAAGAAACGCTTGAGAAACTCAAAATTTTCGCAGTTCTGATGCTCGAAACGAATAACTAGAACGGCCTAGGGGAAAATTGCGCATACCGTTGTAATCGGGCGAGTTTCTACTTTCAGATGCAACAGAAATTATGCGGATTGGTCAAATCGTTCGCGAGATATGGCCGTTTGGATGTAAGAAACGCTTGAGAAACTCAAAATTTTCGCCGTTCTGATGCTCGAAACGAAAAACTAGAACGGCCTAGGGGAAAAGTGCGCATATCGTTGTAATCGGGCGAGTTTCTACTTTCAGATGCAACAGAAATTATGCGGATTGGTCAATCCGTTCGCGTGATATGGCCGTTTGGATGTAAGAAACGCTTGAGAAACTCAAAATTTTCGGAGTTCTGATGCTCGACACGAATAACTAGAACGGCCTAGGGGCAAAGTGCGCATACCATTGTAATCGGGCGAGTTTCTACCTTCAGATGCAACAGAAATTATGCGGATTGGTCAATCCGTTCCCGAGATATGGCAGTTTGGAGGTAAGAAACGCTTGAGAAACTCAAAATTTTCGCAGTTCTGATGCTCGACACGAATAACTAGAACGGCCTAGGCGCAAAGTGCGCATACCGTTGTAATCGGGCGAGTTTCTACTTTCAGACGCAACAGAAATTTTGCGGATTGGTCTATCCGTTCGCGAGATATGGCAGTTTGGAGGTAGGAAACGCTTGAGAAACTCAAAATTTTCGCAGTTCTGATGCTCCACACGAATAACTAGAACGGCCTAGGGGAAAAGTGCGCATACCGTTGTAATCGGGCGAGTTTCTACTTTCAAATGCAACAAAAATTTTGCGGATTGGTCAATCCGTTCGCGAGATGTGGCAGTTTGGAATTAAGAAACGCTTGAGAAACTCAAGATTTTCGGAGTTCTGATGCTCGACACGAATAACTGGAACGGCCTAGGGGCAAAGTGCGCATACCGTTGTAATCGGGCGAGTTTCTACTTTCAGATGCAACAGAAATTTTGCGGATTGGTCAATCCGTTCGCGAGATATGGCAGTTTGGAGGTAAGGAACGCTTGAGAAACTCAAAATTTTCGCAGTTCTGATGCTCGAAATGAATAACTGGAACGGCCTAGGGGAAAACTACACCTACCGTTGTAATCGGGAGAGTTTCTACTTTCAGATGCAACAGAAATTATGCGGATTGGTCAAATCGTTCGCGAGATATGGCCGTTTGGATGTAAGAAACGCTTGAGAAACTCAAAATTTTCGCAGTTCTGATGCTCGAAACGAATAACTAGAACGGCCTAGGGGCAAAGTGCGCATACCGTTGTAATCGGGCAAGTTTCTACTTTCAGATGCTACAGAAATTTTGCGGATTGGTCGATCCGTTTGCGAGATGTGGCAGTTTGGAAGTAAGAAACGCTTGAGAAACTCAAAATTTTCGCAGTTCTGATGCTCGAAACGAATAACTAGAACGGCCTAGGGGAAAACTACACCTACCGTTGTAATCGGGCGAGTTTCTACTTTCAGATGCAACAGAAATTTTGCGGATTGGTCAATCCGTTCGCGAGATATGGCAGTTTGGAGGTAAGAAACGCTTGAGAAACTCAATATTTTCGGAGTTCTGATGCTCGACACGAATAACTGGAACGGCCTAGGGGCAAAGTGCGCATACCGTTGTAATCGGGCGAGTTTCTACTTTCAGATGCAACAGAAATTTTGCGGATTGGTCAATCCGTTCGCGAGATATGGCAGTTTGGAGGTAAGGAACGCTTGAGAAACTCAAAATTTTCGCAGTTCTGATGTTCGAAATGAATAACTGGAACGGCCTAGGGGAAGACTACACCTACCGTTGTAATCGGGAGAGTTTCTACTTTCAGATGCAACAGAAATTTTGCGGATTGGTCAATCGGTTCGCGAGATATGGCAGTTTGGAGATAAGAAACGCTTGAGAAACTCAAAATTTTCGCAGTTTTGATGCTCGACACGAATAACTAGAACGGCCTAGGGGCAAAGTGCGCATACCGTTGTAATCGGGCGAGTTTCTACTTTCAGATGCAACAGAAATTATGCGGATTGGTCAAATCGTTCGCGAGATATGGCCGTTTGGATGTAAGAAACGCTTGAGAAACTCAAAATTTTCGCAGTTCTGATGCTCGAAACGAATAACTAGAACGGCCTAGGGGAGAAGTACGCATACCGTTGTAATCGGGCGAGTTTCTGCTTTCGGATGCAACAGAAATTATGCGGATTGGTCAATCCGTTCGCGTGATATGGCCGTTTGGATGTAAGAAACGCTTGAGAAACTCAAAATTTTCGCAGTTCTGATGCTCGAAACGAATAACTAGAACGGCCTAGGGGAAAAGTGCGCATACCGTTGTAATCGGGCGAGTTTCTACTTTCAGATGCAACAGAAATTATGCGGATTGGTCAATCCGTTCCCGAGATATGGCAGTTTGGAGGTAAGAAACGCTTGAGAAACTCAAAATTTTCGCAGTTCTGATGCTCGACACGAATAACTAGAACGGCCTAGGCGCAAAGTGCGCATACCGTTGTAATCGGGCGAGTTTCTACTTTCAGATGCAACAGAAATTATGCGGATTGGTCAAATCGTTCGCGAGATATGGCCGTTTGGATGTAAGAAACGCTTGAGAAACTCAAAATTTTCGCCGTTCTGATGCTCGAAACGAATAACTAGAACGGCCTAGGCGAAAACTACACATACCGTTGTAATCGGGAGAGTTTCTACTTTCAGATGCAACAGAAATTTTGCGGATTGGTCAATTCGTTCGCGAGATATGGCAGCTTGGAGGTAAGAAACGCTTGAGAAACTCAAAATTTTCGGAGTTCTGATGCTCGACACGAATAACTAGAACGGCCTAGGGGCAAAGTGCGCATACCGTTGTAATCGGGCGAGTTTCTACTTTCAGATGCAACAGAAATTATGCGCATTGGTCAAATCGTTCGCGAGATATGGCCGTTTGGATGTAAGAAACGCTTGAGAAACTCAAAATTTTCGCAGTTCTGATGATCGACACGAATAACTAGAACGGCCTAGGGGAAAAGTGCGCATACCGTTGTAATCGGGCGAGTTTCTACTTTCAAATGCAACAAAAATTTTGCGGATTGGTCAATCCGTTCGCGAGATGTGGCAGTTTGGAATTAAGAAACGCTTGAGAAACTCAAGATTTTCGGAGTTCTGATGCTCGACACGAATAACTGGAACGGCCTAGGGGCAAAGGGCGCATACCGTTGTAATCGGGCGAGTTTCTACTTTCAGATGCAACAGAAATTTTGCGGATTGGTCAATCCGTTCGCGAGATATGGCAGTTTGGAGGTAAGGAACGCTTGAGAAACTCAAAATTTTCGCAGTTCTGATGCTCGAAATGAATAACTGGAACGGCCTAGGGGAAAACTACACCTACCGTTGTAATCGGGAGAGTTTCTACTTTCAGATGCAACAGAAATTTTGCGGATTGGTCAATCAGTTCGCGAGATATGGCAGCTTGGAGGTAAGAAACGCTTGAGAAACTCAAAATTTTCGGAGTTCTGATGCTCGACACGAATAACTAGAACGGCCTAGGGGCAAAGTGCGCATACCCTTGTAATCGGGCGAGGTTCTACTTTCAGATGCAACAGAAATTATGCGGATTGGTCAAATCGTTCGCGAGATATGGCCGTTTGGATGTAAGAAACGCTTGAGAAACTCAAAATTTTCGCAGTTCTGATGCTCGAAACGAATAACTAGAACGGCCTAGGGGCAAAGTGCGCATACCGTTGTAATCGGGCAAGTTTCTACTTTCAGATGCTACAGAAATTTTGCGGATTGGTCGATCCGTTCGCGAGATGTGGCAGTTTGGAAGTAAGAAACGCTTGAGAAACTCAAAATTTTCGCAGTTCTGACGCTCGAAACGAATAACTAGAACGGCCTAGGGGAAAACTACACCTACCGTTGTAATCGGGAGAGTTTCTACTTTCAGATGCTACAGAAATTTTGCGGATTGGTCGATCCGTTCGCGAGATGTGGCAGTTTGGAAGTAAGAAACGCTTGAGAAACTCAAAATTTTCGCATTTCTGATGCTCGAAACGAGTAACTAGAACCTCCTAGTGGAAAAGTGTGCATACCGTTGTAATCGGGCGAGTTTCTACTTTCAGATGCAACAGAAATTTTGCGGATTGATCAATCCGTTCGCGAGATATGGCAGTTTGGAGGTAAGAAACGCTTGAGAAACTCAAAATTTTCGCAGTTCTGATGCTCGAAACGAATAACTAGAACCGTCTAGGGGAAAAGTGCGCATACCGTTGTAATCGGGCGAGTTTCTACTTTCAGATGCAACAGAAATTATGCGGATTGGTCAATCCGTTCGCGAGATATGGCAGTTTTGAGGTAAGAAACGCTTGAGAAACTCAAAATTTTCGCAGTTCTGATGCTCGACACGAATAACTAGAACGGCCTAGGGGCAAAGTGCGCATACCGTTGTAATCGGGCGTGTTTCTACTTTCAGATGCAACAGAAATTTTGCGGATTGGTCAATCCGTTCGCGAGATATGGCAGTTTGGAGGTAAGAAACGCTTGAGAAACTCAAAATTTTCGCAGTTCTGATGCTCGACACGAATAACTAGAACGGCCTAGGGGCAAAGTGGGCATACCGTTGTAATCGGGCGAGTTTCTACTTTCAGATGCAACAGAAATTTTGCGGACTGGTCGATCCGTTCGCGAGATGTGGCAGTTTGGAGGTAAGAAACGCTTGAGAAACTCAAAATTTTCGCAGTTCTGATGCTCGAAACGAATAACTAGAACCGTCTAGGGGAAAAGTGCGCATACCGTTGTAATCGGGCGAGTTTCTACTTTCAGATGCAACAGAAATTATGCGGATTGGTCAATCCGTTCGCGAGATATGGCAGTTTTGAGGTAAGAAACGCTTGAGAAACTCAAAATTTTCGCAGTTCTGATGCTCGACACGAATAACTAGAACGGCCTAGGGGCAAAGTGCGCATACCGTTGTAATCGGGCGTGTTTCTACTTTCAGATGCAACAAAAATTTTGCGGATTGGTCAATCCGTTCGCGAGATGTGGCAGTTTGGAATTAAGAAACGCTTGAGAAACTCAAGATTTTCGGAGTTCTGATGCTCGACACGAATAACTGGAACGGCCTAGGGGCAAAGTGCGCATACCGTTGTAATCGGGCGAGTTTCTACTTTCAGATGCAACAGAAATTTTGCGGATTGGTCAATCCGTTCGCGAGATATGGCAGTTTGGAGGTAAGGAACGCTTGAGAAACTCAAAATTTTC
The DNA here is from genome assembly GCF_051014685.1 of Ptiloglossa arizonensis. Lineage (NCBI taxonomy): Eukaryota > Metazoa > Arthropoda > Insecta > Hymenoptera > Colletidae > Ptiloglossa > Ptiloglossa arizonensis. The sequence continues at coordinate 694,745 of NW_027478586.1, forward strand.
GCAGTTCTGATGCTCGAAATGAATAACTGGAACGGCCTAGGGGAAAACTACACCTACCGTTGTAATCGGGAGAGTTTCTACTTTCAGATGCAACAGAAATTTTGCGGATTGGTCAATCGGTTCGCGAGATATGGCAGTTTGGAGGTAAGAAACGCTTGAGAAACTCAAGATTTTCGCAGTTCTGATGCTCGACACGAATAACTAGAACGGCCTAGGGGCAAAGTGCGCATACCGTTGTAATCGGGCAAGTTTCTACTTTCAGATGCAACAGAAATTTTGCGGATTGGTCGATCCGTTCGCGAGATGTGGCAGTTTGGAAGTAAGAAACGCTTGAGAAACTCAAAATTTTGGCAGTTCTGATGCTGGAAACGAAAAACTAGAACGGCCTAGGGGAAAAGTGCGCATATCGTTGTAATCGGGCGAGTTTCTACTTTCAGATGCAACAGAAATTTTGCGGATTGGTCAATCCGTTCGCGAGATATGGCAGTTTGGAGGTAAGAAACGCTTGAGAAACTCAATATTTTCGGAGTTCTGATGCTCGACACGAATAACTGGAACGGCCTAGGGGCAAAGTGCGCATACCGTTGTAATCGGGCGAGTTTCTACTTTCAGATGCAACAGAAATTTTGCGGATTGGTCAATCCGTTCGCGAGATATGGCAGTTTGGAGGTAAGGAACGCTTGAGAAACTCAAAATTTTCGCAGTTCTGATGCTCGAAATGAATAACTGGAACGGCCTAGGGGAAGACTACACCTACCGTTGTAATCGGGAGAGTTTCTACTTTCAGATGCAACAGAAATTTTGCGGATTGGTCAATCGGTTCGCGAGATATGGCAGCTTGGAGGTAAGAAACGCTTGAGAAACTCAAAATTTTCGGAGTTCTGATGCTCGACACGAATAACTAGAACGGCCTAGGGGCAAAGTGCGCATACCGTTGTAATCGGGCGAGTTTCTACTTTCAGATGCAACAGAAATTATGCGGATTGGTCAAATCGTTCGCGAGATATGGCCGTTTAGATGTAAGAAACGCTTGAGAAACTCAAAATTTTCGCAGTTCTGATGCTCGAAACGAATAACTAGAACGGCCTAGGGGAGAAGTACGCATACCGTTGTAATCGGGCGAGTTTCTACTTTCAGATGGCACAGAAATTTTGCGGATTGCTCAATCCGTTCGCGTGATATGGCAGTTTGGAGATAAGAAACGCTTGAGAAACTCAAAATTTTCGCAGTTTTGATGCTCGAAACGAGTAACTAGAACTTCCTAGGGGAAAACTTCACCTACCGTTGTAATCGGGCGAGTTTCTACTGTCAGATGCAACAGAAATTTTGCGGATTGGTCAATCCGTTCGCGAGATATGGCAGTTTGGAGGTAAGAAACGCTTGAGAAACTCAAAATTTTCGGAGTTCTGATGCTCGACACGAATAACTAGAACGGCCTAGGGGCAAAGTGCGCATACCGTTGTAATCGGGCAAGTTTCTACTTTCAGATGCAACAGAAATTTTGCGGATTGGTCGATCCGTTCGCGAGATGTGGCAGTTTGGAAGTAAGAAACGCTTGAGAAACTCAAAATTTTGGCAGTTCTGATGCTCGAAACGAAAAACTAGAACGGCCTAGGGGAAAAGTGCGCATATCGTTGTAATCGGGCGAGTTTCTACTTTCAGATGCAACAGAAATTTTGCGGATTGGTCAATCCGTTCGCGAGATATGGCAGTTTGGAGGTAAGAAACGCTTGAGAAACTCAATATTTTCGGAGTTCTGATGCTCGACACGAATAACTGGAACGGCCTAGGGGCAAAGTGCGCATTCCGTTGTAATCGGGCGAGTTTCTACTTTCAGATGCAACAGAAATTTTGCGGATTGGTCAATCCGTTCGCGAGATATGGCAGTTTGGAGGTAAGGAACGCTTGAGAAACTCAAAATTTTCGCAGTTCTGATGCTCGAAATGAATAACTGGAACGGCCTAGGGGAAGACTACACCTACCGTTGTAATCGGGAGAGTTTCTACTTTCAGATGCAACAGAAATTTTGCGGATTGGTCAATCGGTTCGCGAGATATGGCAGCTTGGAGGTAAGAAACGCTTGAGAAACTCAAAATTTTCGCAGTTCTGATGCTCGAAACGAATAACTAGAACGGCCTAGGCGAAAACTACACATACCGTTGTAATCGGGAGAGTTTCTACTTTCAGATGCAACAGAAATTTTGCGGATTGGTCAATTCGTTCGCGAGATATGGCAGCTTGGATGTAAGAAACGCTTGAGAAACTCAAAATTTTCGGAGTTCTGATGCTCGACACGAATAACTAGAACCGCCTAGGGGCAAAGTGCGCATACCGTTGTAATCGGGCGAGTTTCTACTTTCAGATGCAACAGAAATTATGCGGATTGGTCAAATCGTTCGCGAGATATGGCCGTTTGGATGTAAGAAACGCTTGAGAAACTCAAAATTTTCGCAGTTCTGATGCTCGAAACGAATAACTAGAACGGCCTAGGGGAGAAGTACGCATACCGTTGTAATCGGGCGAGTTTCTGCTTTCAGATGGCACAGAAATTTTGCGGATTGCTCAATCCGTTCGCGTGATATGGCAGTTTGGAGATAAGAAACGCTTGAGAAACTCAAAATTTTCGCAGTTTTGATGCTCGAAACGAGTAACTAGTACTTCCTAGGGGAAAACTACACCTACCGTTGTAATCGGGCGAGTTTCTACTGTCAGATGCAACAGAAATTTTGCGGATTGGTCAATCCGTTCGCGAGATATGGCAGTTTGGAGGTAAGAAACGCTTGAGAAACTCAAAATTTTCGGAGTTCTGATGCTCGACACGAATAACTAGAACGGCCTAGGGGCAAAGTGCGCACACCGTTGTAATCGGGCAAGTTTCTACTTTCAGATGCTACAGAAATTTTGCGGATTGGTCGATCCGTTCGCGAGATGTGGCAGTTTGGAAGTAAGAAACGCTTGAGAAACTCAAAATTTTCGCAGTTCTGATGCTCGAAACGAATGACTAGAACGGCCTAGGGGAGAAGTACGCATACCGTTGTAATCGGACGAGTTTCTACTTTCAGATGCAACAGAAATTATGCGGATTGGTCAATCCTTTCGCGAGATATGGCAGTTTGGAGGTAAGAAACGCTTGAGAAACTCAAAATTTTCGCAGTTCTGATGCTCGACACGAATAACTAGAACGGCCTAGGGGCAAAGTGCGCATACCGTTGTAATCAGGCGAGTTTCTACTTTCAGATGCAACAGAAATTTTGCGGATTGGTCGATCCGTTCGCGAGATGTGGCAGTTTGGAAGTAAGAAACGCTTGAGAAACTCAAAATTTTGGCAGTTCTGATGCTCGAAACGAAAAACTAGAACGGCCTAGGGGAAAAGTGCGCATATCGTTGTAATCGGGCGAGTTTCTACTTTCAGATGCAACAGAAATTATGCGGATTGGTCAATCCGTTCGCGTGATATGGCCGTTTGGATGTAAGAAACGCTTGAGAAACTCAAAATTTTCGCAGTTCTGATGCTCGAAACGAATAACTAGAACGGCCTAGGGGAAAAGTGCGCATACCGTTGTAATCGGGCGAGTTTCTACTTTCAGATGCAACAGAAATTATGCGGATTGGTCAATCCGTTCCCGAGATATGGCAGTTTGGAGGTAAGAAACGCTTGAGAAACTCAAAATTTTCGCAGTTCTGATGCTCGACACGAATAACTAGAACGGCCTAGGCGCAAAGTGCGCATACCGTTGTAATCGGGCGAGTTTCTACTTTCAGACGCAACAGAAATTTTGCGGATTGGTCAATCCGTTCGCGAGATATGGCAGTTTGGAGGTAAGAAACGCTTGAGAAACTCAAAATTTTCGCAGTTCTGATGCTCGAAACGAATAACTAGAACGGCCTAGGGTAAAACTACACCTACCGTTGTAATCGGGCGAGATTCTACTTTCAGATGCAACAGAAATTTTGCGGATTGGTCAATCCGTTCGCGAGATATGGCAGTTTGGAAGTAAGAAACGCTTGAGAAACTCAAAATTTTCGCATTTCTGATGCTCGAAACGAGTAACTAGAACCTCCTAGTGGAAAAGTGTGCATACCGTTGTAATCGGGCGAGTTTCTACTTTCAGATGCAACAGAAATTTTGCGGATTGATCAATCCGTTCGCGAGATATGGCAGTTTGGAGGTAAGAAACGCTTGAGAAACTCAAAATTTTCGCAGTTCTGATGCTCGAAACGAATAACTAGAACCGTCTAGGGGAAAAGTGCGCATACCGTTGTAATCGGGCGAGTTTCTACTTTCAGATGCAACAGAAATTATGCGGATTGGTCAATCCGTTCGCGAGATATGGCAGTTTTGAGGTAAGAAACGCTTGAGAAACTCAAAATTTTCGCAGTTCTGATGCTCGACACGAATAACTAGAACGGCCTAGGGGCAACGTGCGCATACCGTTGTAATCGGGCGTGTTTCTACTTTCAGATGCAACAGAAATTTTGCGGATTGGTCAATCCGTTCGCGAGATATGGCAGTTTGGAGGTAAGAAACGCTTGAGAAACTCAAAATTTTCGCAGTTCTGATGCTCGACACGAATAACTAGAACGGCCTAGGGGCAAAGTGCGCATACCGTTGTAATCGGGCGAGTTTCTACTTTCAGATGCAACAGAAATTTTGCGGACTGGTCGATCCGTTCGCGAGATGTGGCAGTTTGGAGGTAAGAAACGCTTGAGAAACTCAAAATTTTCGCAGTTCTGATGCTCGAAACGAATAACTAGAACCGTCTAGGGGAAAAGTGCGCATACCGTTGTAATCGGGCGAGTTTCTACTTTCAGATGCAACAGAAATTATGCGGATTGGTCAATCCGTTCGCGAGATATGGCAGTTTTGAGGTAAGAAACGCTTGAGAAACTCAAAATTTTCGCAGTTCTGATGCTCGACACGAATAACTAGAACGGCCTAGGGGCAAAGTGCGCATACCGTTGTAATCGGGCGAGTTTCTACTTTCAGATGCAACAGAAATTTTGCGGACTGGTCGATCCGTTCGTGAGATGTGGCAGTTTGGAAGTAAGAAACGCTTGAGAAACTCAAAATTTTGGCAGTTCTGATGCTCGAAACGAATAACAAGAACGGCCTAGGGGAAAAGTGCGCATATCGTTGTAATCGGGCGAGTTTCTACTTTCAGATGCAACAGAAATTATGCGGATTGGTCAATCCGTTCGCGTGATATGGTCGTTTGGATGTAAGAAACGCTTGAGAAACTCGAAATTTTCGCTGTTCTGATGCTCGAAACGAATAAATAGAACGGCCTAGGGGAAAAGTGCGCATACCGTTGTAATTGAGCGAGTTTCTACTTTCAGATGCAACAGAAATTTTGCGGATTGATCAATCCGTTCGCGAGATATGGCAGTTTGGAGATAAGAAACGCTTGAGAAACTCAAAATTTTCGCAGTTCTGATGCTCGAAACGAATGACTAGAACGGCCTAGGGGAGAAGTACGCATACCGTTGTAATCGGGCGAGTTTCTACTTTCAGATGGCACAGAAATTTTGCGGATTGCTCTATCCGTTCGCGTGATATGGCAGTTTAGAGATAAGAAACGCTTGAGAAACTCAAAATTTTCGCAGTTTTGATGCTCGAAACGAGTAACTAGAACTTCCTAGGGGAAAACTACACCTACTGTTGTAATCGGGCGAGTTTCTACTGTCAGATGCAACAGAAATTTTGCGGATTGGTCAATCCGTTCGCGAGATATGGCAGTTTGGAGGAAAGAAACGCTTGAGAAACTCAAAATTTTCGCAGTTCTGATGCTCGAAACGAATAACTGGAACGGCCTAGGGGAAAACTACATATATCGTTGTAATCGGGCGAGTTTCTACTTTCAGATGCAACAGAAATTTTGCGGATTGGTCAATTCGTTCGCGAGATATGGCAGCTTGGAGGTAAGAAACGCTTGAGAAACTCAAAGTTTTCGCAGTTCTGATGCTCGACACGAATAACTAGAACGGCCTAGGCGCAAAGTGCGCATACCGTTGTAATCGGGCGAGTTTCTACTTTCAGACGCAACAGAAATTTTGCGGATTGGTCAATCCGTTCGCGAGATATGGCAGTTTGGAGGTAAGAAACGCTTGAGAAACTCAAAATTTTCGCAGTTCTGATGCTCCACACGAATAACTAGAACGGCCTAGGGGAAAAGTGCGCATACCGTTGTAATCGGGCGAGTTTCTACTTTCAAATGCAACAAAAATTTTGCGGATTGGTCAATCCGTTCGCGAGATGTGGCAGTTTGGAATTAAGAAACGCTTGAGAAACTCAAGATTTTCGGAGTTCTGATGCTCGACACGAATAACTGGAACGGCCTAGGGGCAAAGTGCGCATACCGTTGTAATCGGGCGAGTTTCTACTTTCAGATGCAACAGAAATTTTGCGGATTGGTCAATCCGTTCGCGAGATATGGCAGTTTGGAGGTAAGGAACGCTTGAGAAACTCAAAATTTTCACAGTTCTGATGCTCGAAATGAATAACTGGAACGGCCTAGGGGAAAACTACACCTACCGTTGTAATCGGGAGAGTTTCTACTTTCAGATGCAACAGAAATTTTGCGGATTGGTCAATCGGTTCGCGAGATATGGCAGCTTGGAGGTAAGAAACGCTTGAGAAACTCAAAATATTCGGAGTTCTGATGCTCGACACGAATAACTAGAACGGCCTAGGGGCAAAGTGCGCATACCCTTGTAATCGGGCGAGGTTCTACTTTCAGATGCAACAGAAATTATGCGGATTGGTCAAATCGTTCGCGAGATATGGCCGTTTGGATGTAAGAAACGCTTGAGAAACTCAAAATTTTCGCAGTTCTGATGCTCGAAACGAATAACTAGAACGGCCTAGGGGAAAATTGCGCATACCGTTGTAATCGGGCGAGTTTCTACTTTCAGATGCAACAGAAATTATGCGGATTGGTCAATCCGTTCGCGAGATATGGCCGTTTGGATGTAAGAAACCCTTGAGAAACTCAAAATTTTCGCAGTTCTGATGCTCGAAACGATTAACTAGAACGACCTAGGGGAAAAGTGCGCATACCGTTGTAATCGGGCGAGTTTCTACTTTCAGATGCAACAGAAATTTTGCGGATTGGTCAATCCGTTCGCGAGATATGGCAGTTTGGAGGTAAGAAACGCTTGAGAAACTCAAGATTTTCGCAGTTCTGATGCTCGACACGAATAACTAGAACGGCCTAGGGGAAAGGTGCGCATACCGTTGTAATCGGGCGAGTTTCTACTTTCAGATGCAACAGAAATTTTGTGGATTGATCAATCCGTACGGGAGATATGGCAGTTTGGAGGTAAGAAACGCTTGAGAAACTCAAAATTTTCGCAGTTCTGATGCTCGACACGAATAACTAGAACGGCCTAGGGGCAAAGTGCGCATACCGTTGTAATCGGGCGTGTTTCTACTTTCAGATGCAACAGAAATTTTGCGGATTGGTCAATCCGTTCGCGAGATATGGCAGTTTGGAGGTAAGAAACGCTTGAGAAACTCAAAATTTTCGCAGTTCTGATGCTCGACACGAATAACTAGAACGGCCTAGGGGCAAAGTGCGCATACCGTTGTAATCGGGCGAGTTTCTACTTTCAGATGCAACAGAAATTTTGCGGACTGGTCGATCCGTTCGCGAGATGTGGCAGTTTGGAGGTAAGAAACGCTTGAGAAACTCAAAATTTTCGCAGTTCTGATGCTCGAAACGAATAACTAGAACCGTCTAGGGGAAAAGTGCGCATACCGTTGTAATCGGGCGAGTTTCTACTTTCAGATGCAACAGAAATTATGCGGATTGGTCAATCCGTTCGCGAGATATGGCAGTTTTGAGGTAAGAAACGCTTGAGAAACTCAAAATTTTCGCAGTTTTGATGCTCGAAACGAGTAACTAGAACTTCCTAGGGGAAAACTACACCTACTGTTGTAATCGGGCGAGTTTCTACTGTCAGATGCAACAGAAATTTTGCGGATTGGTCAATCCGTTCGCGAGATATGGCAGTTTGGAGGAAAGAAACGCTTGAGAAACTCAAAATTTTCGCAGTTCTGATGCTCGAAACGAATAACTGGAACGGCCTAGGGGAAAACTACATATATCGTTGTAATCGGGCGAGTTTCTACTTTCAGATGCAACAGAAATTTTGCGGATTGGTCAATTCGTTCGCGAGATATGGCAGCTTGGAGGTAAGAAACGCTTGAGAAACTCGAAATTTTCGCTGTTCTGATGCTCGAAACGAATAAATAGAACGGCCTAGGGGAAAAGTGCGCATACCGTTGTAATTGAGCGAGTTTCTACTTTCAGATGCAACAGAAATTTTGCGGACTGGTCGATCCGTTCGCGAGATATGGCAGTTTGGAGATAAGAAACGCTTGAGAAACTCAAAATTTTCGCAGTTCTGATGCTCGAAACGAATGACTAGAACGGCCTAGGGGAGAAGTACGCATACCGTTGTAATCGGGCGAGTTTCTACTTTCAGATGGCACAGAAATTTTGCGGATTGCTCTATCCGTTCGCGTGATATGGCAGTTTAGAGATAAGAAACGCTTGAGAAACTCAAAATTTTCGCAGTTTTGATGCTCGAAACGAGTAACTAGAACTTCCTAGGGGAAAACTACACCTACTGTTGTAATCGGGCGAGTTTCTACTGTCAGATGCAACAGAAATTTTGCGGATTGGTCAATCCGTTCGCGAGATATGGCAGTTTGGAGGAAAGAAACGCTTGAGAAACTCAAAATTTTCGCAGTTCTGATGCTCGAAACGAATAACTGGAACGGCCTAGGGGAAAACTACATATATCGTTGTAATCGGGCGAGTTTCTACTTTCAGATGCAACAGAAATTTTGCGGATTGGTCAATTCGTTCGCGAGATATGGCAGCTTGGAGGTAAGAAACGCTTGAGAAACTCAAAGTTTTCGCAGTTCTGATGCTCGACACGAATAACTAGAACGGCCTAGGCGCAAAGTGCGCATACCGTTGTAATCGGGCGAGTTTCTACTTTCAGACGCAACAGAAATTTTGCGGATTGGTCAATCCGTTCGCGAGATATGGCAGTTTGGAGGTAAGAAACGCTTGAGAAACTCAAAATTTTCGCAGTTCTGATGCTCCACACGAATAACTAGAACGGCCTAGGGGAAAAGTGCGCATACCGTTGTAATCGGGCGAGTTTCTACTTTCAAATGCAACAAAAATTTTGCGGATTGGTCAATCCGTTCGCGAGATGTGGCAGTTTGGAATTAAGAAACGCTTGAGAAACTCAAGATTTTCGGAGTTCTGATGCTCGACACGAATAACTGGAACGGCCTAGGGGCAAAGTGCGCATACCGTTGTAATCGGGCGAGTTTCTACTTTCAGATGCAACAGAAATTTTGCGGATTGGTCAATCCGTTCGCGAGATATGGCAGTTTGGAGGTAAGGAACGCTTGAGAAACTCAAAATTTTCACAGTTCTGATGCTCGAAATGAATAACTGGAACGGCCTAGGGGAAAACTACACCTACCGTTGTAATCGGGAGAGTTTCTACTTTCAGATGCAACAGAAATTTTGCGGATTGGTCAATCGGTTCGCGAGATATGGCAGCTTGGAGGTAAGAAACGCTTGAGAAACTCAAAATATTCGGAGTTCTGATGCTCGACACGAATAACTAGAACGGCCTAGGGGCAAAGTGCGCATACCCTTGTAATCGGGCGAGGTTCTACTTTCAGATGCAACAGAAATTATGCGGATTGGTCAAATCGTTCGCGAGATATGGCCGTTTGGATGTAAGAAACGCTTGAGAAACTCAAAATTTTCGCAGTTCTGATGCTCGAAACGAATAACTAGAACGGCCTAGGGGAAAATTGCGCATACCGTTGTAATCGGGCGAGTTTCTACTTTCAGATGCAACAGAAATTATGCGGATTGGTCAATCCGTTCGCGAGATATGGCCGTTTGGATGTAAGAAACCCTTGAGAAACTCAAAATTTTCGCAGTTCTGATGCTCGAAACGATTAACTAGAACGACCTAGGGGAAAAGTGCGCATACCGTTGTAATCGGGCGAGTTTCTACTTTCAGATGCAACAGAAATTTTGCGGATTGGTCAATCCGTTCGCGAGATATGGCAGTTTGGAGGTAAGAAACGCTTGAGAAACTCAAGATTTTCGCAGTTCTGATGCTCGACACGAATAACTAGAACGGCCTAGGGGAAAGGTGCGCATACCGTTGTAATCGGGCGAGTTTCTACTTTCAGATGCAACAGAAATTTTGTGGATTGATCAATCCGTACGGGAGATATGGCAGTTTGGAGGTAAGAAACGCTTGAGAAACTCAAAATTTTCGCAGTTCTGATGCTCGACACGAATAACTAGAACGGCCTAGGGGCAAAGTGCGCATACCGTTGTAATCGGGCGTGTTTCTACTTTCAGATGCAACAGAAATTTTGCGGATTGGTCAATCCGTTCGCGAGATATGGCAGTTTGGAGGTAAGAAACGCTTGAGAAACTCAAAATTTTCGCAGTTCTGATGCTCGACACGAATAACTAGAACGGCCTAGGGGCAAAGTGCGCATACCGTTGTAATCGGGCGAGTTTCTACTTTCAGATGCAACAGAAATTTTGCGGACTGGTCGATCCGTTCGCGAGATGTGGCAGTTTGGAGGTAAGAAACGCTTGAGAAACTCAAAATTTTCGCAGTTCTGATGCTCGAAACGAATAACTAGAACCGTCTAGGGGAAAAGTGCGCATACCGTTGTAATCGGGCGAGTTTCTACTTTCAGATGCAACAGAAATTATGCGGATTGGTCAATCCGTTCGCGAGATATGGCAGTTTTGAGGTAAGAAACGCTTGAGAAACACAAAATTTTCGCAGTTCTGATGCTCGACACGAATAACTAGAACGGCCTAGGGGCAAAGTGCGCATACCGTTGTAATCGGGCGTGTTTCTACTTTCAGATGCAACAGAAATTTTGCGGATTGGTCAATCCGTTCGCGAGATATGGCAGTTTGGAGGTAAGAAACGCTTGAGAAACTCAAAATTTTCGCAGTTCTGATGCTCGACACGAATAACTAGAACGGCCTAGGGGCAAAGTGCGCATACCGTTGTAATCGGGCGAGTTTCTACTTTCAGATGCAACAGAAATTTTGCGGACTGGTCGATCCGTTCGCGAGATGTGGCAGTTTGGAATTAAGAAACGCTTGAGAAACTCAAGATTTTCGGAGTTCTGATGCTCGACACGAATAACTGGAACGGCCTAGGGGCAAAGTGCGCATACCGTTGTAATCGGGCGAGTTTCTACTTTCAGATGCAACAGAAATTTTGCGGATTGGTCAATCCGTTCGCGAGATATGGCAGTTTGGAGGTAAGGAACGCTTGAGAAACTCAAAATTTTCACAGTTCTGATGCTCGAAATGAATAACTGGAACGGCCTAGGGGAAAACTACACCTACCGTTGTAATCGGGAGAGTTTCTACTTTCAGATGCAACAGAAATTTTGCGGATTGGTCAATCGGTTCGCGAGATATGGCAGCTTGGAGGTAAGAAACGCTTGAGAAACTCAAAATATTCGGAGTTCTGATGCTCGACACGAATAACTAGAACGGCCTAGGGGCAAAGTGCGCATACCCTTGTAATCGGGCGAGGTTCTACTTTCAGATGCAACAGAAATTATGCGGATTGGTCAAATCGTTCGCGAGATATGGCCGTTTGGATGTAAGAAACGCTTGAGAAACTCAAAATTTTCGCAGTTCTGATGCTCGAAACGAATAACTAGAACGGCCTAGGGGAAAATTGCGCATACCGTTGTAATCGGGCGAGTTTCTACTTTCAGATGCAACAGAAATTATGCGGATTGGTCAATCCGTTCGCGAGATATGGCCGTTTGGATGTAAGAAACCCTTGAGAAACTCAAAATTTTCGCAGTTCTGATGCTCGAAACGATTAACTAGAACGACCTAGGGGAAAAGTGCGCATACCGTTGTAATCGGGCGAGTTTCTACTTTCAGATGCAACAGAAATTTTGCGGATTGGTCAATCCGTTCGCGAGATATGGCAGTTTGGAGGTAAGAAACGCTTGAGAAACTCAAGATTTTCGCAGTTCTGATGCTCGACACGAATAACTAGAACGGCCTAGGGGAAAGGTGCGCATACCGTTGTAATCGGGCGAGTTTCTACTTTCAGATGCAACAGAAATTTTGTGGATTGATCAATCCGTACGGGAGATATGGCAGTTTGGAGGTAAGAAACGCTTGAGAAACTCAAAATTTTCGCAGTTCTGATGCTCGACACGAATAACTAGAACGGCCTAGGGGCAAAGTGCGAATACCGTTGTAATCGGGCGTGTTTCTACTTTCAGATGCAACAGAAATTTTGCGGATTGGTCAATCCGTTCGCGAGATATGGCAGTTTGGAGGTAAGAAACGCTTGAGAAACTCAAAATTTTCGCAGTTCTGATGCTCGACACGAATAACTAGAACGGCCTAGGGGCAAAGTGCGCATACCGTTGTAATCGGGCGAGTTTCTACTTTCAGATGCAACAGAAATTTTGCGGACTGGTCGATCCGTTCGCGAGATGTGGCAGTTTGGAGGTAAGAAACGCTTGAGAAACTCAAAATTTTCGCAGTTCTGATGCTCGAAACGAATAACTAGAACCGTCTAGGGGAAAAGTGCGCATACCGTTGTAATCGGGCGAGTTTCTACTTTCAGATGCAACAGAAATTATGCGGATTGGTCAATCCGTTCGCGAGATATGGCAGTTTTGAGGTAAGAAACGCTTGAGAAACTCAAAATTTTCGCAGTTCTGATGCTCGACACGAATAACTAGAACGGCCTAGGGGCAAAGTGCGCATACCGTTGTAATCGGGCGTGTTTCTACTTTCAGATGCAACAGAAATTTTGCGGATTGGTCAATCCGTTCGCGAGATATGGCAGTTTGGAGGTAAGAAACGCTTGAGAAACTCAAAATTTTCGCAGTTCTGATGCTCGACACGAATAACTAGAACGGCCTAGGGGCAAAGTGCGCATACCGTTGTAATCGGGCGAGTTTCTACTTTCAGATGCAACAGAAATTTTGCGGACTGGTCGATCCGTTCGCGAGATGTGGCAGTTTGGAAGTAAGAAACGCTTGAGAAACTCAAAATTTTGGCAGTTCTGATGCTCGAAACGAATAACAAGAACGGCCTAGGGGAAAGGTGCGCATATCGTTGTAATCGGGCGAGTTTCTACTTTCAGATGCAACAGAAATTATGCGGATTGGTCAATCCGTTCGCGTGATATGGCCGTTTGGATGTAAGAAACGCTTGAGAAACTCGAAATTTTCGCTGTTCTGATGCTCGAAACGAATAAATAGAACGGCCTAGGGGAAAAGTGCGCATACCGTTGTAATTGGGCGAGTTTCTACTTTCAGATGCAACAGAAATTTTGCGGATTGATCAATCCGTTCGCGAGATATGGCAGTTTGGAGATAAGAAACGCTTGAGAAACTCAAAATTTTCGCAGTTCTGATGCTCGAAACGAATGACTAGAACGGCCTAGGGGAGAAGTACGCATACCGTTGTAATTGGGCGAGTTTCTACTTTCAGATGCAACAGAAATTTTGCGGATTGATCAATCCGTTCGCGAGATATGGCAGTTTGGAGATAAGAAACGCTTGAGAAACTCAAAATTTTCGCAGTTCTGATGCTCGAAACGAATGACTAGAACGGCCTAGGGGAGAAGTACGCATACCGTTGTAATCGGGCGAGTTTCTACTTTCAGATGGCACAGCAATTTTGCGGATTGCTCTATCCGTTCGCGTGATATGGCAGTTTAGAGATAAGAAACGCTTGAGAAACTCAAAATTTTCACAGTTTTGATGCTCGAAACGAGTAACTAGAACTTCCTAGGGGAAAACTACACCTACTGTTGTAATCGGGCGAGTTTCTACTGTCAGATGCAACAGAAATTTTGCGGATTGGTCAATCCGTTCGCGAGATATGGCAGTTTGGAGGTAAGAAACGCTTGAGAAACTCAAAATTTTCGCAGTTCTGATGCTCGAAACGAATAACTGGAACGGCCTAGGGGAAAACTACATATATCGTTGTAATCGGGCGAGTTTCTACTTTCAGATGCAACAGAAATTTTGCGGATTGGTCAATTCGTTCGCGAGATATGGCAGCTTGGAGGTAAGAAACGCTTGAGAAACTCCAAATTTTCGGAGTTCTGATGCTCGACACGAATAACTAGAACGGCCTAAGGGCAAAGTGCGCATACCGTTGTAATCGGGCGAGTTTCTACTTTCAGATGCAACAGAAATTATGCGGATTGGTCAAATCGTTCGCGAGATATGGCCGTTTGGATGTAAGAAACGCTTGAGAAACTCAAAATTTTCGCAGTTCTGATGCTCGAAACGAATAACTAGAACGGCCTAGGGGAAAATTGCGCATACCGTTGTAATCGGGCGAGTTTCTACTTTCAGATGCAACAGAAATTATGCGGATTGGTCAATCCGTTCGCGAGATATGGCAGTTTGGAGGTAAGAAACGCTTGAGAAACTCAAAATTTTCGCAGTTCTGATGCTCGAAACGAATAACTAGAACGGCCTAGGGGAAAACTACACCTACCGTTGTAATCGGGCGAGATTCTACTTTCAGATGCAACAGAAATTTTGCGGATTGGTCAATCCGTTCGCGAGATATGGCAGTTTGGAAGTAAGAAACGCTTGAGAAACTCAAAATTTTCGCATTTCTGATGCTCGAAACGAATAACTAGAACCTCCTAGGGGAAAAGTGCGCATACCGTTGTAATCGGGCGAGTTTCTACTTTCAGATGCAACAGAAATTTTGCGGATTGATCAATCCGTTCGCGAGATATGGCAGTTTGGAGGTAAGAAACGCTTGAGAAACTCAAAATTTTCGCATTTCTGATGCTCGAAACGAATAACTAGAACCTCCTAGGGGAAAAGTGCGTATACCGTTGTAATCGGGCGAGTTTCTACATTCAGATGCAACAGAAATTTTGCGGATTGATCAATCCGTTCGCGAGATATGGCAGTTTGGAGGTAAGAAACGCTTGAGAAACTCAAAATTTTCGCAGTTCTGATGCTCGAAACGAATAACTAGAACCGTCTAGGGGAAAAGTGCGCATACCGTTGTAATCGGGCGAGTTTCTACTTTCAGATGCAACAGAAATTATGCGGATTGGTCAATCCGTTCGCGAGATATGGCAGTTTTGAGGTAAGAAACGCTTGAGAAACTCAAAATTTTCGCAGTTCTGATGCTCGACACGAATAACTAGAACGGCCTAGGGGCAAAGTGCGCATACTGTTGTAATCGGGCGTGTTTCTACTTTCAGATGCAACAGAAATTTTGCGGATTGGTCAATCCGTTCGCGAGATATGGCAGTTTGGAGGTAAGAAACGCTTGAGAAACTCAAAATTTTCGCAGTTCTGATGCTCGACACGAATAACTAGAACGGCCTAGGGGCAAAGTGCGCATACCGTTGTAATCGGGCGAGTTTCTACTTTCAGATGCAACAGAAATTTTGCGGACTGGTCGATCCGTTCGCGAGATGTGGCAGTTTGGAAGTAAGAAACGCTTGAGAAACTCAAAATTTTGGCAGTTCTGATGCTCGAAACGAATAACAAGAACGGCCTAGGGGAAAAGTGCGCATATCGTTGTAATCGGGCGAGTTTCTACTTTCAGATGCAACAGAAATTATGCGGATTGGTCAATCCGTTCGCGTGATATGGCCGTTTGGATGTAAGAAACGCTTGAGAAACTCAAAATTTTCGCTGTTCTGATGCTCGAAACGAATAAATAGAACGGCCTAGGGGAAAAGTGCGCATACCGTTGTAATTGGGCGAGTTTCTACTTTCAGATGCAACAGAAATTTTGCGGATTGATCAATCCGTTCGCGAGATATGGCAGTTTGGAGATAAGAAACGCTTGAGAAACTCAAAATTTTCGCAGTTCTGATGCTCGAAACGAATGACTAGAACGGCCTAGGGGAGAAGTACGCATACCGTTGTAATCGGGCGAGTTTCTACTTTCAGATGGCACAGAAATTTTGCGGATTGCTCTATCCGTTCGCGTGATATGGCAGTTTAGAGATAAGAAACGCTTGAGAAACTCAAAATTTTCGCAGTTTTGATGCTCGAAACGAGTAACTAGAACTTCCTAGGGGAAAACTACACCTACTGTTGTAATCGGGCGAGTTTCTACTGTCAGATGCAACAGAAATTTTGCGGATTGGTCAATCCGTTCGCGAGATATGGCAGTTTGGAGGTAAGAAACGCTTGAGAAACTCAAAATTTTCGCAGTTCTGATGCTCGAAACGAATAACTGGAACGGCCTAGGGGAAAACTACACATATCGTTGTAATCGGGCGAGTTTCTACTTTCAGATGCAACAGAAATTTTGCGGATTGGTCAATCCGTTCGCGAGATATGGCAGTTTGGAGATAAGAAACGCTTGAGAAACTCAAAATTTTCGCAGTTCTGATGCTCGAAACGAATGACTAGAACGGCCTAGGGGAGAAGTACGCATACCGTTGTAATCGGGCGAGTTTCTACTTTCAGATGGCACAGCAATTTTGCGGATTGCTCTATCCGTTCGCGTGATATGGCAGTTTAGAGATAAGAAACGCTTGAGAAACTCAAAATTTTCACAGTTTTGATGCTCGAAACGAGTAACTAGAACTTCCTAGGGGAAAACTACACCTACTGTTGTAATCGGGCGAGTTTCTACTGTCAGATGCAACAGAAATTTTGCGGATTGGTCAATCCGTTCGCGAGATATGGCAGTTTGGAGGTAAGAAACGCTTGAGAAACTCAAAATTTTCGCAGTTCTGATGCTCGAAACGAATAACTGGAACGGCCTAGGGGAAAACTACATATATCGTTGTAATCGGGCGAGTTTCTACTTTCAGATGCAACAGAAATTTTGCGGATTGGTCAATTCGTTCGCGAGATATGGCAGCTTGGAGGTAAGAAACGCTTGAGAAACTCCAAATTTTCGGAGTTCTGATGCTCGACACGAATAACTAGAACGGCCTAAGGGCAAAGTGCGCATACCGTTGTAATCGGGCGAGTTTCTACTTTCAGATGCAACAGAAATTATGCGGATTGGTCAAATCGTTCGCGAGATATGGCCGTTTGGATGTAAGAAACGCTTGAGAAACTCAAAATTTTCGCAGTTCTGATGCTCGAAACGAATAACTAGAACGGCCTAGGGGAAAATTGCGCATACCGTTGTAATCGGGCGAGTTTCTACTTTCAGATGCAACAGAAATTATGCGGATTGGTCAATCCGTTCGCGAGATATGGCAGTTTGGAGGTAAGAAACGCTTGAGAAACTCAAAATTTTCGCAGTTCTGATGCTCGAAACGAATAACTAGAACGGCCTAGGGGAAAACTACACCTACCGTTGTAATCGGGCGAGATTCTACTTTCAGATGCAACAGAAATTTTGCGGATTGGTCAATCCGTTCGCGAGATATGGCAGTTTGGAAGTAAGAAACGCTTGAGAAACTCAAAATTTTCGCATTTCTGATGCTCGAAACGAATAACTAGAACCTCCTAGGGGAAAAGTGCGCATACCGTTGTAATCGGGCGAGTTTCTACTTTCAGATGCAACAGAAATTTTGCGGATTGATCAATCCGTTCGCGAGATATGGCAGTTTGGAGGTAAGAAACGCTTGAGAAACTCAAAATTTTCGCATTTCTGATGCTCGAAACGAATAACTAGAACCTCCTAGGGGAAAAGTGCGTATACCGTTGTAATCGGGCGAGTTTCTACATTCAGATGCAACAGAAATTTTGCGGATTGATCAATCCGTTCGCGAGATATGGCAGTTTGGAGGTAAGAAACGCTTGAGAAACTCAAAATTTTCGCAGTTCTGATGCTCGAAACGAATAACTAGAACCGTCTAGGGGAAAAGTGCGCATACCGTTGTAATCGGGCGAGTTTCTACTTTCAGATGCAACAGAAATTATGCGGATTGGTCAATCCGTTCGCGAGATATGGCAGTTTTGAGGTAAGAAACGCTTGAGAAACTCAAAATTTTCGCAGTTCTGATGCTCGACACGAATAACTAGAACGGCCTAGGGGCAAAGTGCGCATACTGTTGTAATCGGGCGTGTTTCTACTTTCAGATGCAACAGAAATTTTGCGGATTGGTCAATCCGTTCGCGAGATATGGCAGTTTGGAGGTAAGAAACGCTTGAGAAACTCAAAATTTTCGCAGTTCTGATGCTCGACACGAATAACTAGAACGGCCTAGGGGCAAAGTGCGCATACCGTTGTAATCGGGCGAGTTTCTACTTTCAGATGCAACAGAAATTTTGCGGACTGGTCGATCCGTTCGCGAGATGTGGCAGTTTGGAAGTAAGAAACGCTTGAGAAACTCAAAATTTTGGCAGTTCTGATGCTCGAAACGAATAACAAGAACGGCCTAGGGGAAAAGTGCGCATATCGTTGTAATCGGGCGAGTTTCTACTTTCAGATGCAACAGAAATTATGCGGATTGGTCAATCCGTTCGCGTGATATGGCCGTTTGGATGTAAGAAACGCTTGAGAAACTCAAAATTTTCGCTGTTCTGATGCTCGAAACGAATAAATAGAACGGCCTAGGGGAAAAGTGCGCATACCGTTGTAATTGGGCGAGTTTCTACTTTCAGATGCAACAGAAATTTTGCGGATTGATCAATCCGTTCGCGAGATATGGCAGTTTGGAGATAAGAAACGCTTGAGAAACTCAAAATTTTCGCAGTTCTGATGCTCGAAACGAATGACTAGAACGGCCTAGGGGAGAAGTACGCATACCGTTGTAATCGGGCGAGTTTCTACTTTCAGATGGCACAGAAATTTTGCGGATTGCTCTATCCGTTCGCGTGATATGGCAGTTTAGAGATAAGAAACGCTTGAGAAACTCAAAATTTTCGCAGTTTTGATGCTCGAAACGAGTAACTAGAACTTCCTAGGGGAAAACTACACCTACTGTTGTAATCGGGCGAGTTTCTACTGTCAGATGCAACAGAAATTTTGCGGATTGGTCAATCCGTTCGCGAGATATGGCAGTTTGGAGGTAAGAAACGCTTGAGAAACTCAAAATTTTCGCAGTTCTGATGCTCGAAACGAATAACTGGAACGGCCTAGGGGAAAACTACACATATCGTTGTAATCGGGCGAGTTTCTACTTTCAGATGCAACAGAAATTTTGCGGATTGGTCAATTCGTTCGCGAGATATGGCAGCTTGGAAGTAAGAAACGCTTGAGAAACTCAAAATTTTCGGAGTTCTGATGCTCGACACGAATAACTAGAACGGCCTAGGGGCAAAGTGCGCATACCGTTGTAATCGGGCGAGTTTCTACTTTCAGATGCAACAGAAATTATGCGGATTGGTCAAATCGTTCGCGAGATATGGCCGTTTGGATGTAAGAAACGCTTGAGAAACTCAAAATTTTCGCAGTTCTGATGCTCGAAACGAATAACTAGAACGGCCTAGGGGAAAATTGCGCATACCGTTGTAATCGGGCGAGTTTCTACTTTCAGATGCAACAGAAATTATGCGGATTGGTCAATCCGTTCGCGAGATATGGCAGTTTGGAGGTAAGAAACGCTTGAGAAACTCAAAATTTTCGCAGTTCTGATGCTCGAAACGAATAACTAGAACGGCCGAGGGGAAAACTACACCTACCGTTGTAATCGGGCGAGATTCTACTTTCAGATGCAACAGAAATTTTGCGGATTGGTCAATCCGTTCGCGAGATATGGCAGTTTGGAAGTAAGAAACGCTTGAGAAACTCAAAATTTTCGCATTTCTGATGCTCGAAACGAATAACTAGAACCTCCTAGGGGAAAAGTGCGCATACCGTTGTAATCGGGCGAGTTTCTACTTTCAGATGCAACAGAAATTTTGCGGATTGATCAATCCGTTCGCGAGATATGGCAGTTTGGATGTAAGAAACGCTTGAGAAACTCAAAATTTTCGCAGTTCTGATGCTCGAAACGAATAACTAGAACCGTCTAGGGGAAAAGTGCGCATACCGTTGTAATCGGGCGAGTTTCTACTTTCAGATGCAACAGAAATTATGCGGATTGGTCAATCCGTTCGCGAGATATGGCAGTTTTGAGGTAAGAAACGCTTGAGAAACTCAAAATTTTCGCAGTTCTGATGCTCGACACGAATAACTAGAACGGCCTAGGGGCAAAGTGCGCATACCGTTGTAATCGGGCGTGTTTCTACTTTCAGATGCAACAGAAATTATGCGGATTGGTCAAATCGTTCGCGAGATATGGCCGTTTGGATGTAAGAAACGCTTGAGAAACTCAAAATTTTCGCAGTTCTGATGCTCGAAACGAATAACTAGAACGGCCTAGGGGAAAATTGCGCATACCGTTGTAATCGGGCGAGTTTCTACTTTCAGATGCAACAGAAATTATGCGGATTGGTCAATCCGTTCGCGAGATATGGCAGTTTGGAGGTAAGAAACGCTTGAGAAACTCAAAATTTTCGCAGTTCTGATGCTCGAAACGAATAACTAGAACGGCCTAGGGGAAAACTACACCTACCGTTGTAATCGGGCGAGATTCTACTTTCAGATGCAACAGAAATTTTGCGGATTGGTCAATCCGTTCGCGAGATATGGCAGTTTGGAAGTAAGAAACGCTTGAGAAACTCAAAATTTTCGCATTTCTGATGCTCGAAACGAATAACTAGAACCTCCTAGGGGAAAAGTGCGCATACCGTTGTAATCGGGCGAGTTTCTACTTTCAGATGCAACAGAAATTTTGCGGATTGATCAATCCGTTCGCGAGATATGGCAGTTTGGAGGTAAGAAACGCTTGAGAAACTCAAAATTTTCGCATTTCTGATGCTCGAAACGAATAACTAGAACCTCCTAGGGGAAAAGTGCGTATACCGTTGTAATCGGGCGAGTTTCTACATTCAGATGCAACAGAAATTTTGCGGATTGATCAATCCGTTCGCGAGATATGGCAGTTTGGAGGTAAGAAACGCTTGAGAAACTCAAAATTTTCGCAGTTCTGATGCTCGAAACGAATAACTAGAACCGTCTAGGGGAAAAGTGCGCATACCGTTGTAATCGGGCGAGTTTCTACTTTCAGATGCAACAGAAATTATGCGGATTGGTCAATCCGTTCGCGAGATATGGCAGTTTTGAGGTAAGAAACGCTTGAGAAACTCAAAATTTTCGCAGTTCTGATGCTCGACACGAATAACTAGAACGGCCTAGGGGCAAAGTGCGCATACCGTTGTAATCGGGCGTGTTTCTACTTTCAGATGCAACAGAAATTTTGCGGATTGGTCAATCCGTTCGCGAGATATGGCAGTTTGGAGGTAAGAAACGCTTGAGAAACTCAAAATTTTCGCAGTTCTGATGCTCGACACGAATAACTAGAACGGCCTAGGGGCAAAGTGCGCATACCGTTGTAATCGGGCGAGTTTCTACTTTCAGATGCAACAGAAATTTTGCGGACTGGTCGATCCGTTCGCGAGATGTGGCAGTTTGGAAGTAAGAAACGCTTGAGAAACTCAAAATTTTGGCAGTTCTGATGCTCGAAACGAATAACAAGAACGGCCTAGGGGAAAAGTGCGCATATCGTTGTAATCGGGCGAGTTTCTACTTTCAGATGCAACAGAAATTATGCGGATTGGTCAATCCGTTCGCGTGATATGGCCGTTTGGATGTAAGAAACGCTTGAGAAACTCAAAATTTTCGCTGTTCTGATGCTCGAAACGAATAAATAGAACGGCCTAGGGGAAAAGTGCGCATACCGTTGTAATTGGGCGAGTTTCTACTTTCAGATGCAACAGAAATTTTGCGGATTGATCAATCCGTTCGCGAGATATGGCAGTTTGGAGATAAGAAACGCTTGAGAAACTCAAAATTTTCGCAGTTCTGATGCTCGAAACGAATGACTAGAACGGCCTAGGGGAGAAGTACGCATACCGTTGTAATCGGGCGAGTTTCTACTTTCAGATGGCACAGAAATTTTGCGGATTGCTCTATCCGTTCGCGTGATATGGCAGTTTAGAGATAAGAAACGCTTGAGAAACTCAAAATTTTCGCAGTTTTGATGCTCGAAACGAGTAACTAGAACTTCCTAGGGGAAAACTACACCTACTGTTGTAATCGGGCGAGTTTCTACTGTCAGATGCAACAGAAATTTTGCGGATTGGTCAATCCGTTCGCGAGATATGGCAGTTTGGAGGTAAGAAACGCTTGAGAAACTCAAAATTTTCGCAGTTCTGATGCTCGAAACGAATAACTGGAACGGCCTAGGGGAAAACTACACATATCGTTGTAATCGGGCGAGTTTCTACTTTCAGATGCAACAGAAATTTTGCGGATTGGTCAATTCGTTCGCGAGATATGGCAGCTTGGAAGTAAGAAACGCTTGAGAAACTCAAAATTTTCGGAGTTCTGATGCTCGACACGAATAACTAGAACGGCCTAGGGGCAAAGTGCGCATACCGTTGTAATCGGGCGAGTTTCTACTTTCAGATGCAACAGAAATTATGCGGATTGGTCAAATCGTTCGCGAGATATGGCCGTTTGGATGTAAGAAACGCTTGAGAAACTCAAAATTTTCGCAGTTCTGATGCTCGAAACGAATAACTAGAACGGCCTAGGGGAAAATTGCGCATACCGTTGTAATCGGGCGAGTTTCTACTTTCAGATGCAACAGAAATTATGCGGATTGGTCAATCCGTTCGCGAGATATGGCAGTTTGGAGGTAAGAAACGCTTGAGAAACTCAAAATTTTCGCAGTTCTGATGCTCGAAACGAATAACTAGAACGGCCGAGGGGAAAACTACACCTACCGTTGTAATCGGGCGAGATTCTACTTTCAGATGCAACAGAAATTTTGCGGATTGGTCAATCCGTTCGCGAGATATGGCAGTTTGGAAGTAAGAAACGCTTGAGAAACTCAAAATTTTCGCATTTCTGATGCTCGAAACGAATAACTAGAACCTCCTAGGGGAAAAGTGCGCATACCGTTGTAATCGGGCGAGTTTCTACTTTCAGATGCAACAGAAATTTTGCGGATTGATCAATCCGTTCGCGAGATATGGCAGTTTGGATGTAAGAAACGCTTGAGAAACTCAAAATTTTCGCAGTTCTGATGCTCGAAACGAATAACTAGAACCGTCTAGGGGAAAAGTGCGCATACCGTTGTAATCGGGCGAGTTTCTACTTTCAGATGCAACAGAAATTATGCGGATTGGTCAATCCGTTCGCGAGATATGGCAGTTTTGAGGTAAGAAACGCTTGAGAAACTCAAAATTTTCGCAGTTCTGATGCTCGACACGAATAACTAGAACGGCCTAGGGGCAAAGTGCGCATACCGTTGTAATCGGGCGTGTTTCTACTTTCAGATGCAACAGAAATTTTGCGGATTGGTCAATCCGTTCGCGAGATATGGCAGTTTGGAGGTAAGAAACGCTTGAGAAACTCAAAATTTTCGCAGTTCTGATGCTCGACACGAATAACTAGAACGGCCTAGGGGCAAAGTGCGCATACCGTTGTAATCGGGCGAGTTTCTACTTTCAGATGCAACAGAAATTTTGCGGACTGGTCGATCCGTTCGCGAGATGTGGCAGTTTGGAAGTAAGAAACGCTTGAGAAACTCAAAATTTTGGCAGTTCTGATGCTCGAAACGAATAACAAGAACGGCCTAGGGGAAAAGTGCGCATATCGTTGTAATCGGGCGAGTTTCTACTTTCAGATGCAACAGAAATTATGCGGATTGGTCAATCCGTTCGCGTGATATGGCCGTTTGGATGTAAGAAACGCTTGAGAAACTCGAAATTTTCGCTGTTCTGATGCTCGAAACGAATAAATAGAACGGCCTAGGGGAAAAGTGCGCATACCGTTGTAATTGGGCGAGTTTCTACTTTCAGATGCAACAGAAATTTTGCGGATTGATCAATCCGTTCGCGAGATATGGCAGTTTGGAGATAAGAAACGCTTGAGAAACTCAAAATTTTCGCAGTTCTGATGCTCGAAACGAATGACTAGAACGGCCTAGGGGAGAAGTACGCATACCGTTGTAATCGGGCGAGTTTCTACTTTCAGATGGCACAGCAATTTTGCGGATTGCTCTATCCGTTCGCGTGATATGGCAGTTTAGAGATAAGAAACGCTTGAGAAACTCAAAATTTTCACAGTTTTGATGCTCGAAACGAGTAACTAGAACTTCCTAGGGGAAAACTACACCTACTGTTGTAATCGGGCGAGTTTCTACTGTCAGATGCAACAGAAATTTTGCGGATTGGTCAATCCGTTCGCGAGATATGGCAGTTTGGAGGTAAGAAACGCTTGAGAAACTCAAAATTTTCGCAGTTCTGATGCTCGAAACGAATAACTGGAACGGCCTAGGGGAAAACTACATATATCGTTGTAATCGGGCGAGTTTCTACTTTCAGATGCAACAGAAATTTTGCGGATTGGTCAATTCGTTCGCGAGATATGGCAGCTTGGAGGTAAGAAACGCTTGAGAAACTCCAAATTTTCGGAGTTCTGATGCTCGACACGAATAACTAGAACGGCCTAGGGGCAAAGTGCGCATACCGTTGTAATCGGGCGAGTTTCTACTTTCAGATGCAACAGAAATTATGCGGATTGGTCAAATCGTTCGCGAGATATGGCCGTTTGGATGTAAGAAACGCTTGAGAAACTCAAAATTTTCGCAGTTCTGATGCTCGAAACGAATAACTAGAACGGCCTAGGGGAAAATTGCGCATACCGTTGTAATCGGGCGAGTTTCTACTTTCAGATGCAACAGAAATTATGCGGATTGGTCAATCCGTTCGCGAGATATGGCAGTTTGGAGGTAAGAAACGCTTGAGAAACTCAAAATTTTCGCAGTTCTGATGCTCGAAACGAATAACTAGAACGGCCTAGGGGAAAACTACACCTACCGTTGTAATCGGGCGAGATTCTACTTTCAGATGCAACAGAAATTTTGCGGATTTGTCAATCCGTTCGCGAGATATGGCAGTTTGGAAGTAAGAAACGCTTGAGAAACTCAAAATTTTCGCATTTCTGATGCTCGAAACGAATAACTAGAACCTCCTAGGGGAAAAGTGCGCATACCGTTGTAATCGGGCGAGTTTCTACTTTCAGATGCAACAGAAATTTTGCGGATTGATCAATCCGTTCGCGAGATATGGCAGTTTGGAGGTAAGAAACGCTTGAGAAACTCAAAATTTTCGCATTTCTGATGCTCGAAACGAATAACTAGAACCTCCTAGGGGAAAAGTGCGTATACCGTTGTAATCGGGCGAGTTTCTACTTTCAGATGCAACAGAAATTTTGCGGATTGATCAATCCGTTCGCGAGATATGGCAGTTTGGAGGTAAGAAACGCTTGAGAAACTCAAAATTTTCGCAGTTCTGATGCTCGAAACGAATAACTAGAACCGTCTAGGGGAAAAGTGCGCATACCGTTGTAATCGGGCGAGTTTCTACTTTCAGATGCAACAGAAATTATGCGGATTGGTCAATCCGTTCGCGAGATATGGCAGTTTTGAGGTAAGAAACGCTTGAGAAACTCAAAATTTTCGCAGTTCTGATGCTCGACACGAATAACTAGAACGGCCTAGGGGCAAAGTGCGCATACCGTTGTAATCGGGCGTGTTTCTACTTTCAGATGCAACAGAAATTTTGCGGATTGGTCAATCCGTTCGCGAGATATGGCAGTTTGGAGGTAAGAAACGCTTGAGAAACTCAAAATTTTCGCAGTTCTGATGCTCGACACGAATAACTAGAACGGCCTAGGGGCAAAGTGCGCATACCGTTGTAATCGGGCGAGTTTCTACTTTCAGATGCAACAGAAATTTTGCGGACTGGTCGAACCGTTCGCGAGATGTGGCAGTTTGGAAGTAAGAAACGCTTGAGAAACTCAAAATTTTGGCAGTTCTGATGCTCGAAACGAATAACAAGAACGGCCTAGGGGAAAAGTGCGCATATCGTTGTAATCGGGCGAGTTTCTACTTTCAGATGCAACAGAAATTATGCGGATTGGTCAATCCGTTCGCGTGATATGGCCGTTTGGATGTAAGAAACGCTTGAGAAACTCAAAATTTTCGCTGTTCTGATGCTCGAAACGAATAAATAGACCGGCCTAGGGGAAAAGTGCGCATACCGTTGTAATTGGGCGAGTTTCTACTTTCAGATGCAACAGAAATTTTGCGGATTGATCAATCCGTTCGCGAGATATGGCAGTTTGGAGATAAGAAACGCTTGAGAAACTCAAAATTTTCGCAGTTCTGATGCTCGAAACGAATGACTAGAACGGCCTAGGGGAGAAGTACGCATACCGTTGTAATCGGGCGAGTTTCTACTTTCAGATGGCACAGAAATTTTGCGGATTGCTCTATCCGTTCGCGTGATATGGCAGTTTAGAGATAAGAAACGCTTGAGAAACTCAAAATTTTCGCAGTTTTGATGCTCGAAACGAGTAACTAGAACTTCCTAGGGGAAAACTACACCTACTGTTGTAATCGGGCGAGTTTCTACTGTCAGATGCAACAGAAATTTTGCGGATTGGTCAATCCGTTCGCGAGATATGGCAGTTTGGAGGTAAGAAACGCTTGAGAAACTCAAAATTTTCGCAGTTCTGATGCTCGAAACGAATAACTGGAACGGCCTAGGGGAAAACTACACATATCGTTGTAATCGGGCGAGTTTCTACTTTCAGATGCAACAGAAATTTTGCGGATTGGTCAATTCGTTCGCGAGATATGGCAGCTTGGAAGTAAGAAACGCTTGAGAAACTCAAAATTTTCACAGTTCTGATGCTCGAAACGAATGACTAGAACGGCCTAGGGGAGAAGTACGCATACCTTTGTAATCGGGCGAGTTTCTACTTTCAGATGGCACAGAAATTTTGCGGATTGCTCTATCCGTTCGCGGGATATGGCAGTTTGGAGATAAGAAACGCTTGAGAAACTCAAAATTTTCGCAGTTTTGATGCTCGAAACGAGTAACTAGAACTTCCTAGGGGAAAACTACACCTACCGTTGTAATCGGGCGAGTTTCTACTTTCAGATGGCACAGAAATTTTGCGGATTGCTCTATCCGTTCGCGGGATATGGCAGTTTGGAGATAAGAAACGCTTGAGAAACTCAAAATTTTCGCAGTTCTGATGCTCGAAACGAATACCTGGAACGGCCTAGGGGAAAACTACACATATCGTTGTAATCGGGCGAGTTTCTACTTTCAGATGCAACAGAAATTTTGCGGATTGGTCAATTCGTTCGCGAGATATGGCAGTTTGGAGGTAAGAAACGCTTGAGAAACTCAAAATTTTCGCAGTTCTGATGCTCGACACGAATAACTAGAACGGCCTAGGGGCAAAGTGCGCATACCGTTGTAATCGGGCGAGTTTCTACTTTCAGATGCAACAGAAATTATGCGGATTGGTCAATCCGTTCGCGAGATATGGCAGTTTTGAGGTAAGAAACGCTTGAGAAACTCAAAATTTTCGCAGTTCTGATGCTCGACACGAATAACTAGAACGGCCTAGGGGCAAAGTGCGCATACCGTTGTAATCGGGCGTGTTTCTACTTTCAGATGCAACAGAAATTTTGCGGATTGGTCAATCCGTTCGCGAGATATGGCAGTTTGGAGGTAAGAAACGCTGGAGAAACTCAAAATTTTCGCAGTTCTGATGCTCGACACGAATAACTAGAACGGCCTAGGGGCAAAGTGCGCATACCGTTGTAATCGGGCGAGTTTCTACTTTCAGATGCAACAGAAATTATGCGGATTGGTCAATCCGTTCGCGTGATATGGCCGTTTGGATGTAAGAAACGCTTGAGAAACTCAAAATTTTCGCAGTTCTGATGCTCGAAACGAATAACTAGAACGGCCTAGGGGAAAAGTGCGCATACCGTTGTAATCGGGCGAGTTTCTACTTTCAGATGCAACAGAAATTATGCGGATTGGTCAATCCGTTCCCGAGATATGGCAGTTTGGAGGTAAGAAACGCTGGAGAAACTCAAAATTTTCGCAGTTCTGATGCTCGACACGAATAACTAGAACGGCCTAGGGGAAAAGTGCGCATACCGTTGTAATCGGGCGAGTTTCTACTTTCAAATGCAACAAAAATTTTGCGGATTGGTCAATCCGTTCGCGAGATGTGGCAGTTTGGAATTAAGAAACGCTTGAGAAACTCAAGATTTTCGGAGTTCTGATGCTCGACACGAATAACTGGAACGGCCTAGGGGCAAAGTGCGCATACCGTTGTAATCGGGCGAGTTTCTACTTTCAGATGCAACAGAAATTTTGCGGATTGGTCAATCCGTTCGCGAGATATGGCAGTTTGGAGGTAAGGAACGCTTGAGAAACTCAAAATTTTCGCAGTTCTGATGCTCGAAATGAATAACTGGAACGGCCTAGGGGAAAACTACACCTACCGTTGTAATCGGGAGAGTTTCTACTTTCAGATGCAACAGAAATTTTGCGGATTGGTCAATCGGTTCGCGAGATATGGCAGTTTGGAGATAAGAAACGCTTGAGAAACTCAAAATTTTCGCAGTTCTGATGCTCGAAACGAATGACTAGAACGGCCTAGGGGTGAAGTACGCATACCGTTGTAATCGGGCGAGTTTCTACTTTCAGATGGCACAGAAATTTTGCGGATTGCTCAATCCGTTCGCGTGATATGGCAGTTTGGAGATAAGAAACGCTTGAGAAACTCAAAATTTTCGCATTTCTGATGCTCGAAACGAATAACTAGAACATCCTAGGGGAAAAGTGCGCATACCGTTGTAATCGGGCGAGTTTCTACTTTCAGATGCAACAGAAATTTTGCGGATTGATCAATCCGTTCGCGAGATATGGCAGTTTGGAGGTAAGAAACGCTTGAGAAACTCAAAATTTTCGCAGTTCTGATGCTCGAAACGAATAACTAGAACCGTCTAGGGGAAAAGTGCGCATACCGTTGTAATCGGGCGAGTTTCTACTTTCAGATGCAACAGAAATTATGCGGATTGGTCAATCCGTTCGCGAGATATGGCAGTTTTGAGGTAAGAAACGCTTTAGAAACTCAAAATTTTCGCAGTTCTGATGCTCGACACGAATAACTCGAACGGCCTAGGTGCAAAGTGCGCATACCGTTGTAATCGGGCGAGTTTCTACTTTCAGATGCAACAGAAATTTTGCGGATTGGTCAATCCGTTCGCGAGATATGGCAGTTTGGAGGTAAGAAACGCTTGAGAAACTCAAAATTTTCGCAGTTCTGATGCTCGACACGAATAACTAGAACGGCCTAGGGGCAAAGTGCGCATACCGTTGTAATCGGGCGAGTTTCTACTTTCAGATGCAACAGAAATCTTGCGGACTGGTCGATCCGTTCGCGAGATGTGGCAGTTTGGAAGTAAGAAACGCTTGAGAAACTCAAAATTTTGGCAGTTCTGATGCTCGAAACGAATAACAAGAACGGCCTAGGGGAAAAGTGCGCATATCGTTGTAATCGGGCGAGTTTCTACTTTCAGATGCAACAGAAATTATGCGGATTGGTCAATCCGTTCGCGTGATATGGCCGTTTGGATGTAAGAAACGCTTGAGAAACTCAAAATTTTCGCTGTTCTGATGCTCGAAACGAATAAATAGAACGGCCTAGGGGAAAAGTGCGCATACCGTTGTAATCGGGCGAGTTTCTACTTTCAGATGCA
Source organism: Ptiloglossa arizonensis (assembly GCF_051014685.1). Classification (NCBI taxonomy): domain Eukaryota; kingdom Metazoa; phylum Arthropoda; class Insecta; order Hymenoptera; family Colletidae; genus Ptiloglossa; species Ptiloglossa arizonensis. The sequence continues at coordinate 724,412 of NW_027478586.1, forward strand.
ACAGAAATTTTGCGGATTGATCAATCCGTTCGCGAGATATGGCAGTTTGGAGAGAAGAAACGCTTGAGAAACTCAAAATTTTCGCAGTTCTGATGCTCGAAACGAATGACTAGAACGGCCTAGGGGAGAAGTACGCATACCGTTGTAATCGGGCGAGTTTCTACTTTCAGATGGCACAGAAATTTTGCGGATTGCTCTATCCGTTCGCGTGATATGGCAGTTTGCAGATAAGAAACGCTTGAGAAACTCAAAATTTTCGCAGTTTTGATGCTCGAAACGAGTAACTAGAACTTCCTAGGGGAAAACTACACCTACCGTTGTAATCGGGCGAGTTTCTACTGTCAGATGCAACAGAAATTTTGCGGATTGGTCAATCCGTTCGCGAGATATGGCAGTTTGGAGGTAAGAAACGCTTGAGAAACTCAAAATTTTCGCAGTTCTGATGCTCGACACGAATAACTAGAACGGCCTAGGGGCAAAGTGCGCATACCGTTGTAATCGGGCGAGTTTCTAATTTCAGATGCAACAGAAATTTTGCGGATTGTTCGATCCGTTCGCGAGATGTGGCAGTTTGGAAGTAAGAAACGCTTGAGAAACTCAAAATTTTCGCATTTCTGATGCTCGAAACGAATAACTAGAACCTCCTAAGGGAAAAGTGCGCATACCGTTGTAAACGGGCGAGTTTCTACTTTCAGATGCAACAGAAATTTTGCGGATTGATCAATCCGTTCGCGAGATATGGCAGTTTGGAGGTAAGAAACGCTTGAGAAACTCAAAATTTTCGCAGTTCTGATGCTCGAAACGAATAACTAGAACCGTCTAGGGGAAAAGTGCGCATACCGTTGTAATCGGGCGAGTTTCTACTTTCAGATGCAACAGAAATTATGCGGATTGGTCACTCCGTTCGCGAGATATGGCAGTTTTGAGGTAAGAAACGCTTGAGAAACTCAAAATTTTCGCAGTTCTGATGCTCGACACGAATAACTAGAACGGCCTAGGGGCAAAGTGCGCATATCGTTGTAATCGGGCGAGTTTCTACTTTCAGATGCAACAGAAATTATGCGGATTGGTCAATCCGTTCGCGTGATATGGCCGTTTGGATGTAAGAAACGCTTGAGAAACTCAAAATTTTCGCTGTTCTGATGCTCGAAACGAATAAATAGAACGGCCTAGGGGAAAAGTGCGCATACCGTTGTAATCGGGCGAGTCTCTACTTTCAGATGCAACAGAAATTTTGCGGATTGATCAATCGGTTCGCGAGATATGGCAGTTTGGAGATAAGAAACGCTTGAGAAACTCAAAATTTTCGCAGTTCTGATGCTCGAAACGAATGACTAGAACGGCCTAGGGGAGAAGTACGCATACCGTTGTAATCGGGCGAGTTTCTACTTTCAGATGGCACAGAAATTTTGCGGATTGCTCTATCCGTTCGCGTGATATGGCAGTTTGGAGATAAGAAACGCTTGAGAAACTCAAAATTTTCGCAGTTTTGATGCTCGAAACGAGTAACTAGAACTTCCTAGGGGAAAACTACACATACCGTTGCAATCGGGCGAGTTTCTACTGTCAGATGCAACAGAAATTTTGCGGATTGGTCAATCCGTTCGCGAGATATGGCAGTTTGAAGGTAAGAAACGCTTGAGAAACTCAAAATTTTCGCAGTTCTGATGCTCGAAACGAATAACTGGAACGGCCTAGGGGAAAACTACACATATCGTTGTAATCGGGCGAGTTTCTACTTTCAGATGCAATAGAAATTTTGCAGATTGGTCAATTCGTTCGCGAGATATGGCAGCTTGGAGGTAAGAAACGCTTGAGAAACTCAAAATTTTCGGAGTTCTGATGCTCGTCACGAATAACTAGAACGGCCTAGGGGCAAAGTGCGCATACCGTTGTAATCGGGCGAGTTTCTACTTTCAGATGCAACAGAAATTATGCGGATTGGTCAAATCGTTCGCGAGATATGGCCGTTTGGATGTAAGAAACGCTTGAGAAACTCAAAATTTTCGCAGTTCTGATGCTCGAAACGAATAACTAGAACGGCCTAGGGGAAAATTGCGCATACCGTTGTAATCGGGCGAGTTTCTACTTTCAGATGCAACAGAAATTATGCGGATTGGTCAATCCGTTCGCGAGATATGGCAGTTTGGAGGTAAGAAACGCTTGAGAAACTCAAAATTTTCGCAGTTCTGATGCTCGACACGAATAACTAGAACGGCCTAGGGGCAAAGTGCGCATACCGTTGTAATCGGGCGAGTTTCTACTTTCAGATGCAACAAAAATTTTGCGGATTGGTCGATCCGTTCGCGAGATGTGGCAGTTTGGAAGTAAGAAACGCTTGAGAAACTCAAAATTTTGGCAGTTCTGATGCTCGAAACGAAAAACTAGAACGGCCTAGGGGAAAAGTGCGCATATCGTTGTAATCGGGCGAGTTTCTACTTTCAGATGCAACAGAAATTATGCGGATTGGTCAATCCGTTCGCGTGATATGGCCGTTTGGATGTAAGAAACGCTTGAGAAACTCAAAATTTTCGCAGTTCTGATGCCCGAAACGAATAACTAGAACGGCCTAGGGGAAAAGTGCGCATACCGTTGTAATCGGGCGAGTTTCTACTTTCAGATGCAACAGAAATTATGCGGATTGGTCAATCCGTTCCCGAGATATGGCAGTTTGGATGTAAGAAACGCTTGAGAAACTCAAAATTTTCGCAGTTCTGATGCTCGACACGAATAACTAGAACGGCCTAGGCGCAAAGTGCGCATACCGTTGTAATCGGGCGAGTTTCTACTTTCAGACGCAACAGAAATTTTGCGGATTGGTCAATCCGTTCGCGAGATATGGCAGTTTGGAGGTAAGAAACGCTTGAGAAACTCAAAATTTTCGCAGTTCTGATGCTCCACACGAATAACTAGAACGGCCTAGGGGAAAAGTGCGCATACCGTTGTAATCGGGCGAGTTTCTACTTTCAAATGCAACAAAAATTTTGCGGATTGGTCAATCCGTTCGCGAGATGTGGCAGTTTGGAATTAAGAAACGCTTGAGAAACTCAAGATTTTCGGAGTTCTGATGCTCGACACGAATAACTGGAACGGCCTAGGGGCAAAGTGCGCATACCGTTGTAATCGGGCGAGTTTCTACTTTCAGATGCAACAGAAATTTTGCGGATTGGTCAATCGGTTCGCGAGATATGGCAGTTTGGAGGTAAGGAACGCTTGAGAAACTCAAAATTTTCGCAGTTCTGATGCTCGAAACGAATAACTAGAACGGCCTAGGCGAAAAGTGCGCATACCGTTGTAATCGGGCGAGTTTCTACTTTCAGATGCAACAGAAATTTTGCGGATTGATCAATCCGTTCGCGAGATATGGCAGTTTCGAGATAAGAAACGCTTGAGAAACTCAAAATTTTCGCAGTTCTGATGCTCGAAACGAATAACTAGAACGGCCTAGGCGAAAAGTGCGCATACCGTTGTAATCGGGCGAGTTTCTACTTTCAGATGCAACAGAAATTTTGCGGATTGGTCAATCCGTTCGCGAGATATGGCAGTTTTGAGGTAAGAAACGCTTGAGAAACTCAAAATTTTCGCAGTTCTGATGCTCGACACGAATAACTAGAACGGCCTAGGGGCAAAGTGCGCATACCGTTGTAATCGGGCGAGTTTCTACTTTCAGATGCAACAAAAATTTTGCGGATTGGTCGATCCGTTCGCGAGATGTGGCAGTTTGGAAGTAAGAAACGCTTGAGAAACTCAAAATTTTGGCAGTTCTGATGCTCGAAACGAAAAACTAGAACGGCCTAGGGGAAAAGTGCGCATATCGTTGTAATCGGGCGAGTTTCTACTTTCAGATGCAACAGAAATTTTGCGGATTGATCAATCCGTTCGCGAGATATGGCAGTTTCGAGATAAGAAACGCTTGAGAAACTCAAAATTTTCGCAGTTCTGATGCTCGAAACGAATGACTAGAACGGCCTAGGGGTGAAGTACGCATACCGTTGTAATCGGGCGAGTTTCTACTTTCAGATGGCACAGAAATTTTGCGGATTGCTCAATCCGTTCGCGTGATATGGCAGTTTGCAGATAAGAAACGCTTGAGAAACTCAAAATTTTCGCAGTTTTGATGCTCGAAACGAGTAACTAGAACTTCCTAGGGGAAAACTACACCTACCGTTGTAATCGGGCGAGTTTCTACTGTCAGATGCAACAGAAATTTTGCGGATTGGTCAATCCGTTCGCGAGATATGGCAGTTTTGAGGTAAGAAACGCTTGAGAAACTCAAAATTTTCGCAGTTCTGATGCTCGACACGAATAACTAGAACGCCCTAGGGGCAAAGTGCGCATACCGTTGTAATCGGGCGAGTTTCTACTTTCAGATGCAACAGAAATTTTGCGGATTGGTCAATCCGTTCGCGAGATATGGCAGTTTGGAGGTAAGAAACGCTTGAGAAACTCAAAATTTTCGCAGTTCTGATGCTCGACAAGAATAACTAGAACGGCCTAGGGGCAAAGTGCGCATACCGTTGTAATCGGGCGAGTTTCTACTTTCAGATGCAACAGAAATTTTGCGGATTGGTCGATCCGTTCGCGAGATGTGGCAGTTTGGAAGTAAGAAACGCTTGAGAAACTCAAAATTTTGGCAGTTCTGATGCTCGAAACGAATAACAAGAACGGCCTAGGGGAAAAGTGCGCATATCGTTGTAATCGGGCGAGTTTCTACTTTCAGATGCAACAGAAATTATGCGGATTGGTCAATCCGTTCGCGTGATATGGCCGTTTGGATGTAAGAAACGCTTGAGAAACTCAAAATTTTCGCTGTTCTGATGCTCGAAACGAATAAATAGAACGGCCTAGGGGAAAAGTGCGCATACCGTTGTAATCGGGCGAGTCTCTACTGTCAGATGCAACAGAAATTTTGCGGATTGGTCAATCCGTTCGCGAGATATGGCAGTTTGGAGGTAAGAAACGCTTGAGAAACTCAAAATTTTCGGAGTTCTGATGCTCGACACGAATAACTAGAACGGCCTAGGGGCAAAGTGCGCATACCGTTGTAATCGGGCAAGTTTCTACTTTCAGATGCTACAGAAATTTTGCGGATTGGTCGATCCGTTCGCGAGATGTGGCAGTTTGGAAGTAAGAAACGCTTGAGAAACTCAAAATTTACGCAGTTCTGATGCTCGAAACGAATGACTAGAACGGCCTAGGGGAGAAGTACGCATACTGTTGTAATCGGACGAATTTCTACTTTCAGATGCAACAGAAATTATGCGGATTGGTCAATCCTTTCGCGAGATATGGCAGTTTGGAGGTAAGAAACGCTTGAGAAACTCAAAATTTTCGCAGTTCTGATGCTCGACACGAATAACTAGAACGGCCTAGGGGCAAAGTGCGCATACCGTTGTAATCGGGCGAGTTTCTACTTTCAGATGCAACAGAAATTTTGCGGATTGGTCGATCCGTTCGCGAGATGTGGCAGTTTGGAAGTAAGAAACGCTTGAGAAACTCAAAATTTTGGCAGTTCTGATGCTCGAAACGAAAAACTAGAACGGCCTAGGGGAAAAGTGCGCATATCGTTGTAATCGGGCGAGTTTCTACTTTCAGATGCAACAGAAATTATGCGGATTGGTCAATCCGTTCGCGTGATATGGCCGTTTGGATGTAAGAAACGCTTGAGAAACTCAAAATTTTCGCAGTTCTGATGCTCGAAACGAATAACTAGAACGGCCTAGGGGAAAAGTGCGCATACCGTTGTAATCGGGCGAGTTTCTACTTTCAGATGCAACAGAAATTATGCGGATTGGTCAATCCGTTCCCGAGATATGGCAGTTTGGATGTAAGAAACGCTTGAGAAACTCAAAATTTTCTTAGTTCTGATGCTCGACACGAATAACTAGAACGGCCTAGGCGCAAAGTGCGCATACCGTTGTAATCGGGCGAGTTTCTACTTTCAGACGCAACAGAAATTTTGCGGATTGGTCAATCCGTTCGCGAGATATGGCAGTTTGGAGGTAAGAAACGCTTGAGAAACTCAAAATTTTCGCAGTTCTGATGCCCCACACGAATAACTAGAACGGCCTAGGGGAAAAGTGCGCATACCGTTGTAATCGGGCGAGTTTCTACTTTCAAATGCAACAGAAATTTTGCGGATTGGTCAATCCGTTCGCGAGATATGGCAGTTTGGAGGTAAGGAACGCTTGAGAAACTCAAAATTTTCGCAGTTCTGATGCTCGAAACGAATAACTAGAACCGTCTAGGGGCAAAGTGCGCATACCGTTGTAATCGGGAGAGTTTCTACTTTCAGATGCAACAGAAATTTTGCGGATTGGTCAATCGGTTCGCGAGATATGGCAGCTTGGAGGTAAGAAACGCTTGAGAAACTCAAAATTTTCGGAGTTCTGATGCTCGACACGAATAACTAGAACGGCATAGGGGCAAAGTGCGCATACCCTTGTAATCGGGCGAGTCTCTACTGTCAGATGCAACAGAAATTTTGCGGATTGGTCAATCCGAACGCGAGATATGGCAGTTTGGAGGTAAGAAACGCTTGAGAAACTCAAAATTTTCGGAGTTCTGATGCTCGACACGAATAACTAGAACGGCCTAGGGGCAAAGTGCGCATACCGTTGTAATCGGGCAAGTTTCTACTTTCAGATGCTACAGAAATTTTGCGGATTGGTCGATCCGTTCGCGAGATGTGGCAGTTTGGAAGTAAGAAACGCTTGAGAAACTCAAAATTTTCGCAGTTCTGATGCTCGAAACGAATGACTAGAACGGCCTAGGGGAGAAGTACGCATACTGTTGTAATCGGACGAATTTCTACTTTCAGATGCAACAGAAATTATGCGGATTGGTCAATCCTTTCGCGAGATATGGCAGTTTGGAGGTAAGAAACGCTTGAGAAACTCAAAATTTTCGCAGTTCTGATGCTCGACACGAATAACTAGAACGGCCTAGGGGCAAAGTGCGCATACCGTTGTAATCGGGCGAGTTTCTACTTTCAGATGCAACAGAAATTTTGCGGATTGGTCGATCCGTTCGCGAGATGTGGCAGTTTGGAAGTAAGAAACGCTTGAGAAACTCAAAATTTTGGCAGTTCTGATGCTCGAAACGAAAAACTAGAACGGCCTAGGGGAAAAGTGCGCATATCGTTGTAATCGGGCGAGTTTCTACTTTCAGATGCAACAGAAATTATGCGGATTGGTCAATCCGTTCGCGTGATATGGCCGTTTGGATGTAAGAAACGCTTGAGAAACTCAAAATTTTCGCAGTTCTGATGCTCGAAACGAATAACTAGAACGGCCTAGGGGAAAAGTGCGCATACCGTTGTAATCGGGCGAGTTTCTACTTTCAGATGCAACAGAAATTATGCGGATTGGTCAATCCGTTCCCGAGATATGGCAGTTTGGATGTAAGAAACGCTTGAGAAACTCAAAATTTTCTTAGTTCTGATGCTCGACACGAATAACTAGAACAGCCTAGGCGCAAAGTGCGCATACCGTTGTAATCGGGCGAGTTTCTACTTTCAGACGCAACAGAAATTTTGCGGATTGGTCAATCCGTTCGCGAGATATGGCAGTTTGGAGGTAAGAAACGCTTGAGAAACTCAAAATTTTCGCAGTTCTGATGCCCCACACGAATAACTAGAACGGCCTAGGGGAAAAGTGCGCATACCGTTGTAATCGGGCGAGTTTCTACTTTCAAATGCAACAGAAATTTTGCGGATTGGTCAATCGGTTCGCGAGATATGGCAGCTTGGAGGTAAGAAACGCTTGAGAAACTCAAAATTTTCGGAGTTCTGATGCTCGACACGAATAACTAGAACGGCATAGGGGCAAAGTGCGCATACCGTTGTAATCGGGCGAGTTTCTACTTTCAGATGCAACAGAAATTATGCGGATTGGTCATTCTGTTCGCGAGATATGGCCGTTTGGATGTAAGAAACCCTTGAGAAACTCAAAATTTTCGCAGTTCTGATGCTCGAAACGAATAACTAGAACGGCCTAGGGGAAAACTACACCTACCGTTGTAATCGGGCGAGATTCTACTTTCAGATGCAACAGAAATTTTGCGGATTGGTCAATCCGTTCGCGAAATATGGCAGTTTGGAAGTAAGAAACGCTTGAGAAACTCAAAATTTTCGCATTTCTGATGCTCGAAACGAATGACTAGAACCTCCTAGGGGAAAAGTTCGCATACCGTTGTAATCGGGCGAGTTTCTACTTTCAGATGCAACAGAAATTTTGCGGATTGATCAATCCGTTCGCGAGATATGGCAGTTTGGAGGTAAGAAACGCTTGAGAAACTCAAAATTTTCGCAGTTCTGATGCTCGAAACGAATAACTAGAACCGTCTAGGGGAAAAGTGCGCATACCGTTGTAATCGGGCGAGTTTCTACTTTCAGATGCAACAGAAATTTTGCGGATTGGTCAATCCGTTCGCGAGATATGGCAGTTTGGAGGTAAGAAACGCTTGAGAAACTCAAAATTTTCGCAGTTCTGATGCTCGAAACGAATAACTAGAACCGCCTAGGGGAAAAGTGCGCATACCGTTGTAATCGGGCGAGTTTCTACTTTCAGATGCAACAGAAATTTTGCGGATTGGTCAATCCGTTCGCGAGATATGGCAGTTTCGAGGTAAGAAACGCTTGAGAAACTCAAAATATTCGCAGTTCTGATGCTCGACACGAATAACTAGAACGGCCTAGGGGCAAAGTGCGCATACCGTTGTAATCGGGCGAGTTTCTACTTTCAGAAGCAACAGAAATTTTGCGGATTGGTCAATCCGTTCGCGAGATATGGCAGTTTGGAGGTAAGAAACGCTTGAGAAACTCAAAATATTCGCAGTTCTGATGCTCGAAACGAATAACTAGAACGGCCTAGGGGCAAAGTGCGCATACCGTTGTAATCGGGCGAGTTTCTACTTTCAGATGCAACAGAAATTTTGCGGATTGGTCAATCCGTTCGCGAGATATGGCAGTTTGGAGGTAAGAAACGCTTGAGAAACTCAAGATTTTCGCAGTTCTGATGCTCGACACGAATAACTAGAACGGCCTAGGGGAAAAGTGCGCATACTGTTGTAATCGGGGGAGTTTCTACTTTCAGATGCAACAGAAATTATGCGGATTGGTCAATCCGTTCGCGAGATATGGCCGTTTGGATGTAAGAAACCCTTGAGAAACTCAAAATTTTCGCAGTTCTGATGCTCGAAACGAATAACTAGAACGGCCTAGGGGAAAAGTGCGCATACCGTTGTAATCGGGAGAGTTTCTACTTTCAAATGCAACAAAAATTTTGCGGATTGGTCAATCCGTTCGCGAGATGTGGCAGTTTGGAATTAAGAAACGCTTGAGAAACTCAAAATTTTCGCAGTTCTGATGCTGGACACGAATAACTAGAACGGCCTAGGGGAAAAGTGCGCATACCGTTGTAATCGGGCGAGTTTCTACTTTCAGATGCAACAGAAATTTTGCGGATTGGTCAATCCGTTCGCGAGATATGGCAGTTTGGAGGTAAGAAACGCTTGAGAAACTCAAGATTTTCGCAGTTCTGATGCTCGACACGAATAACTAGAACGGCCTAGGGGAAAAGTGCGCATACCGTTGTAATCGGGCGAGTTTCTACTTTCAGATGCAACAGAAATTTTGCGGATTGGTCAATCCGTTCGCGAGATATGGCAGTTGGGAGGTAAGAAACGCTTGAGAAACTCAAAATTTTCGCAGTTCTGATGCTCGACACGAATGACTAGAACGGCCTAGGGGAGAAGTACGCATACCGTTGTAATCGGACGATATTCTACTTTCAGATGCAACAGAAATTATGCGGATTGGTCAATCCTTTCGCGAGATATGGCAGTTTGGAGGTAAGAAACGCTTGAGAAACTCAAAATTGTCGCAGTTCTGATGCTCGACACGAATAACTAGAACGGCCTAGGGGCAAAGTGCGCATACCGTTATAATCGGGCGAGTTTCTACTTTCAGATGCAACAGAAATTTTGCGGATTGGTCGATCCGTTCGCGAGATGTGGCAGTTTGGAAGTAAGAAACGCTTGAGAAACTCAAAATTTTCGCAGTTCTGATGCTCGACACGAATAACTAGAACGGCCTAGGCGCAAATTGCGCATACCGTTGTAATCGGGCGAGTTTCTACTTTCAGACGCAACAGAAATTTTGCGGATTGGTCAATCCGTTCGCGAGATATGGCAGTTTGGAGGTAAGAAACGCTTGAGAAACTCAAAATTTTCGCAGTTCTGATGCTCGAAACGAATAACTAGAACCGTCTAGGGGAAAAGTGCGCATACCGTTGTAATCGGGCGAGTTTCTACTTTCAGATGCAACAGAAATTATGCGGATTGGTCAATCCGTTCGCGAGATATGGCAGTTTTGAGGTAAGAAACGCTTGAGAAACTCAAAATATTCGCAGTTCTGATGCTCGAAACGAATAACCAGAACGGCCTAGGGGCAAAGTGCGCATACCGTTGTAATCGGGCGAGTTTCTACTTTCAGATGCAACAGAAATTTTGCGGATTGGTCAATCCGTTCGCGAGATATGGCAGTTTCGAGGTAAGAAACGCTTGAGAAACTCAAAATATTCGCAGTTCTGATGCTCGACACGAATAACTAGAACGGCCTAGGGGCAAAGTGCGCATACCGTTGTAATCGGGCGAGTTTCTACTTTCAGAAGCAACAGAAATTTTGCGGATTGGTCAATCCGTTCGCGAGATATGGCAGTTTGGAGGTAAGAAACGCTTGAGAAACTCAAAATATTCGCAGTTCTGATGCTCGAAACGAATAACCAGAACGGCCTAGGGGCAAAGTGCGCATACCGTTGTAATCGGGCGAGTTTCTACTTTCAGATGCAACAGAAATTTTGCGGATTGGTCAATCCGTTCGCGAGATATGGCAGTTTGGAGGTAAGAAACGCTTGAGAAACTCAAGATTTTCGCAGTTCTGATGCTCGACACGAATAACTAGAACGGCCTAGGGGAAAAGTGCGCATACTGTTGTAATCGGGGGAGTTTCTACTTTCAGATGCAACAGAAATTATGCGGATTGGTCAATCCGTTCGCGAGATATGGCCGTTTGGATGTAAGAAACCCTTGAGAAACTCAAAATTTTCGCAGTTCTGATGCTCGAAACGAATAACTAGAACGGCCTAGGGGAAAAGTGCGCATACCGTTGTAATCGGGCGAGTTTCTACTTTCAGATGCAACAGAAATTTTGCGGATTGGTCAATCCGTTCGCGAGATATGGCAGTTGGGAGGTAAGAAACGCTTGAGAAACTCAAAATTTTCGCAGTTCTGATGCTCGACACGAATGACTAGAACGGCCTAGGGGAGAAGTACGCATACCGTTGTAATCGGACGATATTCTACTTTCAGATGCAACAGAAATTATGCGGATTGGTCAATCCTTTCGCGAGATGTGGCAGTTTGGAAGTAAGAAACGCTTGAGAAACTCAAAATTTTCGCAGTTCTGATGCTCGACACGAATAACTAGAACGGCCTAGGCGCAAATTGCGCATACCGTTGTAATCGGGCGAGTTTCTACTTTCAGACGCAACAGAAATTTTGCGGATTGGTCAATCCGTTCGCGAGATATGGCAGTTTGGAGGTAAGAAACGCTTGAGAAACTCAAAATTTTCGCAGTTCTGATGCTCGAAACGAATAACTAGAACCGTCTAGGGGAAAAGTGCGCATACCGTTGTAATCGGGCGAGTTTCTACTTTCAGATGCAACAGAAATTATGCGGATTGGTCAATCCGTTCGCGAGATATGGCAGTTTTGAGGTAAGAAACGCTTGAGAAACTCAAAATTTTCGCAGTTCTGATGCTCGAAACGAATAACAAGAACGGCCTAGTGGAAAAGTGCGCATACCGTTGTAATCGGGCGAGTTTCTACTTTCAGATGCAACAGAAATTTTGCGGATTGGTCAATCCGTTCGCGAGATATGGCAGTTTGGAGGTAAGAAACGCTTGAGAAACTCAAAATTTTCGCAGTTCTGATGCTCGAAACGAATAACTAGAACCGCCTAGGGGAAAAGTGCGCATACCGTTGTAATCGGGCGAGTTTCTACTTTCAGATGCAACAGAAATTTTGCGGATTGGTCAATCCGTTCGCGAGATATGGCAGTTTCGAGGTAAGAAACGCTTGAGAAACTCAAAATATTCGCAGTTCTGATGCTCGACACGAATAACTAGAACGGCCTAGGGGCAAAGTGCGCATACCGTTGTAATCGGGCGAGTTTCTACTTTCAGAAGCAACAGAAATTTTGCGGATTGGTCAATCCGTTCGCGAGATATGGCAGTTTGGAGGTAAGAAACGCTTGAGAAACTCAAAATATTCGCAGTTCTGATGCTCGAAACGAATAACCAGAACGGCCTAGGGGCAAAGTGCGCATACCGTTGTAATCGGGCGAGTTTCTACTTTCAGATGCAACAGAAATTTTGCGGATTGGTCAATCCGTTCGCGAGATATGGCAGTTTGGAGGTAAGAAACGCTTGAGAAACTCAAGATTTTCGCAGTTCTGATGCTCGACACGAATAACTAGAACGGCCTAGGGGAAAAGTGCGCATACTGTTGTAATCGGGGGAGTTTCTACTTTCAGATGCAACAGAAATTATGCGGATTGGTCAATCCGTTCGCGAGATATGGCCGTTTGGATGTAAGAAACCCTTGAGAAACTCAAAATTTTCGCAGTTCTGATGCTCGAAACGAATAACTAGAACGGCCTAGGGGAAAAGTGCGCATACCGTTGTAATCGGGCGAGTTTCTACTTTCAGATGCAACAGAAATTTTGCGGATTGGTCAATCCGTTCGCGAGATATGGCAGTTGGGAGGTAAGAAACGCTTGAGAAACTCAAAATTTTCGCAGTTCTGATGCTCGACACGAATGACTAGAACGGCCTAGGGGAGAAGTACGCATACCGTTGTAATCGGACGATATTCTACTTTCAGATGCAACAGAAATTATGCGGATTGGTCAATCCTTTCGCGAGATATGGCAGTTTGGAGGTAAGAAACGCTTGAGAAACTCAAAATTTTCGCAGTTCTGATGCTCGACACGAATAACTAGAACGGCCTAGGGGCAAAGTGCGCATACCGTTGTAATCGGGCGAGTTTCTACTTTCAGACGCAACAGAAATTTTGCGGATTGGTCAATCCGTTCGCGAGATATGGCAGTTTGGAGGTAAGAAACGCTTGAGAAACTCAAAATTTTCGCAGTTCTGATGCTCGAAACGAATAACTAGAACCGTCTAGGGGAAAAGTGCGCATACCGTTGTAATCGGGCGAGTTTCTACTTTCAGATGCAACAGAAATTATGCGGATTGGTCAATCCGTTCGCGAGATATGGCAGTTTTGAGGTAAGAAACGCTTGAGAAACTCAAAATTTTCGCAGTTCTGATGCTCGAAACGAATAACAAGAACGGCCTAGTGGAAAAGTGCGCATACCGTTGTAATCGGGCGAGTTTCTACTTTCAGATGCAACAGAAATTTTGCGGATTGGTCAATCCGTTCGCGAGATATGGCAGTTTGGAGGTAAGAAACGCTTGAGAAACTCAAAATTTTCGCAGTTCTGATGCTCGAAACGAATAACTAGAACCGCCTAGGGGAAAAGTGCGCATACCGTTGTAATCGGGCGAGTTTCTACTTTCAGATGCAACAGAAATTTTGCGGATTGGTCAATCCGTTCGCGAGATATGGCAGTTTCGAGGTAAGAAACGCTTGAGAAACTCAAAATATTCGCAGTTCTGATGCTCGACACGAATAACTAGAACGGCCTAGGGGCAAAGTGCGCATACCGTTGTAATCGGGCGAGTTTCTACTTTCAGAAGCAACAGAAATTTTGCGGATTGGTCAATCCGTTCGCGAGATATGGCAGTTTGGAGGTAAGAAACGCTTGAGAAACTCAAAATATTCGCAGTTCTGATGCTCGAAACGAATAACTAGAACGGCCTAGGGGCAAAGTGCGCATACCGTTGTAATCGGGCGAGTTTCTACTTTCAGATGCAACAGAAATTTTGCGGATTGGTCAATCCGTTCGCGAGATATGGCAGTTTGGAGGTAAGAAACGCTTGAGAAACTCAAGATTTTCGCAGTTCTGATGCTCGACACGAATAACTAGAACGGCCTAGGGGAAAAGTGCGCATACTGTTGTAATCGGGGGAGTTTCTACTTTCAGATGCAACAGAAATTATGCGGATTGGTCAATCCGTTCGCGAGATATGGCCGTTTGGATGTAAGAAACCCTTGAGAAACTCAAAATTTTCGCAGTTCTGATGCTCGAAACGAATAACTAGAACGGCCTAGGGGAAAAGTGCGCATACCGTTGTAATCGGGCGAGTTTCTACTTTCAGATGCAACAGAAATTTTGCGGATTGGTCAATCCGTTCGCGAGATATGGCAGTTGGGAGGTAAGAAACGCTTGAGAAACTCAAAATTTTCGCAGTTCTGATGCTCGACACGAATGACTAGAACGGCCTAGGGGAGAAGTACGCATACCGTTGTAATCGGACGATATTCTACTTTCAGATGCAACAGAAATTATGCGAATTGGTCAATCCTTTCGCGAGATATGGCAGTTTGGATGTAAGAAACGCTTGAGAAACTCAAAATTTTCGCAGTTCTGATGCTCGACACGAATAACTAGAACGGCCTAGGGGCAAAGTGCGCATACCGTTATAATCGGGCGAGTTTCTACTTTCAGATGCAACAGAAATTTTGCGGATTGGTCGATCCGTTCGCGAGATGTGGCAGTTTGGAAGTAAGAAACGCTTGAGAAACTCAAAATTTTCGCAGTTCTGATGCTCGACACGAATAACTAGAACGGCCTAGGCGCAAATTGCGCATACCGTTGTAATCGGGCGAGTTTCTACTTTCAGACGCAACAGAAATTTTGCGGATTGGTCAATCCGTTCGCGAGATATGGCAGTTTGGAGGTAAGAAACGCTTGAGAAACTCAAAATTTTCGCAGTTCTGATGCTCCACACGAATAACTAGAACGGCCTAGGGGAAAAGTGCGCATACCGTTGTAATCGGGCGAGTTTCTACTTTCAAATGCAACAAAAATTTTGCGGATTGGTCAATCCGTTCGCGAGATGTGGCAGTTTGGAATTAAGAAACGCTTGAGAAACTCAAGATTTTCGGAGTTCTGATGCTCGACACGAATAACTGGAACGGCCTAGGGGCAAAGTGCGCATACCGTTGTAATCGGGCGAGTTTCTACTTTCAGATGCAACAGAAATTTTGCGGATTGGTCAATCCGTTCGCGAGATATGGCAGTTTGGAGGTAAGGAACGCTTGAGAAACTCAAAATTTTCGCAGTTCTGATGCTCGAAATGAATAACTGGAACGGCCTAGGGGAAAACTACACCTACCGTTGTAATCGGGAGAGTTTCTACTTTCAGATGCAACAGATATTTTGCGGATTGGTCAATCGGTTCGCGAGATATGGCAGCTTGGAGGTAAGAAACGCTTGAGAAACTCAAAATTTTCGCAGTTCTGATGCTCGAAACGAATGACTAGAACGGCCTAGGGGTGAAGTACGCATACCGTTGTAATCGGGCGAGTTTCTACTTTCAGATGGCACAGAAATTTTGCGGATTGCTCAATCCGTTCGCGTGATATGGCAGTTTGCAGATAAGAAACGCTTGAGAAACTCAAAATTTTCGCAGTTTTGATGCTCGAAACGAGTAACTAGAACTTCCTAGGGGAAAACTACACCTACCGTTGTAATCGGGTGAGTTTCTACTGTCAGATGCAACAGAAATTTTGCGGATTGGTCAATCCGTTCGCGAGATATGGCAGTTTTGAGGTAAGAAACGCTTGAGAAACTCAAAATTTTCGCAGTTCTGATGCTCGAAACGAGTAACTAGAACTTCCTAGGGGAAAACTACACCTAGCGTTGTAATCGGGCGAGTTTCTACTTTCAGATGCAACAGAAATTTTGCGGATTGGTCAATCCGTTCGCGAGATATGGCAGTTTGGAGATAAGAAACGCTTGAGAAACTCAAAATTTTCGCATTTCTGATGCTCGACAAGAATAACTAGAACGGCCTAGGGGCAAAGTGCGCATACCGTTGTAATCGGGCGAGTTTCTACTTTCAGATGCAACAGAAATTTTGCGGATTGGTCGATCCGTTCGCGAGATGTGGCAGTTTGGAAGTAAGAAACGCTTGAGAAACTCAAAATTTTGGCAGTTCTGATGCTCGAAACGAATAACAAGAACGGCCTAGGGGAAAAGTGCGCATATCGTTGTAATCGGGCGAGTTTCTACTTTCAGATGCAACAGAAATTATGCGGATTGGTCAATCCGTTCGCGTGATATGGCCGTTTGGATGTAAGAAACGCTTGAGAAACTCAAAATTTTCGCTGTTCTGATGCTCGAAACGAATAAATAGAACGGCCTAGGGGAAAAGTGCGCATACCGTTGTAATCGGGCGAGTCTCTACTGTCAGATGCAACAGAAATTTTGCGGATTGGTCAATCCGTTCGCGAGATATGGCAGTTTGGAGGTAAGAAACGCTTGAGAAACTCAAAATTTTCGGAGTTCTGATGCTCGACACGAATAACTAGAACGGCCTAGGGGCAAAGTGCGCATACCGTTGTAATCGGGCAAGTTTCTACTTTCAGATGCTACAGAAATTTTGCGGATTGGTCGATCCGTTCGCGAGATGTGGCAGTTTGGAAGTAAGAAACGCTTGAGAAACTCAAAATTTTCGCAGTTCTGATGCTCGAAACGAATGACTAGAACGGCCTAGGGGAGAAGTACGCATACTGTTGTAATCGGACGAGTTTCTACTTTCAGATGCAACAGAAATTATGCGGATTGGTCAATCCTTTCGCGAGATATGGCAGTTTGGAGGTAAGAAACGCTTGAGAAACTCAAAATTTTCGCAGTTCTGATGCTCGACACGAATAACTAGAACGGCCTAGGGGCAAAGTGCGCATACCGTTGTAATCGGGCGAGTTTCTACTTTCAGATGCAACAGAAATTTTGCGGATTGGTCGATCCGTTCGCGAGATGTGGCAGTTTGGAAGTAAGAAACGCTTGAGAAACTCAAAATTTTGGCAGTTCTGATGCTCGAAAGGAAAAACTAGAACGGCCTAGGGGAAAAGTGCGCATATCGTTGTAATCGGGCGAGTTTCTACTTTCAGATGCAACAGAAATTATGCGGATTGGTCAATCCGTTCGCGTGATATGGCCGTTTGGATGTAAGAAACGCTTGAGAAACTCAAAATTTTCGCAGTTCTGATGCTCGAAACGAATAACTAGAACGGCCTAGGGGAAAAGTGCGCATACCGTTGTAATCGGGCGAGTTTCTACTTTCAGATGCAACAGAAATTATGCGGATCGGTCAATCCGTTCCCGAGATATGGCAGTTTGGATGTAAGAAACGCTTGAGAAACTCAAAATTTTCTTAGTTCTGATGCTCGACACGAATAACTAGAACGGCCTAGGCGCAAAGTGCGCATACCGTTGTAATCGGGCGAGTTTCTACTTTCAGACGCAACAGAAATTTTGCGGATTGGTCAATCCGTTCGCGAGATATGGCAGTTTGGAGGTAAGAAACGCTTGAGAAACTCAAAATTTTCGCAGTTCTGATGCTCCACACGAATAACTAGAACGGCCTAGGGGAAAAGTGCGCATACCGTTGTAATCGGGCGAGTTTCTACTTTCAAATGCAATAGAAATTTTGCGGATTGGTCAATCCGTTCGCGAGATATGGCAGTTTGGAGGTAAGGAACGCTTGAGAAACTCAAAATTTTCGCAGTTCTGATGCTCGAAACGAATAACTAGAACCGTCTAGGGGCAAAGTGCGCATACCGTTGTAATCGGGAGAGTTTCTACTTTCAGATGCAACAGACATTTTGCGGATTGGTCAATCGGTTCGCGAGATATGCAGCTTGGAGGTAAGAAACGCTTGAGAAACTCAAAATTTTCGGAGTTCTGATGCTCGACACGAATAACTAGAAAGGCCTAGGGGCAAAGTGCGCATACCCTTGTAATCGGGCGAGGTTCTACTTTCAGAGGCAACAGAAATTATGCGGATTGGTCAAATCGTTCGCGAGATATGGCCGTTTGGATGTAAGAAACGCTTGAGAAACTCAAAATTTTCGCAGTTCTGATGCTCGAAACGAATAACTAGAACGGCCTAGGGGAAAATTGCGCATACCGTTGTAATCGGGCGAGTTTCTACTTTCAGATGCAACAGAAATTATGCGGATTGGTCAATCCGTTCGCGAGATATGGCCGTTTGGATGTAAGAAACCCTTGAGAAACTCAAAATTTTCGCAGTTCTGATGCTCGAAACGAATAACTAGAACGGCCTAGGGGAAAAGTGCGCATACCGTTGTAATCGGGCGAGTTTCTACTTTCAGATGCAACAGAAATTTTGCGGATTGGTCAATCGGTTCGCGAGATATGGCAGCTTGGAGGTAAGAAACGCTTGAGAAACTCAAAATTTTCGGAGTTCTGATGCTCGACACGAATAACTAGAACGGCCTAGGGGCAAAGTGCGCATACCCTTGTAATCGGGCGAGGTTCTACTTTCAGATGCAACAGAAATTATGCGGATTGGTCAAATCGTTCGCGAGATATGGCTGTTTGGATGTAAGAAACGCTTGAGAAACTCAAAATTTTCGCAGTTCTGATGCTCGAAACGAATAACTAGAACGGCCTAGGGGAAAATTGCGCATACCGTTGTAATCGGGCGAGTTTCTACTTTCAGATGCAACAGAAATTATGCGGATTGGTCAATCCGTTCGCGAGATATGGCAGTTTGGAGGTAAGGAACGCTTGAGAAACTCAAAATTTTCGCAGTTCTGATGCTCGAAACGAATAACTAGAACCGTCTAGGGGCAAAGTGCGCATACCGTTGTAATCGGGAGAGTTTCTACTTTCAGATGCAACAGACATTTTGCGGATTGGTCAATCGGTTCGCGAGATATGCAGCTTGGAGGTAAGAAACGCTTGAGAAACTCAAAATTTTCGGAGTTCTGATGCTCGACACGAATAACTAGAAAGGCCTAGGGGCAAAGTGCGCATACCCTTGTAATCGGGCGAGGTTCTACTTTCAGAGGCAACAGAAATTATGCGGATTGGTCAAATCGTTCGCGAGATATGGCCGTTTGGATGTAAGAAACGCTTGAGAAACTCAAAATTTTCGCAGTTCTGATGCTCGAAACGAATAACTAGAACGGCCTAGGGGAAAATTGCGCATACCGTTGTAATCGGGCGAGTTTCTACTTTCAGATGCAACAGAAATTATGCGGATTGGTCAATCCGTTCGCGAGATATGGCCGTTTGGATGTAAGAAACCCTTGAGAAACTCAAAATTTTCGCAGTTCTGATGCTCGAAACGAATAACTAGAACGGCCTAGGGGAAAAGTGCGCATACCGTTGTAATCGGGCGAGTTTCTACTTTCAGATGCAACAGAAATTTTGCGGATTGGTCAATCGGTTCGCGAGATATGGCAGCTTGGAGGTAAGAAACGCTTGAGAAACTCAAAATTTTCGGAGTTCTGATGCTCGACACGAATAACTAGAACGGCCTAGGGGCAAAGTGCGCATACCCTTGTAATCGGGCGAGGTTCTACTTTCAGATGCAACAGAAATTATGCGGATTGGTCAAATCGTTCGCGAGATATGGCTGTTTGGATGTAAGAAACGCTTGAGAAACTCAAAATTTTCGCAGTTCTGATGCTCGAAACGAATAACTAGAACGGCCTAGGGGAAAATTGCGCATACCGTTGTAATCGGGCGAGTTTCTACTTTCAGATGCAACAGAAATTATGCGGATTGGTCAATCTGTTCGCGAGATATGGCCGTTTGGATGTAAGAAACCCTTGAGAAACTCAAAATTTTCGCAGTTCTGACGCTCGAAACGAATAACTAGAACGGCCTAGGGGAAAACTACACCTACCGTTGTAATCGGGCGAGATTCTACTTTCAGATGCAACAGAAATATTGCGGATTGGTCAATCCGTTCGCGAGATATGGCAGTTTGGAAGTAAGAAACGCTTGAGAAACTCAAAATTTTCGCATTTCTGATGCTCGAAACGAATAACTAGAACCTCGTAGGGGAAAAGTGCGCATACCGTTGTAATCGGGCGAGTTTCTACTTTCAGATGCAACAGAAATTTTGCGGATTGATCAATCCGTTCGCGAGATATGGCAGTTTGGAGGTAAGAAACGCTTGAGAAACTCAAGATTTTCGCAGTTCTGATGCTCGACACGAATAACTAGAACGGCCTAGGGGAAAAGTGCGCATACTGTTGTAATCGGGGGAGTTTCTACTTTCAGATGCAACAGAAATTATGCGGATTGGTCAATCCGTTCGCGAGATGTGGCAGTTTGGAAGTAAGAAACGCTTGAGAAACTCAAAATTTTCGCATTTCTGATGCTCGAAACGAATAACTAGAACCTCCTAGGGGAAAAGTGCGCATACCGTTGTAATCGGGCAAGTTTCTACTTTTAGATGCTACAGAAATTTTGCGGATTGGTCGATCCGTTCGCGAGATGTGGCAGTTTGGAAGTAAGAAACGCTTGAGAAACTCAAAATTTTCGCATTTCTGATGCTCGAAACGAATAACTAGAACCTCCTAGGGGAAAAGTGCGCATACCGTTGTAATCGGGCGAGTTTCTACTTTCAGATGCAACAGAAATTTTGCGGATTGTTCGATCCGTTCGCGAGATGTGGCAGTTTGGAAGTAAGAAACGCTTGAGAAACTCAAAATTTTCGCATTTCTGATGCTCGAAACGAATAACTAGAACCTCCTAAGGGAAAAGTGCGCATACCGTTGTAATCGGGCGAGTTTCTACTTTCAGATGCAACAGAAATTTTGCGGATTGATCAATCCGTTCGCGAGATATGGCAGTTTGGAGGTAAGAAACGCTTGAGAAACTCAAAATTTTCGCAGTTCTGATGCTCGACACGAATAACTAGAACCGTCTAGGGGAAAAGTGCGCATACCGTTGTAATCGGGCGAGTTTCTACTTTCAGATGCAACAGAAATTATGCGGATTGGTCAATCCGTTCGCGAGATATGGCAGTTTTGAGGTAAGAAACGCTTGAGAAGCTCAAAATTTTCGCAGTTCTGATGCTCGACACGAATAACTAGAACGGCCTAGGGGCAAAGTGCGCATACCGTTGTAATCGGGCGTGTTTCTACTTTCAGATGCAACAGAAATTTTGCGGATTGGTCAATCCGTTCGCGAGATATGGCAGTTTGGAGGTAAGAAACGCTTGAGAAACTCAAAATTTTCGCAGTTCTGATGCTCGACACGAATAACTAGAACGGCCTAGGGGCAAAGTGCGCATACCGTTGTAATCGGGCGAGTTTCTACTTTCAGATGCAACAGAAATTTTGCGGATTGGTCAATCCGTTCGCGAGATATGGCAGTTTGGAGGTAAGAAACGCTTGAGAAACTCAAGATTTTCGCAGTTCTGATGCTCGACACGAATAACTAGAACGGCCTAGGGGAAAAGTGCGCATACTGTTGTAATCGGGGGAGTTTCTACTTTCGGATGCAACAGAAATTATGCGGATTGGTCAATCCGTTCGCGAGATATGGCCGTTTGGATGTAAGAAACCCTTGAGAAACTCAAAATTTTCGCAGTTCTGATGCTCGAAACGCATAACTAGAACGGCCTAGGGGAAAAGTGCGCATACCGTTGTAATCGGGCGAGTTTCTACTTTCAAATGCAACAAAAATTTTGCGGATTGGTCAATCCGTTCGCGAGATGTGGCAGTTTGGAATTAAGAAACGCTTGAGAAACTCAAAATTTTCGCAGTTCTGATGCTGGACACGAATAACTAGAACGGCCTAGGGGAAAAGTGCGCATACCGTTGTAATCGGGCGAGTTTCTACTTTCAGATGCAACAGAAATTTTGCGGATTGGTCAATCCGTTCGCGAGATATGGCAGTTTGGAGGTAAGAAACGCTTGAGAAACTCAAGATTTTCGCAGTTCTGATGCTCGACACGAATAACTAGAACGGCCTAGGGGAAAAGTGCGCATACCGTTGTAATCGGGCGAGTTTCTACTTTCAGATGAAACAGAAATTTTGCGGATTGGTCAATCCGTTCGCGAGATATGGCAGTTTGGAGGTAAGAAACGCTTGAGAAACTCAAGATTTTCGCAGTTCTGATGCTCGACACGAATAACTAGAACGGCCTAGGGGAAAAGTGCGCATACCGTTGTAATCGGGCGAGTTTCTACTTTCAGATGCAACAGCAATTATGCGGATTGGTCAAATCGTTCGCGAGATATGGCCGTTTGGATGTAAGAAACGCTTGAGAAACTCAAAATTTTCGCCGTTCTGATGCTCGAAACGAATAACTAGAACGGCCTAGGGGCAAAGTGCGCATACCGTTGTAATCGGGCAAGTTTCTACTTTCAGATGCTACAGAAATTTTGCGGATTGGTCGATCCGTTCGCGAGATGTGGCAGTTTGGAAGTAAGAAACGCTTGAGAAACTCAAAATTTTCGCATTTCTGATGCTCGAAACGAATAACTAGAACCGTCTAGGGGAAAAGTGCGCATACCGTTGTAATCGGGCGAGTTTCTACTTTCAGATGCAACAGAAATTATGCGGATTGGTCAATCCGTTCGCGAGATATGGCAGTTTTGAGGTAAGAAACGCTTGAGAAACTCAAAATTTTCGCAGTTCTGATGCTCGACACGAATAACTAGAACGGCCTAGGGGAAAAGTGCGCATACCGTTGTAATCGGGCGAGTTTCTACTTTCAAATGCAACAAAAATTTTGCGGATTGGTCAATCCGTTCGCGAGATGTGGCAGTTTGGTATTAAGAAACGCTTGAGAAACTCAAAATTTTCGCAGTTCTGATGCTGGACACGAATAACTAGAACGGCCTAGGGGAAAAGTGCGCATACCGTTGTAATCGGGCGAGTTTCTACTTTCAGATGCAACAGAAATTTTGCGGATTGGTCAATCCGTTCGCGAGATATGGCAGTTTGGAGGTAAGAAACGCTTGAGAAACTCAAGATTTTCGCAGTTCTGATGCTCGACACGAATAACTAGAACGGCCTAGGGGAAAAGTGCGCATACCGTTGTAATCGGGCGAGTTTCTACTTTCAGATGCAACAGCAATTATGCGGATTGGTCAAATCGTTCGCGAGATATGGCCGTTTGGATGTAAGAAACGCTTGAGAAACTCAAAATTTTCGCCGTTCTGATGCTCGAAACGAATAACTAGAACGGCCTAGGGGCAAAGTGCGCATACCGTTGTAATCGGGCAAGTTTCTACTTTCAGATGCTACAGAAATTTTGCGGATTGGTCGATCCGTTCGCGAGATGTGGCAGTTTGGAAGTAAGAAACGCTTGAGAAACTCAAAATTTTCGCAGTTCTGATGCTCGAAACGAATAACTAGAACGGCCTAGGGGAAAACTACACCCACCGTTGTAATCGGGCGAGTTTCTACTTTCAGATGCAACAGAAATTATGCGGATTGGTCAATCCGTTCGCGAGATATGGCAGTTGGGAGGTAAGAAACGCTTGAGAAACTCAAAATTTTCGCAGTTCTGATGCTCGACACGAATGACTAAAACGGCCTAGGGGAGAAGTACGCATACCGTTGTAATCGGACGAGTTTCTACTTTCAGATGCAACAGAAATTTTGCGGATTGGTCGATCCGTTCGCGAGATGTGGCAGTTTGGAAGTAAGAAACGCTTGAGAAACTCAAAATTTTGGCAGTTCTGATGCTCGAAACGAAAAACTAGAACGGCCTAGGGGAAAAGTGCGCATATCGTTGTAATCGGGCGAGTTTCTACTTTCAGATGCAACAGAAATTTTGCGGATTGGTCAATCCGTTCGCGAGATATGGCAGTTTGGAGGTAAGAAACGCTTGAGAAACTCAATATTTTCGGAGTTCTGATGCTCGACACGAATAACTGGAACGGCCTAGGGGCAAAGTGCGCATACTGTTGTAATCGGGCGAGTTTCTACTTTCAGATGCAACAGAAATTTTGCGGATTGGTCAATCCGTTCGCGAGATATGGCAGTTTGGAGGTAAGGAACGCTTGAGAAACTCAAAATTTTCGCAGTTCTGATGCTCGAAATGAATAACTGGAACGGCCTAGGGGAAGACTACACCTACCGTTGTAATCGGGAGAGTTTCTACTTTCAGATGCAACAGAAATTTTGCGGATTGGTCAATCGGTTCGCGAGATATGGCAGCTTGGAGGTAAGAAACGCTTGAGAAACTCAAAATTTTCGCAGTTCTGATGCTCGAAACGAATAACCAGAACGGCCTAGGCGAAAACTACACATACCGTTGTAATCGGGAGAGTTTCTACTTTCAGATGCAACAGAAATTTTTCGGATTGGTCAATTCGTTCGCGAGATATGGCAGCTTGGAAGTAAGAAACGCTTGAGAAACTCAAAATTTTCGGAGTTCTGATGCTCGACACGAATAACTAGAACGGCCTAGGGGCAAAGTGCGCATACCGTTGTAATCGGGCGAGTTTCTACTTTCAGATGCAACAGAAATTATGCGGATTGGTCAAATCGTTCGCGAGATATGGCCGTTTGGATGTAAGAAACGCTTGAGAAACTCAAAATTTTCGCAGTTCTGATGCTCGAAACGAATAACTAGAACGGCCTAGGGGAGAAGTACGCATACCGTTGTAATCGGGCGAGTTTCTACTTTCAGATGGCACAGAAATTTTGCGGATTGCTCAATCCGTTCGCGTGATATGGCAGTTTGGAGATAAGAAACGCTTGAGAAACTCAAAATTTTCGCAGTTTTGATGCTCGAAACGAGTAACTAGAACTTCCTAGGGGAAAACTACACCTACCGTTGTAATCGGGCGAGTTTCTACTTTCAGATGCAACAGAAATTTTGCGGATTGGTCAATCCGTTCGCGAGATATGGCAGTTTGGAGGTAAGAAACGCTTGAGAAACTCAATATTTTCGGAGTTCTGATGCTCGACACGAATAACTGGAACGGCCTAGGGGCAAAGTGCGCATACTGTTGTAATCGGGCGAGTTTCTACTTTCAGATGCAACAGAAATTATGCGGATTGGTCAAATCGTTCGCGAGATATGGCCGTTTGGATGTAAGAAACGCTTGAGAAACTCAAAATTTTCGCAGTTCTGATGCTCGAAACGAATAACTACAACGGCCTAGGGGAAAATTGCGCATACCGTTGTAATCGGGCGAGTTTCTACTTTCAGATGCAACAGAAATTTTGCGGATTGGTCAATGCGTTCGCGAGATATGGCAGTTTGGAGGTAAGAAACGCTTGAGAAACTCAAGATTTTCGCAGTTCTGATGCTCGACACGAATAACTAGAACGGCCTAGGGGAAAGGTGCGCATACCGTTGTAATCGGGCGAGTTTCTACTTTCAGATGCAACAGAAATTTTGTGGATTGATCAATCCGTACGGGAGATATGGCAGTTTGGAGATAAGAAACGCTTGAGAAACTCAAAATTTTCGCAGTTCTGATGCTCGAAACGAATAACTAGAACGGCCTAGGGGAAGACTACACCTACCGTTGTAATCGGGCGAGATTCTACTTTCAGATGCAACAGAAATTTTGCGGATTGGTCAATCCGTGCGCGAGATTTGGCAGTTTTGAGGTAAGAAACGCTTGAGAAACTCAAAATTTTCGCAGTTCTGATGCTCGAAACGAATAACTAGAACCGTCTAGGGGAAAAGTGCGCATACCGTTGTAATCGGGCGAGTTTCTACTTTCAGATGCAACAGAAATTATGCGGATTGGTCAATCCGTTCGCGAGATATGGCAGTTTTGAGGTAAGAAACGCTTGAGAAACTCAAAATTTTCTCAGTTCTGATGCTCGACACGAATAACTAGAACGGCCTAGGGGCAAAGTGCGCATACCGTTGTAATCGGGCGTGTTTCTACTTTCAGATGCAACAGAAATTTTGCGGATTGGTCAATCCGTTCGCGAGATATGGCAGTTTGGAGGTAAGAAACGCTTGAGAAACTCAAAATTTTCGCAGTTCTGATGCTCGACACGAATAACTAGAACGGCCTAGGGGCAAAGTGCGCATACCGTTGTAATCGGGCGAGTTTCTACTTTCAGATGGCACAGAAATTTTGCGGATTGGTCAATCGGTTCGCGAGATATGGCAGCTTGGATGTAAGAAACGCTTGAGAAACTCAAAATTTTCGCAGTTCTGATGCTCGAAACGAATAACTAGAACGGCCTAGGCGAAAACTACACATACCGTTGTAATCGGGAGAGTTTCTACTTTCAGATGCAACAGAAATTTTTCGGATTGGTCAATTCGTTCGCGAGATATGGCAGCTTGGAAGTAAGAAACGCTTGAGAAACTCAAAATTTTCGGAGTTCTGATGCTCGACACGAATAACTAGAACGGCCTAGGGGCAAAGTGCGCATACCGTTGTAATCGGGCGAGTTTCTACTTTCAGATGCAACAGAAATTATGCGGATTGGTCAAATCGTTCGCGAGATATGGCCGTTTTGGATGTAAGAAACGCTTGAGAAACTCAAAATTTTCGCAGTTCTGATGCTCGAAACGAATAACTAGAACGGCCTAGGGGAGAAGTACGCATACCGTTGTAATCGGGCGAGTTTCTACTTTCAGATGGCACAGAAATTTTGCGGATTGCTCAATCCGTTCGCGTGATATGGCAGTTTGGAGATAAGAAACGCTTGAGAAACTCAAAATTTTCGCAGTTTTGATGCTCGAAACGAGTAACTAGAACTTCCTAGGGGAAAACTACACCTACCGTTGTAATCGGGCGAGTTTCTACTTTCAGATGCAACAGAAATTTTGCGGATTGGTCAATCCGTTCGCGAGATATGGCAGGTTTGGAGGTAAGAAACGCTTGAGAAACTCAATATTTTCGGAGTTCTGATGCTCGACACGAATAACTGGAACGGCCTAGGGGCAAAGTGCGCATACTGTTGTAATCGGGCGAGTTTCTACTTTCAGATGCAACAGAAATTATGCGGATTGGTCAAATCGTTCGCGAGATATGGCCGTTTGGATGTAAGAAACGCTTGAGAAACTCAAAATTTTCGCAGTTCTGATGCTCGAAACGAATAACTACAACGGCCTAGGGGAAATTGCGCATACCGTTGTAATCGGGCGAGTTTCTACTTTCAGATGCAACAGAAATTATGCGGATTGGTCAATCCGTTCGCGAGATATGGCCGTTGGATGTAAGAAACCCTTGAGAAACTCAAAATTTTCGCAGTTCTGATGCTCGAAACGAATAACTAGAACGGCCTAGGGGAAAAGTGCGCATACCGTTGTAATCGGGCGAGTTTCTACTTTCAAATGCAACAAAAATTTTGCGGATTGGTCAATCCGTTCGCGAGATGTGGCAGTTTCGAATTAAGAAACGCTTGAGAAACTCAAAATTTTCGCAGTTCTGATGCTCGACACGAATAACTAGAACGGCCTAGGGGAAAAGTGCGCATACCGTTGTAATCGGGCGAGTTTCTACTTTCAGATGCAACAGAAATTTTGCGGATTGGTCAATGCGTTCGCGAGATATGGCAGTTTTGGAGGTAAGAAACGCTTGAGAAACTCAAGATTTTCGCAGTTCTGATGCTCGACACGAATAACTAGAACGGCCTAGGGGAAAGGTGCGCATACCGTTGTAATCGGGCGAGTTTCTACTTTCAGATGCAACAGAAATTTTGTGGATTGATCAATCCGTACGGGAGATATGGCAGTTTGGAGATAAGAAACGCTTGAGAAACTCAAAATTTTCGCAGTTCTGATGCTCGAAACGAATAACTAGAACGGCCTAGGGGAAAACTACACCTACCGTTGTAATCGGGCGAGATTCTACTTTCAGATGCAACAGCAATTTTGCGGATTGGTCAATCCGTTCGCGAGATATGGCAGTTTTGAGGTAAGAAACGCTTGAGAAACTCAAAATTTTCGCAGTTCTGATGCTCGAAACGAATAACTAGAACCGTCTAGGGGAAAAGTGCGCATACCGTTGTAATCGGGCGAGTTTCTACTTTCAGATGCAACAGAAATTATGCGGATTGGTCAATCCGTTCGCGAGATATGGCAGTTTTGAGGTAAGAAACGCTTGAGAAACTCAAAATTTTCGCAGTTCTGATGCTCGACACGAATAACTAGAACGGCCTAGGGGCAAAGTGCGCATACCGTTGTAATCGGGCGTGTTTCTACTTTCAGATGCAACAGAAATTTTGCGGATTGGTCAATCCGTTCGCGAGATATGGCAGTTTGGAGGTAAGAAACGCTTGAGAAACTCAAAATTTTCGCAGTTCTGATGCTCGACACGAATAACTAGAACGGCCTAGGGGCAAAGTGCGCATACCGTTGTAATCGGGCGAGTTTCTACTTTCAGATGATGCAACAGAAATTTTGCGGACTGGTCGATCCGTCGCGAGATGTGGCAGTTTGGAAGTAAGAAACGCTTGAGAACTCAAAATTTTCGCTGTTCTGATGCTCGAAACGAATAAATAGAACGGCCTAGGGGAAAAGTGCGCATACCGTTGTAATCGGACGAGTTCTACTTTCAGATGCAACAGAAATTATGCGGATTGGTCAAATCGTTCGCGAGATATGGCCGTTTGGAGGTAAGGAACGCTTGAGAAACTCAAAATTTTCGCAGTTCTGATGCTCGAAACGAATAACCAGAACGGCCTAGGCGAAAACTACACATACCGTTGTAATCGGGAGAGTTTCTACTTTCAGATGCAACAGAAATTTTTCGGATTGGTCAATTCGTTCGCGAGATATGGCAGCTTGGAAGTAAGAAAACGCTTGAGAAACTCAAAATTTCGCAGTTCTGATGCTCGAAACGAATAACCAGAACGGCCTAGGCGAAAACTACACATACCGTTGTAATCGGCGAGTTTCTACTTTCAGATGCAACAGAAATTTTGCGGATTGGTCAATCCGTTCGCGAGATATGGCAGCTTGGAAGTAAGAAACGCTTGAGAAACTCAAAATTTTCGGAGTTCTGATGCTCGACACGAATAACTAGAACGGCCTAGGGGCAAAGTGCGCATACCGTTGTAATCGGGCGAGTTTCTACTTTCAGATGCAACAGAAATTATGCGGATTGGTCAAATCGTTCGCGAGATATGGCCGTTTGGATGTAAGAAACGCTTGAGAAACTCAAAATTTTCGCAGTTCTGATGCTCGAAACGAATAACTAGAACGGCCTAGGGGAGAAGTACGCATACCGTTGTAATCGGGCGAGTTTCTACTTTCAGATGGCACAGAAATTTTGCGGATTGCTCAATCCGTTCGCGTGATATGGCAGTTTGGAGATAAGAAACGCTTGAGAAACTCAAAATTTTCGCAGTTTTGATGCTCGAAACGAGTAACTAGAACTTCCTAGGGGAAAACTACACCTACCGTTGTAATCGGGCGAGTTTCTACTTTCAGATGCAACAGAAATTTTGCGGATTGGTCAATCCGTTCGCGAGATATGGCAGTTTGGAGGTAAGAAACGCTTGAGAAACTCAATATTTTCGGAGTTCTGATGCTCGACACGAATAACTGGAACGGCCTAGGGGCAAAGTGCGCATACTGTTGTAATCGGGCGAGTTTCTACTTTCAGATGCAACAGAAATTATGCGGATTGGTCAAATCGTTCGCGAGATATGGCCGTTTGGATGTAAGAAACGCTTGAGAAACTCAAAATTTTCGCAGTTCTGATGCTCGAAACGAATAACTACAACGGCCTAGGGGAAAATTGCGCATACCGTTGTAATCGGGCGAGTTTCTACTTTCAGATGCAACAGAAATTTTGCGGATTGGTCAATGCGTTCGCGAGATATGGCAGTTTGGAGGTAAGAAACGCTTGAGAAACTCAAGATTTTCGCAGTTCTGATGCTCGACACGAATAACTAGAACGGCCTAGGGGAAAGGTGCGCATACCGTTGTAATCGGGCGAGTTTCTACTTTCAGATGCAACAGAAATTTTGTGGATTGATCAATCCGTACGGGAGATATGGCAGTTTGGAGATAAGAAACGCTTGAGAAACTCAAAATTTTCGCAGTTCTGATGCTCGAAACGAATAACTAGAACGGCCTAGGGGAAAACTACACCTACCGTTGTAATCGGGCGAGATTCTACTTTCAGATGCAACAGAAATTTTGCGGATTGGTCAATCCGTGCGCGAGATTTGGCAGTTTTGAGGTAAGAAACGCTTGAGAAACTCAAAATTTTCGCAGTTCTGATGCTCGAAACGAATAACTAGAACCGTCTAGGGGAAAAGTGCGCATACCGTTGTAATCGGGCGAGTTTCTACTTTCAGATGCAACAGAAATTATGCGGATTGGTCAATCCGTTCGCGAGATATGGCAGTTTTGAGGTAAGAAACGCTTGAGAAACTCAAAATTTTCTCAGTTCTGATGCTCGACACGAATAACTAGAACGGCCTAGGGGCAAAGTGCGCATACCGTTGTAATCGGGCGTGTTTCTACTTTCAGATGCAACAGAAATTTTGCGGATTGGTCAATCCGTTCGCGAGATATGGCAGTTTGGAGGTAAGAAACGCTTGAGAAACTCAAAATTTTCGCAGTTCTGATGCTCGACACGAATAACTAGAACGGCCTAGGGGCAAAGTGCGCATACCGTTGTAATCGGGCGAGTTTCTACTTTCAGATGGCACAGAAATTTTGCGGATTGGTCAATCGGTTCGCGAGATATGGCAGCTTGGATGTAAGAAACGCTTGAGAAACTCAAAATTTTCGCAGTTCTGATGCTCGAAACGAATAACTAGAACGGCCTAGGCGAAAACTACACATACCGTTGTAATCGGGAGAGTTTCTACTTTCAGATGCAACAGAAATTTTTCGGATTGGTCAATTCGTTCGCGAGATATGGCAGCTTGGAAGTAAGAAACGCTTGAGAAACTCAAAATTTTCGGAGTTCTGATGCTCGACACGAATAACTAGAACGGCCTAGGGGCAAAGTGCGCATACCGTTGTAATCGGGCGAGTTTCTACTTTCAGATGCAACAGAAATTATGCGGATTGGTCAAATCGTTCGCGAGATATGGCCGTTTGGATGTAAGAAACGCTTGAGAAACTCAAAATTTTCGCAGTTCTGATGCTCGAAACGAATAACTAGAACGGCCTAGGGGAGAAGTACGCATACCGTTGTAATCGGGCGAGTTTCTACTTTCAGATGGCACAGAAATTTTGCGGATTGCTCAATCCGTTCGCGTGATATGGCAGTTTGGAGATAAGAAACGCTTGAGAAACTCAAAATTTTCGCAGTTTTGATGCTCGAAACGAGTAACTAGAACTTCCTAGGGGAAAACTACACCTACCGTTGTAATCGGGCGAGTTTCTACTTTCAGATGCAACAGAAATTTTGCGGATTGGTCAATCCGTTCGCGAGATATGGCAGTTTGGAGGTAAGAAACGCTTGAGAAACTCAATATTTTCGGAGTTCTGATGCTCGACACGAATAACTGGAACGGCCTAGGGGCAAAGTGCGCATACTGTTGTAATCGGGCGAGTTTCTACTTTCAGATGCAACAGAAATTATGCGGATTGGTCAAATCGTTCGCGAGATATGGCCGTTTGGATGTAAGAAACGCTTGAGAAACTCAAAATTTTCGCAGTTCTGATGCTCGAAACGAATAACTACAACGGCCTAGGGGAAAATTGCGCATACCGTTGTAATCGGGCGAGTTTCTACTTTCAGATGCAACAGAAATTATGCGGATTGGTCAATCCGTTCGCGAGATATGGCCGTTTGGATGTAAGAAACCCTTGAGAAACTCAAAATTTTCGCAGTTCTGATGCTCGAAACGAATAACTAGAACGGCCTAGGGGAAAAGTGCGCATACCGTTGTAATCGGGCGAGTTTCTACTTTCAAATGCAACAAAAATTTTGCGGATTGGTCAATCCGTTCGCGAGATGTGGCAGTTTCGAATTAAGAAACGCTTGAGAAACTCAAAATTTTCGCAGTTCTGATGCTCGACACGAATAACTAGAACGGCCTAGGGGAAAAGTGCGCATACCGTTGTAATCGGGCGAGTTTCTACTTTCAGATGCAACAGAAATTTTGCGGATTGGTCAATGCGTTCGCGAGATATGGCAGTTTGGAGGTAAGAAACGCTTGAGAAACTCAAGATTTTCGCAGTTCTGATGCTCGACACGAATAACTAGAACGGCCTAGGGGAAAGGTGCGCATACCGTTGTAATCGGGCGAGTTTCTACTTTCACATGCAACAGAAATTTTGTGGATTGATCAATCCGTACGGGAGATATGGCAGTTTGGAGATAAGAAACGCTTGAGAAACTCAAAATTTTCGCAGTTCTGATGCTCGAAACGAATAACTAGAACGGCCTAGGGGAAAACTACACCTACCGTTGTAATCGGGCGAGATTCTACTTTCAGATGCAACAGCAATTTTGCGGATTGGTCAATCCGTTCGCGAGATATGGCAGTTTTGAGGTAAGAAACGCTTGAGAAACTCAAAATTTTCGCAGTTCTGATGCTCGAAACGAATAACTAGAACCGTCTAGGGGAAAAGTGCGCATACCGTTGTAATCGGGCGAGTTTCTACTTTCAGATGCAACAGAAATTATGCGGATTGGTCAATCCGTTCGCGAGATATGGCAGTTTTGAGGTAAGAAACGCTTGAGAAACTCAAAATTTTCGCAGTTCTGATGCTCGACACGAATAACTAGAACGGCCTAGGGGCAAAGTGCGCATACCGTTGTAATCGGGCGTGTTTCTACTTTCAGATGCAACAGAAATTTTGCGGATTGGTCAATCCGTTCGCGAGATATGGCAGTTTGGAGGTAAGAAACGCTTGAGAAACTCAAAATTTTCGCAGTTCTGATGCTCGACACGAATAACTAGAACGGCCTAGGGGCAAAGTGCGCATACCGTTGTAATCGGGCGAGTTTCTACTTTCAGATGCAACAGAAATTTTGCGGACTGGTCGATCCGTCCGCGAGATGTGGCAGTTTGGAAGTAAGAAACGCTTGAGAAACTCAAAATTTTCGCTGTTCTGATGCTCGAAACGAATAAATAGAACGGCCTAGGGGAAAAGTGCGCATACCGTTGTAATCGGACGAGTTTCTACTTTCAGATGCAACAGAAATTATGCGGATTGGTCAATCCGTTCCCGAGATATGGCAGTTTGGAGGTAAGAAACGCTTGAGAAACTCAAAATTTTCGCAGTTCTGATGCTCGACACGAATAACTAGAACGGCCTAGGCGCAAAGTGCGCATACCGTTGTAATCGGGCGAGTTTCTACTTTCAGACGCAACAGAAATTTTGCGGATTGGTCAATCCGTTCGCGAGATATGGCAGTTTGGAGGTAAGAAACGCTTGAGAAACTCAAAATTTTCGCAGTTCTGATGCTCCACACGAATAACTAGAACGGCCTAGGGGAAAAGTGCGCATACCGTTGTAATCGGGCGAGCTTCTACTTTCAGATGCAACAGAAATTTTGCGGATTGGTCAATCCGTTCGCGAGATATGGCAGTTTGGAGGTAAGGAACGCTTGAGAAACTCAAAATTTTCGCAGTTCTGATGCTCGAAATGAATAACTGGAACGGCATAGGGGAAAACTACACCTACCGTTGTAATCGGGAGAGTTTCTACTTTCAGATGCAACAGAAATTTTGCGGATTGGTCAATTCGTTCGCGTGATATGGCCGTTTGGATGTAAGAAACGCTTGAGAAACTCAAAATTTTCGCTGTTCTGATGCTCGACACGAATAAATAGAACGGCCTAGGGGAAAAGTGCGCATACCGTTGTAATTGGGCGAGTTTCTACTTTCAGATGCAACAGAAATTTTGCGGATTGATCAATCCGTTCGCGAGATATGGCAGTTTGGAGATAAGAAACGCTTGAGAAACTCAAAATTTTCGCAGTTCTGATGCTCGAAACGAATAACTAGAACCTCCTAGGGGAAAAGTGCGCATACCGTTGTAATCGGGCGAGTTTCTACTTTCAGATGCAACAGAAATTTTGCGGATTGATCAATCCGTTCGCGAGATATGGCAGTTTGGAGGTAAGAAACGCTTGAGAAACTCAAAATTTTCGCAGTTCTGATGCTCGACACGAATAACTAGAACGGCCTAGGGGCAAAGTGCGCATACCGTTGTAATCGGGCGAGTTTCTACTTTCAGATGCAACAGAAATTTTGCGGACTGGTCGATCCGTCCGCGAGATGTGGCAGTTTGGAAGTAAGAAACGCTTGAGAAACTCAAAATTTTCGCTGTTCTGATGCTCGAAACGAATAAATAGAACGGCCTAGGGGAAAAGTGCGCATACCGTTGTAATCGGACGAGTTTCTACTTTCAGATGCAACAGAAATTATGCGGATTGGTCAATCCGTTCCCGAGATATGGCAGTTTGGAGGTAAGAAACGCTTGAGAAACTCAAAATTTTCGCAGTTCTGATGCTCGACACGAATAACTAGAACGGCCTAGGCGCAAAGTGCGCATACCGTTGTAATCGGGCGAGTTTCTACTTTCAGACGCAACAGAAATTTTGCGGATTGGTCAATCCGTTCGCGAGATATGGCAGTTTGGAGGTAAGAAACGCTTGAGAAACTCAAAATTTTCGCAGTTCTGATGCTCCACACGAATAACTAGAACGGCCTAGGGGAAAAGTGCGCATACCGTTGTAATCGGGCGAGTTTCTACTTTCAAATGCAACAAAAATTTTTCGGATTGGTCAATCCGTTCGCGAGATGTGGCAGTTTGGAATTAAGAAACGCTTGAGAAACTCAAGATTTTCGGAGTTCTGATGCTCGACACGAATAACTGGAACGGCCTAGGGGCAAAGTGCGCATACCGTTGTAATCGGGCGAGCTTCTACTTTCAGATGCAACAGAAATTTTGCGGATTGGTCAATCCGTTCGCGAGATATGGCAGTTTGGAGGTAAGGAACGCTTGAGAAACTCAAAATTTTCGCAGTTCTGATGCTCGAAATGAATAACTGGAACGGCATAGGGGAAAACTACACCTACCGTTGTAATCGGGAGAGTTTCTACTTTCAGATGCAACAGAAATTTTGCGGATTGGTCAATTCGTTCGCGTGATATGGCCGTTTGGATGTAAGAAACGCTTGAGAAACTCAAAATTTTCGCTGTTCTGATGCTCGACACGAATAAATAGAACGGCCTAGGGGAAAAGTGCGCATACCGTTGTAATTGGGCGAGTTTCTACTTTCAGATGCAACAGAAATTTTGCGGATTGATCAATCCGTTCGCGAGATATGGCAGTTTGGAGATAAGAAACGCTTGAGAAACTCAAAATTTTCGCAGTTCTGATGCTCGAAACGAATAACTAGAACCTCCTAGGGGAAAAGTGCGCATACCGTTGTAATCGGGCGAGTTTCTACTTTCAGATGCAACAGAAATTTTGCGGATTGATCAATCCGTTCGCGAGATATGGCAGTTTGGAGGTAAGAAACGCTTGAGAAACTCAAAATTTTCGCAGTTCTGATGCTCGAAACGAATAACTAGAACCGTCTAGGGGAAAAGTGCGCATACCGTTGTAATCGGGCGAGTTTCTACTTTCAGATGCAACAGAAATTATGCGGATTGGTCAATCCGTTCGCGAGATATGGCAGTTTTGAGGTAAGAAACGCTTGAGAAACTCAAAATTTTCGCAGTTCTGATGCTCGACACGAATAACTAGAACGGCCTAGGGGCAAAGTGCGCATACCGTTGTAATCGGGCGTGTTTCTACTTTCAGATGCAACAGAAATTTTGCGGATTGGTCAATCCGTTCGCGAGATATGGCAGTTTGGAGGTAAGAAACGCATGAGAAACTCAAAATTTTCGCAGTTCTGATGCTCGACACGAATAACTAGAACGGCCTAGGGGCAAAGTGCGCATACCGTTGTAATCGGGCGAGTTTCTACTTTCAGATGCAACAGAAATTTTGCGGACTGGTCGATCCGTTCGCGAGATGTGGCAGTTTGGAAGTATGAAACGCTTGAGAAACTCAAAATTTTGGCAGTTCTGATGCTCGAAACGAATAACAAGAACGGCCTAGGGGAAAAGTGCGCATATCGTTGTAATCGGGCGAGTTTCTACTTTCAGATGCAACAGAAATTATGCGGATTGGTCAATCCGTTCGCGTGATATGGCCGTTTGGATGTAAGAAACGCTTGAGGAACTCAAAATTTTCGCTGTTCTGATGCTCGAAACGAATAAATAGAACGGCCTAGGGGAAAAGTGCGCATACCGTTGTAATTGGGCGAGTTTCTACTTTCAGATGCAACAGAAATTTTGCGGATTGATCAATCCGTTCGCGAGATATGGCAGTTTGGAGATAAGAAACGCTTGAGAAACTCAAAATTTTCGCAGTTCTGATGCTCGAAACGAATGACTAGAACGGCCTAGGGGAGAAGTACGCATACCGTTGTAATCGGGCGAGTTTCTACTTTCAGATGGCACAGAAATTTTGCGGATTGCTCTATCCGTTCGCGTGATATGGCAGTTTAGAGATAAGAAACGCTTGAGAAACTCAAAATTTTCGCAGTTTTGATGCTCGAAACGAGTAACTAGAACTTCCTAGGGGAAAACTACACCTACTGTTGTAATCGGGCGAGTTTCTACTGTCAGATGCAACAGAAATTTTGCGGATTGGTCAATCCGTTCGCGAGATATGGCAGTTTGGAGGTAAGAAACGCTTGAGAAACTCAAAATTTTCGCAGTTCTGATGCTCGAAACGAATAACTGGAACGGCCTAGGGGAAAACTACACATATCGTTGTAATCGGGCGAGTTTCTACTTTCAGATGCAACAGAAATTTTGCGGATTGGTCAATTCGTTCGCGAGATATGGCAGCTTGGAGGTAAGAAACGCTTGAGAAACTCAAAATTTTCGGAGTTCTGATGCTCGACACGAATAACTAGAACGGCCTAGGGGCAAAGTGCGCATACCGTTGTAATCGGGCGAGTTTCTACTTTCAGATGGAACAGAAATTATGCGGATTGGTCAAATCGTTCGCGAGATATGGCCGTTTGGATGTAAGAAACGCTTGAGAAACTCAAAATTTTCGCAGTTCTGATGCTCGAAACGAATAACTAGAACGGCCTAGGGGAAAATTGCGCATACCGTTGTAATCGGGCGAGTTTCTACTTTCAGATGCAACAGAAATTATGCGGATTGGTCAATCCGAGCGCGAGATATGGCAGTTTGGAGGTAAGAAACGCTTGAGAAACTCAAAATTTTCGCAGTTCTGATGCTCGAAACGAATAACTAGAACGGCCTAGGGGAAAACTACACCTACCGTTGTAATCGGGCGAGATTCTACTTTCAGATGCAACAGAAATTTTGCGGATTGGTCAATCCGTTCGCGAGATATGGCAGTTTGGAAGTAAGAAACGCTTGAGAAACTCAAAATTTTCGCATTTCTGATGCTCGAAACGAATAACTAGAACCTCCTAGGGGAAAAGTGCGCATACCGTTGTAATCGGGCGAGTTTCTACTTTCAGATGCAACAGAAATTTTGCGGATTGGTCAATCCGTTCGCGAGATATGGCAGTTTGGAGGTAAGAAACGCTTGAGAAACTCAAAATTTTCGCAGTTCTGATGCTCGACACGAATAACTAGAACGGCCTAGGGGCAAAGTGCGCATACCGTTGCAATCGGGCGAGTTTCTACTTTCAGATGCAACAGAAATTATGCGGATTGGTCAAATCGTTCGCGAGATATGGCCGTTTGGATGTAAGAAACGCTTGAGAAACTCAAAATTTTCGCAGTTCTGATGCTCGAAACGAATAACTAGAACGGCCTAGGGGAAAATTGCGCATACCGTTGTAATCGGGCGAGTTTCTACTTTCAGATGCAACAGAAATTATGCGGATTGGTCAATCCGTGCGCGAGATATGGCAGTTTGGAGGTAAGAAACGCTTGAGAAACTCAAAATTTTCGCAGTTCTGATGCTCGAAACGAATAACTAGAACGGCCTAGGGGAAAACTACACCTACCGTTGTAATCGGGCGAGATTCTACTTTCAGATGCAACAGAAATTTTGCGGATTGGTCAATCCGTTCGCGAGATATGGCAGTTTGGAAGTAGGAAACGCTTTAGAAACTCAAAATTTTCGCAGTTCTGATGCTCGACACGAATAACTCGAACGGCCTAGGGGCAAAGTGCGCATACCGTTGTAATCGGGCGAGTTTCTACTTTCAGATGCAACAGAAATTTTGCGGATTGGTCAATCCGTTCGCGAGATATGGCAGTTTTGAGGTAAGAAACGCTTGAGAAACTCAAAATTTTCGCAGTTCTGATGCTCGAAACGAATAACTAGAACGGCCTAGGGGAAAACTACACATACCGTTGTAATCGGGCGAGATTCTACTTTCAGATGCAACAGAAATTTTGCGGATTGGTCAATCCGTTCGCGAGATATGGCAGTTTTGAGGTAAGAAACGCTTGAGAAACTCAAAATTTTCGCAGTTCTGATGCTCGAAACGAATAACTAGAACCGTCTAGGGGAAAAGTGCGCATACCGTTGTAATCGGGCGAGTTTCTACTTTCAGATGCAACAGAAATTATGCGGATTGGTCAATCCGTTCGCGAGATATGGCAGTTTTGAGGTAAGAAACGCTTGAGAAACTCAAAATTTTCGCAGTTCTGATGCTCGACACGAATAACTAGAACGGCCTAGGGGCAAAGTGCGCATACCGTTGTAATCGGGCGTGTTTCTACTTTCAGATGCAACAGAAATTTTGCGGATTGGTCAATCCGTTCGCGAGATATGGCAGTTTGGAGGTAAGAAACGCTTGAGAAACTCAAAATTTTCGCAGTTCTGATGCTCGACACGAATAACTAGAACGGCCTAGGGGCAAAGTGCGC
This sequence comes from Ptiloglossa arizonensis, assembly GCF_051014685.1. Classification (NCBI taxonomy): domain Eukaryota; kingdom Metazoa; phylum Arthropoda; class Insecta; order Hymenoptera; family Colletidae; genus Ptiloglossa; species Ptiloglossa arizonensis. The sequence goes on from NW_027478586.1 coordinate 763,221, forward strand.
ATACCGTTGTAATCGGGCGAGTTTCTACTTTCAGATGCAACAGAAATTTTGCGGACTGGTCGATCCGTCCGCGAGATGTGGCAGTTTGGAAGTAAGAAACGCTTGAGAAACTCAAAATTTTCGCTGTTCTGATGCTCGAAACGAATAAATAGAACGGCCTAGGGGAAAAGTGCGCATACCGTTGTAATCGGACGAGTTTCTACTTTCAGATGCAACAGAAATTATGCGGATTGGTCAATCCGTTCCCGAGATGTGGCAGTTTGGAATTAAGAAACGCTTGAGAAACTCAAAATTTGCGCAGTTCTGATGCTCGAAACGAATAACTGGATCAGCCTAGGGGAAAACTACAAATACCGTTGTAATCGGGCGAGTTTCTACTTTCAGATGCAACAGAAATTTTGCGGATTGGTCAATCCGTTCGCGAGATATGGCAGTTTGGAGGTAAGAAACGCTTGAGAAACTCAAAATTTTCGCAGTTCTGATGCTCCACACGAATAACTAGAACGGCCTAGGGGAAAAGTGCGCACACCGTTGTAATCGGGCGAGTTTCTACTTTCAGATGCAACAGAAATTATGCGGATTGGTCAATCCGTTCGCGAGATATGGCCGTTTGGATGAAAGAAACGCTTGAGAAACTCAAAATTTTCGCAGTTCTGATGCTCGAAACGCATAACTAGAACGGCCTAGGGGAAAAGTACGCATACCGATGTAATAGGGCGAGTTTCTACTTTCAGATGCAACAGAAATTTTGCGGATTGGTCGATCCGTTCGCGAGATATGGCAGTTTGGAGGTAAGAAACGCTTGAGAAACTCAAAATTTTCGCAGTTCTGATGCTCGAAACGAATAACTGGAACGGCCTAGGGGAAAACTACACATACGGTTGTAATCGGGCGAGTTTCTACTTACAGACGCAACAGAAATTTTGCGGATTGGTCGTTCCGTTCGCGAGATGTGGCAGTTTGGAAGTAAGAAACGCTTGAGAAACACAAAATTTGCGCAGTTCTGATGCTCGAAACGAATAACTAGAACGGCCTAGGGGAAAACTACACCTACCGTTGTAATCGGGCGAGTTTCTACTTTCAGATGCAACAGAAATTTTCCGGATTGGTCAATCCGTTCCCGAGATATGGCAGTTTGGAGGTAAGAAACGCTTGAGAAACTCAAAATTTTCGCAGTTCTGATGCTCGAGACGAATAACTAGAACGGCCTAGGGGCAAAGTGCGCATACCGTTGTAATCGGGCGAGTCTCTACTTCAATTGCACCAGAAATTTTGCGGATTGGTCAATCCGTTCGCGAGATATGGCAGTTTGGAGGTAAGAAACGCTTGAGAAACTCAAAATTTTCGCAGTTCTGATGCTCGAAACGAATAACTGGAACGGCCTAGGGGAAAACTACACCTACCGTTGTAATCGGGCGGGTTTCTACTTTCAGATGCAACAGAAATTTTGCGGATTGGTCAATCCCTTCGCGAGATATGGCAGTTTGGAGGTATGAAACGCTTGAGAAACTCAAAATTTTCGCAGTTCTGATGCTCGAAACGAATAACTAGAACCGCCTAGGGGAAAAGTGCGCATACCGTTGTAATCGGGCGAGTTTCTACTTTCAGATGCAACAGAAATTTTGCGGATTGATCAATCCGTTCGTGAGATATGGCAGTTTGGAGATAAGAAACGCTTGAGAAACTCAAAATTTTCGCAGTTCTGATGCTCGAAACGAATGACTAGAACGGCCTAGGGGAGAAGTGCGCATACCGTTGTAATCGGACGAGTTTCTACTTTCAGATGCAACAGAAATTATGCGGATTGGTCAATCCGTTCGCGAGATATGGCAGTTTGGAGGTAAGAAATGGTTGAGAAACTCAAAATTTTTGCAGTTCTGATGCTCGAAACGAATAACTGGAACGGCCTAGGGGAAAAGTACACATACCGTTGTAATCGGGCGAGTTTCTACTTTCAGATGCAACAGAAATTTTGTGGAATGATCAATCCGTTCGCGAGATATGGCCGTTTGGATGAAAGAAACGCTTGAGAAACTCAACATTTTCGCAGTTCTGATGCTCGAGACGAATAACTAGAACGGTCTAGGGGAAAACTACACATACCGTTGTAATCGGGCGAGTTTCTACTTTCAGATGCAACAGAAATTTTGCGGTTTGGTCGATCCGTTCGCGAGATGTGGCAGTTTGGAATTAAGAAACGCTTGAGAAACTCAAAGTTGTCGCAGTTCTGATGCTCGAAAGGAATAACTAGAACGGCCTAGGGGAAAACTACACCTACCGTTGTAATCGGTCGAGTTTCTACTTTCAGATGCAACAGAAATTTTGCGGATTGGTCAATCCCTTCGCGAGATATGGCAGTTTGGAGGTATGAAACGCTTGAGAAACTCAAAATTTTCGCAGTTCTGATGCTCGAAACGAATAACTAGAACCGCCTAGGGGAAAAGTGCGCATACCGTTGAAATCGGGCGAGTTTCTACTTTCAGATGCAACAGAAATTTTGCGGAATGATCAATCCGTTCGCGAGATATGGCCGTTTGGATGAAAGAAACGCTTGAGAAACTCAAAATTTTCGCAGTTCTGATGCTCGAAACGCATAACTAGAACGGCCTAGGGGAAAAGTACGCATACCGATGTAATAGGGCGAGTTTCTACTTTCAGATGCAACAAAAATTTTGCGGATTGGTCGATCCGTTCGCGAGATATGGCAGTTTGGAGGTAAGAAACGCTTGAGAAACTCAAAATTTTCGCAGTTCTGATGCTCGAAACGAATAACTGGAACGGCCTAGGGGAAAACTACACATACCGTTGTAATCGGGCGAGTTTCTACTTACAGACGCAACAGAAATTTTGCGGATTGGTCGTTCCGTTCGCGAGATGTGGCAGTTTGGAAGTAAGAAACGCTTGAGAAACTCAAAATTTGCGCAGTTCTGATGCTCGAAACGAATAACTAGAACGGCCTAGGGGAAAACTACACCTACCGTTGTAATCGGGCGAGTTTCTACTTTCAGATGCAACAGAAATTTTCCGGATTGGTTAATCCGTTCCCGAGATATGGCAGTTTGGAGGTAAGAAACGCTTGAGAAACTCAAAATTTTCGCAGTTCTGATGCTCGAGACGAATAACTAGAACGGCCTAGGGGCAAAGTGCGCATACCGTTGTAATCGGGCGAGTCTCTACTTCAGATGCAACAGAAATTTTGCGGATTGGTCAATCCGTTCGCGAGATATGGCAGTTTGGAGGTAAGAAACGCTTGAGAAACTCAAAATTTTCGCAGTTCTGATGCTCGAAACGAATAACTGGAACGGCCAAGGGGAAAACTACACATACCGTTGTAATCGGGCGAGTTTCTACTTTCAGATGCAACAGAAATTTTGCGGATTGGTCAATCCGTTCGCGAGATATGGCAGTTTGGAGGTAAGAAACGCTTGAGGAACTCAAAATTTTCGCAGTTCTGATGCTCGAAACGAATAACTAGAACCGCCTAGGGGAAAAGTGCGCATAACGTTGTAATCGGGCGAGTTTCTACTTTCAAATGCAACAAAAATTTTGCGGATTGGTCAATCCGTTCGCGAGATATGGCCGTTTGGATGTAAGAAACGCTTGAGAAACTCAAAATTTTCGCAGTTCTGATGCTCGAAACGAATAACTAGAACGGCCTAGAGGAAAAGTGCGCATACCGTTGTAATCGGGCGAGTTTCTACTTTCAGATGCAACAGAAATTATGCGGATTGGTCAATCCGTTCGCGAGATATGGCAGTTTGGATGTAAGAAACGCTTGAGAAACTCAAAATTTTCGCAGTTCTGATGCTCGAAACGAATAACTAGAACGGCCTAGGGGAAAACTACACATACCGTTGTAATCGGGCGAGTTTCTACTTTCAGATGCAACAGAAATTTTGCGGATTGGTCAATCCGTTCGCGAGATATGGCAGTTTGGAGATAAGAAACGCTTGAGAAACTCAAAATTTTCGCAGTTCTGATGCTCGAAACGAATGACTAGAACGGCCTAGGGGAGAAGTACGCATACCGTTGTAATAGGGCGAGTTTCTACTTTCAGATGCAACAGAAATTTTGCGGATTGATCAATCCGTTCGCGAGATATGGCAGTTTGGATATAAGGAACGCTTTAGAAACTCAAAATTTTCGCAGTTCTGATGCTCGAAACGAATAACTGGAACGGTCTAGGGGAAAACTACACATACCGTTGTAATCGGGCGAGTTTCTACTTTCAGATGCAACAGAAATTTTGCGGATTGGTCGATCCGTTCGCGAGATATGGCAGTTTGGAAGTAAGAAACGCTTGAGAAACTCAAAATTTTCGCAGTTCTGATGCTCGAAACGAATAACTAGAACCGCCTAGGGGAAAAGTGCGCATACCGATGTAATAGGGCGAGTTTCTACTTTCAGATGCAACAGAAATTTTGCGGATTGGTCGATCCGTTCGCGAGATATGGCAGTTTGGAGGTAAGAAACGCTTGAGAAACTCAAAATTTTCGCAGTTCTGATGCTCCACACGAATAACTAGAACGGCCTAGGGGAAAAGTGCGCACACCGTTGTAATCGGGCGAGTTTCTACTTTCAGATGCAACAGAAATTATGCGGATTGGTCAATCCGTTCGCGAGATATGGCCGTTTGGATGAAAGAAACGCTTGAGAAACTCAAAATTTTCGCAGTTCTGATGCTCGAAACGCATAACTAGAACTGCCTAGGGGAAAAGTACGCATACCGATGTAATAGGGCGAGTTTCTACTTTCAGATGCAACAGAAATTTTGCGGATTGGTCGATCCGTTCGCGAGATATGGCAGTTTGGAGGTAAGAAACGCTTGAGAAACTCAAAATTTTCGCAGTTCTGATGCTCGAAACGAATAACTGGAACGGCCTAGGGGAAAACTACACATACCGTTGTAATCGGGCGAGTTTCTACTTTCAGATGCAACAGAAATTTTGCGGATTGGTCGATCCGTTCGCGAGATGTGGCAGTTTGGAATTAAGAAACGCTTGAGAAACTCAAAATTTGCGCAGTTCTGATGCTCGAAACGAATAACTGGATCAGCCTAGGGGAAAACTACAAATACCGTTGTAATCGGGCGAGTTTCTACTTTCAGATGCAACAGAAATTTTGCGGATTGGTCAATCCGTTCGCGAGATATGGCAGTTTGGAGGTAAGAAACGCTTGAGAAACTCAAAATTTTCGCAGTTCTGATGCTCCACACGAATAACTAGAACGGCCTAGGGGAAAAGTGCGCACACCGTTGTAATCGGGCGAGTTTCTACTTTCAGATGCAACAGAAATTATGCGGATTGGTCAATCCGTTCGCGAGATATGGCCGTTTGGATGAAAGAAACGCTTGAGAAACTCAAAATTTTCGCAGTTCTGATGCTCGAAACGCATAACTAGAACGGCCTAGGGGAAAAGTACGCATACCGATGTAATAGGGCGAGTTTCTACTTTCAGATGCAACAGAAATTTTGCGGATTGGTCGATCCGTTCGCGAGATATGGCAGTTTGGAGGTAAGAAACGCTTGAGAAACTCAAAATTTTCGCAGTTCTGATGCTCGAAACGAATAACTGGAACGGCCTAGGGGAAAACTACACATACGGTTGTAATCGGGCGAGTTTCTACTTACAGACGCAACAGAAATTTTGCGGATTGGTCGTTCCGTTCGCGAGATGTGGCAGTTTGGAAGTAAGAAACGCTTGAGAAACACAAAATTTGCGCAGTTCTGATGCTCGAAACGAATAACTAGAACGGCCTAGGGGAAAACTACACCTACCGTTGTAATCGGGCGAGTTTCTACTTTCAGATGCAACAGAAATTTTCCGGATTGGTCAATCCGTTCCCGAGATATGGCAGTTTGGAGGTAAGAAACGCTTGAGAAACTCAAAATTTTCGCAGTTCTGATGCTCGAGACGAATAACTAGAACGGCCTAGGGGCAAAGTGCGCATACCGTTGTAATCGGGCGAGTCTCTACTTCAGATGCAACAGAAATTTTGCGGATTGGTCAATCCGTTCGCGAGATATGGCAGTTTGGAGGTAAGAAACGCTTGAGAAACTCAAAATTTTCGCAGTTCTGATGCTCGAAACGAATAACTGGAACGGCCTAGGGGAAAACTACACCTACCGTTGTAATCGGGCGGGTTTCTACTTTCAGATGCAACAGAAATTTTGCGGATTGGTCAATCCCTTCGCGAGATATGGCAGTTTGGAGGTATGAAACGCTTGAGAAACTCAAAATTTTCGCAGTTCTGATGCTCGAAACGAATAACTAGAACCGCCTAGGGGAAAAGTGCGCATACCGTTGTAATCGGGCGAGTTTCTACTTTCAGATGCAACAGAAATTTTGCGGATTGATCAATCCGTTCGTGAGATATGGCAGTTTGGAGATAAGAAACGCTTGAGAAACTCAAAATTTTCGCAGTTCTGATGCTCGAAACGAATGACTAGAACGGCCTAGGGGAGAAGTGCGCATACCGTTGTAATCGGACGAGTTTCTACTTTCAGATACAACAGAAATTATGCGGATTGGTCAATCCGTTCGCGAGATATGGCAGTTTGGAGGTAAGAAATGGTTGAGAAACTCAAAATTTTTGCAGTTCTGATGCTCGAAACGAATAACTGGAACGGCCTAGGGGAAAAGTACACATACCGTTGTAATCGGGCGAGTTTCTACTTTCAGATGCAACAGAAATTTTGTGGATTGGTCAATCCGTTCGCGAGATGTGGCTGTTTGGAGGTAAGAAACGCTTGAGAAACTCAAAATTTTCGCAGTGCTGAAGCTCGAAACGAATAACTAGAACCGCCTAGGGGAAAAGTGCGCATACCGTTGTAATCGGGCGAGTTTCTACTTTCAGATGCAACAGAAATTTTGCGGATTGATCAATCCGTTCGCGAGATATGGCAGTTTGGAGATAAGAAACGCTTGAGAAACTCAAAATTTTCGCAGTTCTGATGCTCGAAACGAATGACTAGAACGGCCTAGGGGAGAAGTACGCACACCGTTGTAATCGGGCGAGTTTCTACTTTCAGAAGCAACAGAAATTTTGCGGATTGGTCTATCTGTTCCCGAGATATGGCAGTTTGGAGGTAAGATACGCTTGAGAAACTCAACATTTTCGCAGTTCTGATGCTCGAGACGAATAACTAGAACGGTCTAGGGGAAAACTACACATACCGTTGTAATCGGGCGAGTTTCTACTTTCAGATGCAACAGAAATTTTGCGGTTTGGTCGATCCGTTCGCGAGATGTGGCAGTTTGGAATTAAGAAACGCTTGAGAAACTCAAAGTTGTCGCAGTTCTGATGCTCGAAAGGGATAACTAGAACGGCCTAGGGGAAAACTACACCTACCGTTGTAATCGGTCGAGTTTCTACTTTCAGATGCAACAGAAATTTTGCGGATTGGTCAATCCCTTCGCGAGATATGGCAGTTTGGAGGTATGAAACGCTTGAGAAACTCAAAATTTTCGCAGTTCTGATGCTCGAAACGAATAACTAGAACCGCCTAGGGGAAAAGTGCGCATACCGTTGAAATCGGGCGAGTTTCTACTTTCAGATGCAACAGAAATTTTGCGGAATGATCAATCCGTTCGCGAGATATGGCCGTTTGGATGAAAGAAACGCTTGAGAAACTCAAAATTTTCGCAGTTCTGATGCTCGAAACGCATAACTAGAACGGCCTAGGGGAAAAGTACGCATACCGATGTAATAGGGCGAGTTTCTACTTTCAGATGCAACAAAAATTTTGCGGATTGGTCGATCCGTTCGCGAGATATGGCAGTTTGGAGGTAAGAAACGCTTGAGAAACTCAAAATTTTCGCAGTTCTGATGCTCGAAACGAATAACTGGAACGGCCTAGGGGAAAACTACACATACCGTTGTAATCGGGCGAGTTTCTACTTACAGACGCAACAGAAATTTTGCGGATTGGTCGTTCCGTTCGCGAGATGTGGCAGTTTGGAAGTAAGAAACGCTTGAGAAACTCAAAATTTGCGCAGTTCTGATGCTCGAAACGAATAACTAGAACGGCCTAGGGGAAAACTACACCTACCGTTGTAATCGGGCGAGTTTCTACTTTCAGATGCAACAGAAATTTTCCGGATTGGTCTATCCGTTCCCGAGATATGGCAGTTTGGAGGTAAGAAACGCTTGAGAAACTCAAAATTTTCGCAGTTCTGATGCTCGAGACGAATAACTAGAACGGCCTAGGGGCAAAGTGCGCATACCGTTGTAATCGGGCGAGTCTCTACTTCAGATGCAACAGAAATTTTGCGGATTGGTCAATCCGTTCGCGAGATATGGCAGTTTGGAGGTAAGAAACGCTTGAGAAACTCAAAATTTTCGCAGTTCTGATGCTCGAAACGAATAACTGGAACGGCCAAGGGGAAAACTACACATACCGTTGTAATCGGGCGAGTTTCTACTTTCAGATGCAACAGAAATTTTGCGGATTGGTCAATCCGTTCGCGAGATATGGCAGTTTGGAGGTAAGAAACGCTTGAGGAACTCAAAATTTTCGCAGTTCTGATGCTCGAAACGAATAACTAGAACCGCCTAGGGGAAAAGTGCGCATAACGTTGTAATCGGGCGAGTTTCTACTTTCAAATGCAACAAAAATTTTGCGGATTGGTCAATCCGTTCGCGAGATATGGCCGTTTGGATGTAAGAAACGCTTGAGAAACTCAAAATTTTCGCAGTTCTGATGCTCGAAACGAATAACTAGAACGGCCTAGAGGAAAAGTGCGCATACCGTTGTAATCGGGCGAGTTTCTACTTTCAGATGCAACAGAAATTATGCGGATTGGTCAATCCGTTCGCGAGATATGGCAGTTTGGATGTAAGAAACGCTTGAGAAACTCAAAATTTTCGCAGTTCTGATGCTCGAAACGAATAACTAGAACGGCCTAGGGGAAAACTACACATACCGTTGTAATCGGGCGAGTTTCTACTTTCAGATGCAACAGAAATTTTGCGGATTGGTCAATCCGTTCGCGAGATATGGCAGTTTGGAGATAAGAAACGCTTGAGAAACTCAAAATTTTCGCAGTTCTGATGTTCGAAACGAATGACTAGAACGGCCTAGGGGAGAAGTACGCATACCGTTGTAATAGGGCGAGTTTCTACTTTCAGATGCAACAGAAATTTTGCGGATTGATCAATCCGTTCGCGAGATATGGCAGTTTGGATATAAGGAACGCTTTAGAAACTCAAAATTTTCGCAGTTCTGATGCTCGAAACGAATAACTGGAACGGTCTAGGGGAAAACTACACATACCGTTGTAATCGGGCGAGTTTCTACTTTCAGATGCAACAGAAATTTTGCGGATTGGTCGATCCGTTCGCGAGATATGGCAGTTTGGAAGTAAGAAACGCTTGAGAAACTCAAAATTTTCGCAGTTCTGATGCTCGAAACGAATAACTAGAACCGCCTAGGGGAAAAGTGCGCATACCGTTGTAATCGGGCGAGTTTCTACTTTCAGATGCAACAGAAATTTTGCGGATTGGTCAATCCGTTCGCGAGATATGGCAGTTTGGAGGTAAGAAACGCTTGAGAAACCCAAAATTTTCGCAGTTCTGATGCTCGAAACGAATAACTAGAACCGCCTAGGGGAAAAGTGCGCATACCGTTGTAATCGGGCGAGTTTCTACTTTCAAATGCAACAGAAATTTTGCGGATTGGTCAATCCGTTCACGAGATATGGCAGTTTGGTGGTAAGAAACGCTTGAGAAACTCAAAATTTTCGCAGTTCTGATGCTCGAAACGAATAACTGGAACGGCCTAGGGGAAAACTACACATACCGTTGTAATCGGGCGAGTTTCTACTTTCAGATGCAACAGAAATTATGCGGATTGGTCAATCCGTTCGCGAGATATGGCCGTTTGGATGTAAGAAACGCTTGAGAAACTCAAAATTTTCGCAGTTCTGATGCTTGAAACGAATAACTAGAATGGCCTAGGGGAAAAGTGCGCATACCGTTGTAATCGGGCGAGTTTCTACTTTCAAATGCAACAAAAATTTTGCGGATTGGTCAATCCGTTCGCGAGATGTGGCAGTTTGGAGTTAAGAAACGCTTGAGAAACTCAAAATTTTCGCAGTTCTGATGCTCGAAACGAATGACTAGAACGGCCTAGGGGAGAAGTACGCATACCGTTGTAATAGGGCGAGTTTCTACTTTCAGATGCAACAGAAATTTTGCGGATTGATCAATCCGTTCGCGAGATATGGCAGTTTGGATATAAGGAACGCTTTAGAAACTCAAAATTTTCGCAGTTCTGATGCTCGAAACGAATAACTGGATAGGTATAGGGGAAAACTACACATACCGTTGTAATCGGGCGAGTTTCTACTTTCAGATGCAACAGAAATTTTGCGGATTGGTCAATCCGTTCGCGAGATATGGCAGTTTGGAGGTAAGAAACGCTTGAGAAACTCAAAATTTTCGCAGTTCTGATGCTCGACACGAATAACTAGAACGGCCTAGAGGCAAAGTGCGCTTACCGTTGTAATCGGGCGAGTTTCTACTTTCAGATGCAACAGAAATTTTGCGGATTGGTCGATCCGTTCGCGAGATGTGGCAGTTTGGAATTAAGAAACGATTGAGAAACTCAAAATTTTCGCAGTTCTGATGCTCGAAACGAATAACTAGAACGGCCTAGGGGAGAACTACACATGCCGTTGTAATCGGGCGAGTTTCTACTTTCAGATGCAACAGAAATTTTGCGGATTGGTCAATCCGTTCGCGAGATATGGCAGTTTGGAGGTAAGAAACGCTTGAGAAACTCAAAATTTTCGCAGTTCTGATGCTCGAAACGAATAACTAGAACCGCCTAGGGGAAAAGTGCGCATACCGTTGTAATCGGGCGAGATTCTACTTTCAGATGCAACAGAAATTTTGCGGATTGGTCAATCCGTTCGCGAGATATGGCAGTTTGGAGGTAAGAAACGCTTGAGAAACCCAAAATTTTCGCAGTTCTGATGCTCGAAACGAATAACTAGAACCGCCTAGGGGAAAAGTGCGCATACCGTTGTAATCGGGCGAGTTTCTACTTTCAAATGCAACAGAAATTTTGCGGATTGGTCAATCCGTTCGCGAGATATGGCAGTTTGGTGGTAAGAAACGCTTGAGAAACTCAAAATTTTCGCAGTTCTGATGCTCGAAACGAATAACTGGAACGGCCTAGGGGAAAACTACACATACCGTTGTAATCGGGCGAGTTTCTACTTTCAGATGCAACAGAAATTATGCGGATTGGTCAATCCGTTCGCGAGATATGGCCGTTTGGATGTAAGAAACGCTTGAGAAACTCAAAATTTTCGCAGTTCTGATGCTCGAAACGAATAACTAGAACGGCCTAGGGGAAAAGTGCGCATACCGTTGTAATCGGGCGAGTTTCTACTTTCAGATGCAACGGAAATTATGCGGATTGGTCAATCCGTTCGCGAGATATGGCCGTTTGGATGTAAGAAACGCTTGAGAAACTCATAATTTTCGCAGTTCTGATGCTCGAAACGAATAACTAGAACCGCCTAGGGGAAAAGTGCGCATACCGTTGTAATCGGGCGAGTTTCTGCATTCAAATGCAACAAAAATTTTGCGGATTGGTCAATCCGTTCGCGAGATGTGGCAGTTTGGAATTAAGAAACGCTTGAGAAACTCAAAATTTTCGCAGTTCTGATGCTCGACACGAATAACTAGAACGGCCTAGAGGCAAAGTGCGCTTACCGTTGTAATCGGGCGAGTTTCTACTTTCAGATGCATTAGAAATTTTGCGGATTGGTCGATCCGTTCGCGAGATGTGGCAGTTTGGAATTAAGAAACGATTGAGAAACTCAAAATTTTCGCAGTTCTGATGCTCGAAACGAATAACTAGAACGGCCTAGGGGAGAACTACACATGCCGTTGTAATCGGGCGAGTTTCTACTTTCAGATGCAACAGAAATTTTGCGGATTGGTCAATCCGTTCGCGAGATATGGCAGTTTGGAGGTAAGAAACGCTTGAGAAACTCAAAATTTTCGCAGTTCTTATGCTTGACACGAATAACTAGAACGGCCTAGAGGCAAAGTGCGCTTACCGTTGTAATCGGGCGAGTTTCTACTTTCAGATGCAACAGAAATTTTGCGGATTGGTCGATCCGTTCGCGAGATGTGGCAGTTTGGAATTAAGAAACGATTGAGAAACTCAAAATTTTCGCAGTTCTGATGCTCGAAACGAATAACTGGAACGGCCTAGGGGAAAACTACACATACCGTTGTAATCGGGCGAGTTTCTACTTTCAGATGCAACAGAAATTATGCGGATTGGTCAATCCGTTCGCGAGATATGGCCGTTTGGATGTAAGAAACGCTTGAGAAACTCAAAATTTTCGCAGTTCTGATGCTTGAAACGAATAACTAGAACGGCCTAGGGGAAAAGTGCGCATACCGTTGTAATCGGGCGAGTTTCTACTTTCAAATGCAACAAAAATTTTGCGGATTGGTCAATCCGTTCGCGAGATGTGGCAGTTTGGAGTTAAGAAACGCTTGAGAAACTCAAAATTTTCGCAGTTCTGATGCTCGAAACGAATAACTAGAACGGCCTAGGGGAAAACTACACATACCGTTGTAATCGGGCGAGTTTCTACTTTCAGATGCAACAGAAATTTTGCGGATTGGTCAATCCGTTCGCGAGATATGGCAGTTTGGAGATAAGAAACGCTTGAGAAACTCAAAATTTTCGCAGCTCCGATGCTCGAAACGAATGACTAGAACGGCCTAGGGTAGAAGTACGCATACCGTTGTAATCGGGCGAGTTTCTACTTTCAGATGCAACAGGAATTTTGCGGATTGATCAATCCGTTCGCGAGATATGGCAGTTTGGATATAAGGAACGCTTTAGAAACTCAAAATTTTCGCAGTTCTGATGCTCGAAACGAATAACTGGAACGGTCTAGGGGAAAACTACACATACCGTTGTAATCGGGCGAGTTTCTACTTTCAGATGCAACAGAAATTTTGCGGATTGGTCAATCCGTTCACGAGATATGGCAGTTTGGAGGTAAGAAACGCTTGAGAAACTCAAAATTTTCGCAGTTCTGATGCTCGACACGAATAACTAGAACGGCCTAGAGGCAAAGTGCGCATACCGTTGTAATCGGGCGAGTTTCTACTTTCAGATGCAACAGAAATTTTGCGGATTGGTCGATCCGTTCGCGAGATGTGACAGTTTGGAAGTAAGAAACGCTTGAGAAACTCAAAATTTTCGCAGTTCTGATGCTCGAAACGAATAACTGGAACGGCCTAGGGGAAAACTACACATACCGTTGTAATCGGGCGAGTTTCTACTTTCAGATGCAACAGAAATTTTGCGGATTGGTCGATCCGTTCGCGAGATGTGGCAGTTTGGAATTAAGAAACGCTTGAGAAACTCAAAATTTTCGCAGTTCTGATGCTCGAAACTAATAACTAGAACCGCCTAGGGGAAAAGTGCGCATACCGTTGTAATCGGGCGAGTTTCTACTTTCAGATGCAACAGAAATTTTGCGGATTGGTCAATCCGTTCGCGAGATATGGCAGTTTGGAGGTAAGAAACGCTTGAGAAACCCAAAATTTTCGCAGTTCTGATGCTCGAAACGAATAACTAGAACCGCCTAGGGGAAAAGTGCGCATACCGTTGTTATCGGGCGAGTTTCTACATTCAAATGCAACAGAAATTTTGCGGATTGGTCAATCCGTTCGCGAGATATGGCAGTTTGGAGGTAAGAAACGCTTGGGAAACTCAAAATTTTCGCAGTTCTGATGCTCGAAACGAATAACTGGAACGGCCTAGGGGAAAACTAAACATACCGTTGTAATCGGGCGAGTTTCTACTTTCAGATGCAGCAGAAATTTTGCGGATTGGTCGATCGGTTCGCGAGATGTGGCAGTTTGGAATTAAGAAACGCTTGAGAAACTCAAAATTTTCGCAGTTCTGATGCTCGAAACGAATAACTAGAACGGCCTAGGGGAAAAGTGCGCATACCGTTGTAATCGGGCGAGTTTCTACTTTCAAATGCAACAAAAATTTTGCGGATTGGTCAATCCGTTCGCGAGATGTGGCAGTTTGGAATTAAGAAACGCTTGAGAAACTCAAAATTTTCGCAGTTTTGATGCTCGAAACGAATAACTAGAACGGCCTAGGGGAAAACTACACATACCGTTGTAATCGGGCGAGTTTCTACTTTCAGATGCAACAGAAATTTTGCGGATTCGTCGATCCGTTCGCGAGATGTGGCAGTTTGGAATTAAGAAACGCTTGAGAAACTGAAAATTTTCGCAATTCTGATGCTCGAAACGAATAACTAGAACGGCCTAGGGCAAAAGTGCGCATACCGTTGTAATCGGGCGAGTTTCTACTTTCAGATGCAACGGAAATTATGAGAATTGGTCAATCCGTTCGCGGGATATGGCCGTTTGGATGTAAGAAACGCTTGAGAAACTCAAAATTTTCGCAGTTCTGATGCTCGAAACGAATAACTAGAACGGCCTAGGGGAAAAGTGCGCATACCGTTGTAATCGGGCGAGTTTCTACTTTCAGATGCAACAGAAATTTTGCGGATTGGTCGATCCGTTCGCGAGATGTGGCAGTTTGGAATTAAGAAACGATTGAGAAACTCAAAATTTTCGCAGTTCTGATGCTCGAAACGAATAACTAGAACGGCCTAGGGGAGAACTACACATGCCGTTGTAATCGGGCGAGTTTCTACTTTCAGATGCAACAGAAATTTTGCGGATTGGTCAATCCGTTCGCGAGATATGGCAGTTTGGAGGTAAGAAACGCTTGAGAAACTCAAAATTTTCGCAGTTCTGATGCTCGAAACGAATAACTAGAACCGCCTAGGGGAAAAGTGCGCATACCGTTGTAATCGGGCGAGATTCTACTTTCAGATGCAACAGAAATTTTGCGGATTGGTCAATCCGTTCGCGAGATATGGCAGTTTGGAGGTAAGAAACGCTTGAGAAACCCAAAATTTTCGCAGTTCTGATGCTCGAAACGAATAACTAGAACCGCCTAGGGGAAAAGTGCGCATACCGTTGTAATCGGGCGAGTTTCTACTTTCAAATGCAACAGAAATTTTGCGGATTGGTCAATCCGTTCGCGAGATATGGCAGTTTGGTGGTAAGAAACGCTTGAGAAACTCAAAATTTTCGCAGTTCTGATGCTCGAAACGAATAACTGGAACGGCCTAGGGGAAAACTACACATACCGTTGTAATCGGGCGAGTTTCTACTTTCAGATGCAACAGAAATTATGCGGATTGGTCAATCCGTTCGCGAGATATGGCCGTTTGGATGTAAGAAACGCTTGAGAAACTCAAAATTTTCGCAGTTCTGATGCTCGAAACGAATAACTAGAACGGCCTAGGGGAAAAGTGCGCATACCGTTGTAATCGGGCGAGTTTCTACTTTCAGATGCAACGGAAATTATGCGGATTGGTCAATCCGTTCGCGAGATATGGCCGTTTGGATGTAAGAAACGCTTGAGAAACTCATAATTTTCGCAGTTCTGATGCTCGAAACGAATAACTAGAACCGCCTAGGGGAAAAGTGCGCATACCGTTGTAATCGGGCGAGTTTCTGCATTCAAATGCAACAAAAATTTTGCGGATTGGTCAATCCGTTCGCGAGATGTGGCAGTTTGGAATTAAGAAACGCTTGAGAAACTCAAAATTTTCGCAGTTCTGATGCTCGACACGAATAACTAGAACGGCCTAGAGGCAAAGTGCGCTTACCGTTGTAATCGGGCGAGTTTCTACTTTCAGATGCATTAGAAATTTTGCGGATTGGTCGATCCGTTCGCGAGATGTGGCAGTTTGGAATTAAGAAACGATTGAGAAACTCAAAATTTTCGCAGTTCTGATGCTCGAAACGAATAACTAGAACGGCCTAGGGGAGAACTACACATGCCGTTGTAATCGGGCGAGTTTCTACTTTCAGATGCAACAGAAATTTTGCGGATTGGTCAATCCGTTCGCGAGATATGGCAGTTTGGAGGTAAGAAACGCTTGAGAAACTCAAAATTTTCGCAGTTCTTATGCTTGACACGAATAACTAGAACGGCCTAGAGGCAAAGTGCGCTTACCGTTGTAATCGGGCGAGTTTCTACTTTCAGATGCAACAGAAATTTTGCGGATTGGTCGATCCGTTCGCGAGATGTGGCAGTTTGGAATTAAGAAACGATTGAGAAACTCAAAATTTTCGCAGTTCTGATGCTCGAAACGAATAACTGGAACGGCCTAGGGGAAAACTACACATACCGTTGTAATCGGGCGAGTTTCTACTTTCAGATGCAACAGAAATTATGCGGATTGGTCAATCCGTTCGCGAGATATGGCCGTTTGGATGTAAGAAACGCTTGAGAAACTCAAAATTTTCGCAGTTCTGATGCTTGAAACGAATAACTAGAACGGCCTAGGGGAAAAGTGCGCATACCGTTGTAATCGGGCGAGTTTCTACTTTCAAATGCAACAAAAATTTTGCGGATTGGTCAATCCGTTCGCGAGATGTGGCAGTTTGGAGTTAAGAAACGCTTGAGAAACTCAAAATTTTCGCAGTTCTGATGCTCGAAACGAATAACTAGAACGGCCTAGGGGAAAACTACACATACCGTTGTAATCGGGCGAGTTTCTACTTTCAGATGCAACAGAAATTTTGCGGATTGGTCAATCCGTTCGCGAGATATGGCAGTTTGGAGATAAGAAACGCTTGAGAAACTCAAAATTTTCGCAGCTCCGATGCTCGAAACGAATGACTAGAACGGCCTAGGGTAGAAGTACGCATACCGTTGTAATCGGGCGAGTTTCTACTTTCAGATGCAACAGGAATTTTGCGGATTGATCAATCCGTTCGCGAGATATGGCAGTTTGGATATAAGGAACGCTTTAGAAACTCAAAATTTTCGCAGTTCTGATGCTCGAAACGAATAACTGGAACGGTCTAGGGGAAAACTACACATACCGTTGTAATCGGGCGAGTTTCTACTTTCAGATGCAACAGAAATTTTGCGGATTGGTCAATCCGTTCACGAGATATGGCAGTTTGGAGGTAAGAAACGCTTGAGAAACTCAAAATTTTCGCAGTTCTGATGCTCGACACGAATAACTAGAACGGCCTAGAGGCAAAGTGCGCATACCGTTGTAATCGGGCGAGTTTCTACTTTCAGATGCAACAGAAATTTTGCGGATTGGTCGATCCGTTCGCGAGATGTGACAGTTTGGAAGTAAGAAACGCTTGAGAAACTCAAAATTTTCGCAGTTCTGATGCTCGAAACGAATAACTGGAACGGCCTAGGGGAAAACTACACATACCGTTGTAATCGGGCGAGTTTCTACTTTCAGATGCAACAGAAATTTTGCGGATTGGTCGATCCGTTCGCGAGATGTGGCAGTTTGGAATTAAGAAACGCTTGAGAAACTCAAAATTTTCGCAGTTCTGATGCTCGAAACTAATAACTAGAACCGCCTAGGGGAAAAGTGCGCATACCGTTGTAATCGGGCGAGTTTCTACTTTCAGATGCAACAGAAATTTTGCGGATTGGTCAATCCGTTCGCGAGATATGGCAGTTTGGAGGTAAGAAACGCTTGAGAAACCCAAAATTTTCGCAGTTCTGATGCTCGAAACGAATAACTAGAACCGCCTAGGGGAAAAGTGCGCATACCGTTGTTATCGGGCGAGTTTCTACATTCAAATGCAACAGAAATTTTGCGGATTGGTCAATCCGTTCGCGAGATATGGCAGTTTGGAGGTAAGAAACGCTTGGGAAACTCAAAATTTTCGCAGTTCTGATGCTCGAAACGAATAACTGGAACGGCCTAGGGGAAAACTAAACATACCGTTGTAATCGGGCGAGTTTCTACTTTCAGATGCAGCAGAAATTTTGCGGATTGGTCGATCGGTTCGCGAGATGTGGCAGTTTGGAATTAAGAAACGCTTGAGAAACTCAAAATTTTCGCAGTTCTGATGCTCGAAACGAATAACTAGAACGGCCTAGGGGAAAAGTGCGCATACCGTTGTAATCGGGCGAGTTTCTACTTTCAAATGCAACAAAAATTTTGCGGATTGGTCAATCCGTTCGCGAGATGTGGCAGTTTGGAATTAAGAAACGCTTGAGAAACTCAAAATTTTCGCAGTTTTGATGCTCGAAACGAATAACTAGAACGGCCTAGGGGAAAACTACACATACCGTTGTAATCGGGCGAGTTTCTACTTTCAGATGCAACAGAAATTTTGCGGATTCGTCGATCCGTTCGCGAGATGTGGCAGTTTGGAATTAAGAAACGCTTGAGAAACTGAAAATTTTCGCAATTCTGATGCTCGAAACGAATAACTAGAACGGCCTAGGGCAAAAGTGCGCATACCGTTGTAATCGGGCGAGTTTCTACTTTCAGATGCAACGGAAATTATGAGAATTGGTCAATCCGTTCGCGGGATATGGCCGTTTGGATGTAAGAAACGCTTGAGAAACTCAAAATTTTCGCAGTTCTGATGCTCGAAACGAATAACTAGAACGGCCTAGGGGAAAAGTGCGCATACCGTTGTAATCGGGCGAGTTTCTACTTTCAGATGCAACGGAAATTATGCGGATTGGTCAATCCGTTCGCGAGATATGGCCGTTTGGATGTAAGAAACGCTTGAGAAACTCATAATTTTCGCAGTTCTGATGCTCGAAACGAATAACTAGAACCGCCTAGGGGAAAAGTGCGCATACCGTTGTAATCGGGCGAGTTTCTACTTTCAGATGCAACAGAAATTTTGCGGATTGGTCAATCCGTTCGCGAGATATGGCAGTTTGGAGGTAAGAAACGCTTGAGAAACCCAAAATTTTCGCAGTTCTGATGCTCGAAACGAATAACTAGAACCGCCTAGGGGAAAAGTGCGCATACCGTTGTAATCGGGCGAGTTTCTACTTTCAAATGCAACAGAAATTTTGCGGATTGGTCAATCCGTTCGCGAGATATGGCAGTTTGGTGGTAAGAAACGCTTGAGAAACTCAAAATTTTCGCAGTTCTGATGCTCGAAACGAATAACTGGAACGGCCTAGGGGAAAACTACACATACCGTTGTAATCGGGCGAGTTTCTACTTTCAGATGCAACAGAAATTATGCGGATTGGTCAATCCGTTCGCGAGATATGGGCGTTTGGATGTAAGAAACGCTTGAGAAACTCAAAATTTTCGCAGTTCTGGTGCTTGAAACGAATAACTAGAACGGCCTAGGGGAAAAGTGCGCATACCGTTGTAATCGGGCGAGTTTCTACTTTCAAATGCAACAAAAATTTTGCGGATTGGTCAATCCGTTCGCGAGATGTGGCAGTTTGGAGTTAAGAAACGCTTGAGAAACTCAAATTTTCGCAGTTCTGATGCTCGACACGAATAACTAGAACGGCCTAGAGGCAAAGTGCGCTTACCGTTGTAATCGGGCGAGTTTCTACTTTCAGATGCATTAGAAATTTTGCGGATTGGTCGATCCGTTCGCGAGATGTGGCAGTTTGGAATTAAGAACGATTGAGAAACTCAAAATTTTCGCAGTTCTGATGCTCGAAACGAATAACTAGAACGGCCTAGGGGAGAACTACACATGCCGTTGTAATCGGGCGAGTTTCTACTTTCAGATGCAACAGAAATTTTGCGGATTGGTCAATCCGTTCGCGAGATATGGCAGTTTGGAGGTAAGAAACGCTTGAGAAACTCAAAATTTTCGCAGTTCTTATGCTCGACACGAATAACTAGAACGGCCTAGAGGCAAAGTGCGCTTACCGTTGTAATCGGGCGAGTTTCTACTTTCAGATGCAACAGAAATTTTGCGGATTGGTCGATCCGTTCGCGAGATGTGGCAGTTTGGAATTAAGAAACGATTGAGAAACTCAAAATTTTCGCAGTTCTGATGCTCGAAACGAATAACTGGAACGGCCTAGGGGAAAACTACACATACCGTTGTAATCGGGCGAGTTTCTACTTTCAGATGCAACAGAAATTATGCGGATTGGTCAATCCGTTCGCGAGATATGGCCGTTTGGATGTAAGAAACGCTTGAGAAACTCAAAATTTTCGCAGTTCTGATGCTTGAAACGAATAACTAGAACGGCCTAGGGGAAAAGTGCGCATACCGTTGTAATCGGGCGAGTTTCTACTTTCAAATGCAACAAAAATTTTGCGGATTGGTCAATCCGTTCGCGAGATGTGGCAGTTTGGAGTTAAGAAACGCTTGAGAAACTCAAAATTTTCGCAGTTCTGATGCTCGAAACGAATAACTAGAACGGCCTAGGGGAAAACTACACATACCGTTGTAATCGGGCGAGTTTCTACTTTCAGATGCAACAGAAATTTTGCGGATTGGTCAATCCGTTCGCGAGATATGGCAGTTTGGAGATAAGAAACGCTTGAGAAACTCAAAATTTTCGCAGCTCCGATGCTCGAAACGAATGACTAGAACGGCCTAGGGTAGAAGTACGCATACCGTTGTAATCGGGCGAGTTTCTACTTTCAGATGCAACAGGAATTTTGCGGATTGATCAATCCGTTCGCGAGATATGGCAGTTTGGATATAAGGAACGCTTTAGAAACTCAAAATTTTCGCAGTTCTGATGCTCGAAACGAATAACTGGAACGGTCTAGGGGAAAACTACACATACCGTTGTAATCGGGCGAGTTTCTACTTTCAGATGCAACAGAAATTTTGCGGATTGGTCAATCCGTTCACGAGATATGGCAGTTTGGAGGTAAGAAACGCTTGAGAAACTCAAAATTTTCGCAGTTCTGATGCTCGACACGAATAACTAGAACGGCCTAGAGGCAAAGTGCGCATACCGTTGTAATCGGGCGAGTTTCTACTTTCAGATGCAACAGAAATTTTGCGGATTGGTCGATCCGTTCGCGAGATGTGACAGTTTGGAAGTAAGAAACGCTTGAGAAACTCAAAATTTTCGCAGTTCTGATGCTCGAAACGAATAACTGGAACGGCCTAGGGGAAAACTACACATACCGTTGTAATCGGGCGAGTTTCTACTTTCAGATGCAACAGAAATTTTGCGGATTGGTCGATCCGTTCGCGAGATGTGGCAGTTTGGAATTAAGAAACGCTTGAGAAACTCAAAATTTTCGCAGTTCTGATGCTCGAAACTAATAACTAGAACCGCCTAGGGGAAAAGTGCGCATACCGTTGTAATCGGGCGAGTTTCTACTTTCAGATGCAACAGAAATTTTGCGGATTGGTCAATCCGTTCGCGAGATATGGCAGTTTGGAGGTAAGAAACGCTTGAGAAACCCAAAATTTTCGCAGTTCTGATGCTCGAAACGAATAACTAGAACCGCCTAGGGGAAAAGTGCGCACACCGTTGTTATCGGGCGAGTTTCTACTTTCAAATGCAACAAAAATTTTGCGGATTGGTCAATCCGTTCGCGAGATGTGGCAGTTTGGAATTAAGAAACGCTTGAGAAACTCAAAATTTTCGCAGTTTTGATGCTCGAAACGAATAACTAGAACGGCCTAGGGGAAAACTACACATACCGTTGTAATCGGGCGAGTTTCTACTTTCAGATGCAACAGAAATTTTGCGGATTGGTCAATCCGTTCGCGAGATATGGCAGTTTGGAGGTAAGAAACGCTTGGGAAACTCAAAATTTTCGCAGTTCTGATGCTCGAAACGAATAACTGGAACGGCCTAGGGGAAAACTAAACATACCGTTGTAATCGGGCGAGTTTCTACTTTCAGATGCAGCAGAAATTTTGCGGATTGGTCGATCGGTTCGCGAGATGTGGCAGTTTGGAATTAAGAAACGCTTGAGAAACTCAAAATTTTCGCAGTTCTGATGCTCGAAACGAATAACTAGAACGGCCTAGGGGAAAAGTGCGCATACCGTTGTAATCGGGCGAGTTTCTACTTTCAAATGCAACAAAAATTTTGCGGATTGGTCAATCCGTTCGCGAGATGTGGCAGTTTGGAATTAAGAAACGCTTGAGAAACTCAAAATTTTCGCAGTTTTCATGCTCGAAACGAATAACTAGAACGGCCTAGGGGAAAACTACACATACCGTTGTAATCGGGCGAGTTTCTACTTTCAGATGCAACAGAAATTTTGCGGATTCGTCGATCCGTTCGCGAGATGTGGCAGTTTGGAATTAAGAAACGCTTGAGAAACTGAAAATTTTCGCAGTTCTGATGCTCGAAACGAATAACTAGAACGGCCTAGGGCAAAAGGGCGCATACCGTTGTAATCGGGCGAGTTTCTACTTTCAGATGCAACGGAAATTATGAGAATTGGTCAATCCGTTCGCGAGATATGGCCGTTTGGATGTAAGAAACGCTTGAGAAACTCAAAATTTTCGCAGTTCTGATGCTCGAAACGAATAACTAGAACGGCCTAGGGGAAAAGTGCGCATACCGTTGTAATCGGGCGAGTTTCTACTTTCAAATGCAACAAAAATTTTGCAGATTGGTCAATCCGTTCGCGAGATGTGGCAGTTTGGAATTAAGAAACGCTTGAGAAACTCAAAATTTTCGCAGTTCTGATGCTCGACACGAATAACTAGAACGGCCTAGAGGCAAAGTGCGCATACCGTTGTAATCGGGCGAGATTCTACTTTCAGATGCAACAGAAATTTTGCGGATTGGTCGATCCGTTCGCGAGATGTGGCAGTTTGGAAGTAAGAAACGCTTGAGAAACTCAAAATTTTCGCAGATCTGATGCTCGAAACGAATAACTAGAACGGCCTAGGGGAAAACTACACATACCGTTGTAATCGGGCGAGTTTCTACTTTCAGATGCAACAGAAATTTTGCGGATTGGTCAATCCGTTCGCGAGATATGGCAGTTTGGAGATAAGAAACGCTTGAGAAACTCAAAATTTTCGCAGCTCCGATGCTCGAAACGAATGACTAGAACGGCCTAGGGTAGAAGTACGCATACCGTTGTAATCGGGCGAGTTTCTACTTTCAGATGCAACAGGAATTTTGCGGATTGATCAATCCGTTCGCGAGATATGGCAGTTTGGATATAAGGAACGCTTTAGAAACTCAAAATTTTCGCAGTTCTGATGCTCGAAACGAATAACTGGAACGGTCTAGGGGAAAACTACACATACCGTTGTAATCGGGCGAGTTTCTACTTTCAGATGCAACAGAAATTTTGCGGATTGGTCAATCCGTTCACGAGATATGGCAGTTTGGAGGTAAGAAACGCTTGAGAAACTCAAAATTTTCGCAGTTCTGATGCTCGACACGAATAACTAGAACGGCCTAGAGGCAAAGTGCGCATACCGTTGTAATCGGGCGAGTTTCTACTTTCAGATGCAACAGAAATTTTGCGGATTGGTCGATCCGTTCGCGAGATGTGACAGTTTGGAAGTAAGAAACGCTTGAGAAACTCAAAATTTTCGCAGTTCTGATGCTCGAAACGAATAACTGGAACGGCCTAGGGGAAAACTACACATACCGTTGTAATCGGGCGAGTTTCTACTTTCAGATGCAACAGAAATTTTGCGGATTGGTCGATCCGTTCGCGAGATGTGGCAGTTTGGAATTAAGAAACGCTTGAGAAACTCAAAATTTTCGCAGTTCTGATGCTCGAAACTAATAACTAGAACCGCCTAGGGGAAAAGTGCGCATACCGTTGTAATCGGGCGAGTTTCTACTTTCAGATGCAACAGAAATTTTGCGGATTGGTCAATCCGTTCGCGAGATATGGCAGTTTGGAGGTAAGAAACGCTTGAGAAACCCAAAATTTTCGCAGTTCTGATGCTCGAAACGAATAACTAGAACCGCCTAGGGGAAAAGTGCGCACACCGTTGTAATCGGGCGAGTTTCTACTTTCAGATGCAACAGAAATTTTGCGGATTGGTCAATCCGTTCGCGAGATATGGCAGTTTGGAGGTAAGAAACGCTTGGGAAACTCAAAATTTTCGCAGTTCTGATGCTCGAAACGAATAACTGGAACGGCCTAGGGGAAAACTAAACATACCGTTGTAATCGGGCGAGTTTCTACTTTCAGATGCAGCAGAAATTTTGCGGATTGGTCGATCGGTTCGCGAGATGTGGCAGTTTGGAATTAAGAAACGCTTGAGAAACTCAAAATTTTCGCAGTTCTGATGCTCGAAACGAATAACTAGAACGGCCTAGGGGAAAAGTGCGCATACCGTTGTAATCGGGCGAGTTTCTACTTTCAAATGCAACAAAAATTTTGCGGATTGGTCAATCCGTTCGCGAGATGTGGCAGTTTGGAATTAAGAAACGCTTGAGAAACTCAAAATTTTCGCAGTTTTCATGCTCGAAACGAATAACTAGAACGGCCTAGGGGAAAACTACACATACCGTTGTAATCGGGCGAGTTTCTACTTTCAGATGCAACAGAAATTTTGCGGATTCGTCGATCCGTTCGCGAGATGTGGCAGTTTGGAATTAAGAAACGCTTGAGAAACTGAAAATTTTCGCAGTTCTGATGCTCGAAACGAATAACTAGAACGGCCTACGGCAAAAGGGCGCATACCGTTGTAATCGGGCGAGTTTCTACTTTCAGATGCAACGGAAATTATGAGAATTGGTCAATCCGTTCGCGAGATATGGCCGTTTGGATGTAAGAAACGCTTGAGAAACTCAAAATTTTCGCAGTTCTGATGCTCGAAACGAATAACTAGAACGGCCTAGGGGAAAAGTGCGCATACCGTTGTAATCGGGCGAGTTTCTACTTTCAAATGCAACAAAAATTTTGCAGATTGGTCAATCCGTTCGCGAGATGTGGCAGTTTGGAATTAAGAAACGCTTGAGAAACTCAAAATTTTCGCAGTTCTGATGCTCGACACGAATAACTAGAACGGCCTAGAGGCAAAGTGCGCATACCGTTGTAATCGGGCGAGATTCTACTTTCAGATGCAACAGAAATTTTGCGGATTGGTCGATCCGTTCGCGAGATGTGGCAGTTTGGAAGTAAGAAACGCTTGAGAAACTCAAAATTTTCGCAGATCTGATGCTCGAAACGAATAACTAGAACGGCCTAGGGGAATACTACACCTACCGTTGTAATCGGGCGAGTTTCTACTTTCAGATGCAACAGAAATTTTGCGGATTGGTCAATCCGTTCGCGAGATATGGCAGTTTGGAGGTAAGAAACGCTTGAGAAACTCAAAATTTTCGCAGTTCTTATGCTCGACACGAATAACTAGAACGGCCTAGAGGCAAAGTGCGCTTACCGTTGTAATCGGGCGAGTTTCTACTTTCAGATGCAACAGAAATTTTGCGGATTGGTCGATCCGTTCGCGAGATGTGGCAGTTTGGAATTAAGAAACGATTGAGAAACTCAAAATTTTCGCAGTTCTGATGCTCGAAACGAATAACTGGAACGGCCTAGGGGAAAACTACACATACCGTTGTAATCGGGCGAGTTTCTACTTTCAGATGCAGCAGAAATTTTGCGGATTGGTCGATCGGTTCGCGAGATGTGGCAGTTTGGAATTAAGAAACGCTTGAGAAACTCAAAATTTTCGCAGTTCTGATGCTCGAAACGAATAACTAGAACGGCCTAGGGGAAAAGTGCGCATACCGTTGTAATCGGGCGAGTTTCTACTTTCAAATGCAACAGAAATTTTGCGGATTGGTCGATCCGTTCGCGAGATGTGACAGTTTGGAAGTAAGAAACGCTTGAGAAACTCAAAATTTTCGCAGTTCTGATGCTCGAAACGAATAACTGGAACGGCCTAGGGGAAAACTACACATACCGTTGTAATCGGGCGAGTTTCTACTTTCAGATGCAACAGAAATTTTGCGGATTGGTCGATCCGTTCGCGAGATGTGGCAGTTTGGAATTAAGAAACGCTTGAGAAACTCAAAATTTTCGCAGTTCTGATGCTCGAAACTAATAACTAGAACCGCCTAGGGGAAAAGTGCGCATACCGTTGTAATCGGGCGAGTTTCTACTTTCAGATGCAACAGAAATTTTGCGGATTGGTCAATCCGTTCGCGAGATATGGCAGTTTGGAGGTAAGAAACGCTTGAGAAACCCAAAATTTTCGCAGTTCTGATGCTCGAAACGAATAACTAGAACCGCCTAGGGGAAAAGTGCGCACACCGTTGTAATCGGGCGAGTTTCTACTTTCAGATGCAACAGAAATTTTGCGGATTGGTCAATCCGTTCGCGAGATATGGCAGTTTGGAGGTAAGAAACGCTTGGGAAACTCAAAATTTTCGCAGTTCTGATGCTCGAAACGAATAACTGGAACGGCCTAGGGGAAAACTAAACATACCGTTGTAATCGGGCGAGTTTCTACTTTCAGATGCAGCAGAAATTTTGCGGATTGGTCGATCGGTTCGCGAGATGTGGCAGTTTGGAATTAAGAAACGCTTGAGAAACTCAAAATTTTCGCAGTTCTGATGCTCGAAACGAATAACTAGAACGGCCTAGGGGAAAAGTGCGCATACCGTTGTAATCGGGCGAGTTTCTACTTTCAAATGCAACAAAAATTTTGCGGATTGGTCAATCCGTTCGCGAGATGTGGCAGTTTGGAATTAAGAAACGCTTGAGAAACTCAAAATTTTCGCAGTTTTCATGCTCGAAACGAATAACTAGAACGGCCTAGGGGAAAACTACACATACCGTTGTAATCGGGCGAGTTTCTACTTTCAGATGCAACAGAAATTTTGCGGATTCGTCGATCCGTTCGCGAGATGTGGCAGTTTGGAATTAAGAAACGCTTGAGAAACTGAAAATTTTCGCAGTTCTGATGCTCGAAACGAATAACTAGAACGGCCTACGGCAAAAGGGCGCATACCGTTGTAATCGGGCGAGTTTCTACTTTCAGATGCAACGGAAATTATGAGAATTGGTCAATCCGTTCGCGAGATATGGCCGTTTGGATGTAAGAAACGCTTGAGAAACTCAAAATTTTCGCAGTTCTGATGCTCGAAACGAATAACTAGAACGGCCTAGGGGAAAAGTGCGCATACCGTTGTAATCGGGCGAGTTTCTACTTTCAAATGCAACAAAAATTTTGCAGATTGGTCAATCCGTTCGCGAGATGTGGCAGTTTGGAATTAAGAAACGCTTGAGAAACTCAAAATTTTCGCAGTTCTGATGCTCGACACGAATAACTAGAACGGCCTAGAGGCAAAGTGCGCATACCGTTGTAATCGGGCGAGATTCTACTTTCAGATGCAACAGAAATTTTGCGGATTGGTCGATCCGTTCGCGAGATGTGGCAGTTTGGAAGTAAGAAACGCTTGAGAAACTCAAAATTTTCGCAGATCTGATGCTCGAAACGAATAACTAGAACGGCCTAGGGGAATACTACACCTACCGTTGTAATCGGGCGAGTTTCTACTTTCAGATGCAACAGAAATTTTGCGGATTGGTCAATCCGTTCGCGAGATATGGCAGTTTGGAGGTAAGAAACGCTTGAGAAACTCAAAATTTTCGCAGTTCTTATGCTCGACACGAATAACTAGAACGGCCTAGAGGCAAAGTGCGCTTACCGTTGTAATCGGGCGAGTTTCTACTTTCAGATGCAACAGAAATTTTGCGGATTGGTCGATCCGTTCGCGAGATGTGGCAGTTTGGAATTAAGAAACGATTGAGAAACTCAAAATTTTCGCAGTTCTGATGCTCGAAACGAATAACTGGAACGGCCTAGGGGAAAACTACACATACCGTTGTAATCGGGCGAGTTTCTACTTTCAGATGCAGCAGAAATTTTGCGGATTGGTCGATCGGTTCGCGAGATGTGGCAGTTTGGAATTAAGAAACGCTTGAGAAACTCAAAATTTTCGCAGTTCTGATGCTCGAAACGAATAACTAGAACGGCCTAGGGGAAAAGTGCGCATACCGTTGTAATCGGGCGAGTTTCTACTTTCAAATGCAACAAAAATTTTGCGGATTGGTCAATCCGTTCGCGAGATGTGGCAGTTTGGAATTAAGAAACGCTTGAGAAACTCAAAATTTTCGCAGTTTTGATGCTCGAAACGAATAACTAGAACGGCCTAGGGGAAAACTACACATACCGTTGTAATCGGGCGAGTTTCTACTTTCAGATGCAACAGAAATTTTGCGGATTCGTCGATCCGTTCGCGAGATGTGGCAGTTTGGAATTAAGAAACGCTTGAGA
Organism: Ptiloglossa arizonensis; assembly: GCF_051014685.1. Lineage (NCBI taxonomy): Eukaryota > Metazoa > Arthropoda > Insecta > Hymenoptera > Colletidae > Ptiloglossa > Ptiloglossa arizonensis. The sequence continues at coordinate 791,323 of NW_027478586.1, forward strand.
AACTGAAAATTTTCGCAGTTCTGATGCTCGAAACGAATAACTAGAACGGCCTAGGGCAAAAGTGCGCATACCGTTGTAATCGGGCGAGTTTCTACTTTCAGATGCAACGGAAATTATGAGAATTGGTCAATCCGTTCGCGAGATATGGCCGTTTGGATGTAAGAAACGCTTGAGAAACTCAAAATTTTCGCAGTTCTGATGCTCGAAACGAATAACTAGAACGGCCTAGGGGAAAAGTGCGCATACCGTTGTAATCGGGCGAGTTTCTACTTTCAAATGCAACAAAAATTTTGCAGATTGGTCAATCCGTTCGCGAGATGTGGCAGTTTGGAATTAAGAAACGCTTGAGAAACTCAAAATTTTCGCAGTTCTGATGCTCGACACGAATAACTAGAACGGCCTAGAGGCAAAGTGCGCATACCGTTGTAATCGGGCGAGATTCTACTTTCAGATGCAACAGAAATTTTGCGGATTGGTCGATCCGTTCGCGAGATGTGGCAGTTTGGAAGTAAGAAACGCTTGAGAAACTCAAAATTTTCGCAGTTCTGATGCTCGAAACGAATAACTAGAACGGCCTAGGGGAATACTACACCTACCGTTGTAATCGGGCGAGTTTCTACTTTCAGATGCAGCAGAAATTTTGCGGATTGGTCGATCGGTTCGCGAGATGTGGCAGTTTGGAATTAAGAAACGCTTGAGAAACTCAAAATTTTCGCAGTTCTGATGCTCGAAACGAATAACTAGAACGGCCTAGGGGAAAAGTGCGCATACCGTTGTAATCGGGCGAGTTTCTACTTTCAAATGCAACAAAAATTTTGCGGATTGGTCGATCCGTTCGCGAGATGTGGCAGTTTGGAAGTAAGAAACGCTTGAGAAACTCAAAATTTTCGCAGTTCTGATGCTTGAAACGAATAACTAGAACGGCCTAGGGGAAAAGTGCGCATACCGTTGTAATCGGGCGAGTTTCTACTTTCAAATGCAACAAAAATTTTGCGGATTGGTCAATCCGTTCGCGAGATGTGGCAGTTTGGAGTTAAGAAACGCTTGAGAAACTCAAAATTTTCGCAGTTCTGATGCTCGAAACGAATAACTAGAACGGCCTAGGGGAAAACTACACATACCGTTGTAATCGGGCGAGTTTCTACTTTCAGATGCAACAGAAATTTTGCGGATTGGTCAATCCGTTCGCGAGATATGGCAGTTTGGAGATAAGAAACGCTTGAGAAACTCAAAATTTTCGCAGCTCCGATGCTCGAAACGAATGACTAGAACGGCCTAGGGTAGAAGTACGCATACCGTTGTAATCGGGCGAGTTTCTACTTTCAGATGCAACAGAAATTTTGCGGATTGATCAATCCGTTCGCGAGATATGGCAGTTTGGATATAAGGAACGCTTTAGAAACTCAAAATTTTCGCAGTTCTGATGCTCGAAACGAATAACTGGAACGGTCTAGGGGAAAACTACACATACCGTTGTAATCGGGCGAGTTTCTACTTTCAGATGCAACAGAAATTTTGCGGATTGGTCAATCCGTTCGCGAGATATGGCAGTTTGGAGGTAAGAAACGCTTGAGAAACTCAAAATTTTCGCAGTTCTGATGCTCGACACGAATAACTAGAACGGCCTAGAGGCAAAGTGCGCATACCGTTGTAATCGGGCGAGTTTCTACTTTCAGATGCAACAGAAATTTTGCGGATTGGTCGATACGTTCGCGAGATGTGACAGTTTGGAAGTAAGAAACGCTTGAGAAACTCAAAATTTTCGCAGTTCTGATGCTCGAAACGAATAACTGGAACGGCCTAGGGGAAAACTACACATACCGTTGTAATCGGGCGAGTTTCTACTTTCAGATGCAACAGAAATTTTGCGGATTGGTCGATCCGTTCGCGAGATGTGGCAGTTTGGAATTAAGAAACGCTTGAGAAACTCAAAATTTTCGCAGTTCTGATGCTCGAAACTAATAACTAGAACCGCCTAGGGGAAAAGTGCGCATACCGTTGTAATCGGGCGAGTTTCTACTTTCAGATGCAACAGAAATTTTGCGGATTGGTCAATCCGTTCGCGAGATATGGCAGTTTGGAGGTAAGAAACGCTTGAGAAACCCAAAATTTTCGCAGTTCTGATGCTCGAAACGAATAACTAGAACCGCCTAGGGGAAAAGTGCGCATACCGTTGTTATCGGGCGAGTTTCTACATTCAAATGCAACAGAAATTTTGCGGATTGGTCAATCCGTTCGCGAGATATGGCAGTTTGGAGGTAAGAAACGCTTGGGAAACTCAAAATTTTCGCAGTTCTGATGCTCGAAACGAATAACTGGAACGGCCTAGGGGAAAACTAAACATACCGTTGTAATCGGGCGAGTTTCTACTTTCAGATGCAGCAGAAATTTTGCGGATTGGTCGATCGGTTCGCGAGATGTGGCAGTTTGGAATTAAGAAACGCTTGAGAAACTCAAAATTTTCGCAGTTCTGATGCTCGAAACGAATAACTAGAACGGCCTAGGGGAAAAGTGCGCATACCGTTGTAATCGGGCGAGTTTCTACTTTCAAATGCAACAAAAATTTTGCGGATTGGTCAATCCGTTCGCGAGATGTGGCAGTTTGGAATTAAGAAACGCTTGAGAAACTCAAAATTTTCGCAGTTTTGATGCTCGAAACGAATAACTAGAACGGCCTAGGGGAAAACTACACATACCGTTGTAATCGGGCGAGTTTCTACTTTCAGATGCAACAGAAATTTTGCGGATTCGTCGATCCGTTCGCGAGATGTGGCAGTTTGGAATTAAGAAACGCTTGAGAAACTGAAAATTTTCGCAGTTCTGATGCTCGAAACGAATAACTAGAACGGCCTAGGGCAAAAGTGCGCATACCGTTGTAATCGGGCGAGTTTCTACTTTCAGATGCAACGGAAATTATGAGAATTGGTCAATCCGTTCGCGAGATATGGCCGTTTGGATGTAAGAAACGCTTGAGAAACTCAAAATTTTCGCAGTTCTGATGCTCGAAACGAATAACTAGAACGGCCTAGGGGAAAAGTGCGCATACCGTTGTAATCGGGCGAGTTTCTACTTTCAAATGCAACAAAAATTTTGCAGATTGGTCAATCCGTTCGCGAGATGTGGCAGTTTGGAATTAAGAAACGCTTGAGAAACTCAAAATTTTCGCAGTTCTGATGCTCGACACGAATAACTAGAACGGCCTAGAGGCAAAGTGCGCATACCGTTGTAATCGGGCGAGATTCTACTTTCAGATGCAACAGAAATTTTGCGGATTGGTCGATCCGTTCGCGAGATGTGGCAGTTTGGAAGTAAGAAACGCTTGAGAAACTCAAAATTTTCGCAGTTCTGATGCTCGAAACGAATAACTAGAACGGCCTAGGGGAATACTACACCTACCGTTGTAATCGGGCGAGTTTCTACTTTCAGATGCAACAGAAATTTTGCGGATTGGTCAATCCGTTCGCGAGATATGGCAGTTTGGAGGTAAGAAACGCTTGAGAAACCCAAAATTTTCGCAGTTCTGATGCTCGAAACGAATAACTAGAACCGCCTAGGGGAAAAGTGCGCATACCGTTGTTATCGGGCGAGTTTCTACATTCAAATGCAACAGAAATTTTGCGGATTTGTCAATCCGTTCGCGAGATACGGCAGTTTGGAGGTAAGAAACGCTTGGGAAACTCAAAATTTTCGCATTTCTGATGCTCGAAACGAATAACTGGAACGGCCTAGGGGAAAACTAAACATACCGTTGTAATCGGGCGAGTTTCTACTTTCAGATGCAGCAGAAATTTTGCGGATTGGTCGATCGGTTCGCGAGATGTGGCAGTTTGGAATTAAGAAACGCTTGAGAAACTCAAAATTTTCGCAGTTCTGATGCTCGAAACGAATAACTAGAACGGCCTAGGGGAAAGGTGCGCAAACCGTTGTAATCGGGCGAGTTTCTACTTTCAAATGCAACAAAAATTTTGCGGATTGGTCAATCCGTTCGCGAGATGTGGCAGTTTGGAATTAAGAAACGCTTGAGAAACTCAAAATTTTCGCAGTTCTGATGCTCGAAACGAATAACTAGAACGGCCTAGGGGAAAACTACACATACCGTTGTAATCGGGCGAGTTTCTACTTTCAGATGCAACAGAAATTTTGCGGATTCGTCGATCCGTTCGCGAGATGTGGCAGTTTGGAATTAAGAAACGCTTGAGAAACTCAAAATTTTCGCAGTTCTGATGCTCGAAACGAATAACTAGAACGGCCTAGGGGAAAAGTGCGCATACCGTTGTAATCGGGCGAGTTTCTACTTTCAAATGCAACAAAAATTTTGCAGATTGGTCAATCCGTTCGCGAGATGTGGCAGTTTGGAATTAAGAAACGCTTGAGAAACTCAAAATTTTCGCAGTTCTGATGCTGGACACGAATAACTAGAACGGCCTAGAGGCAAAGTGCGCATACCGTTGTAATCGGGCGAGTTTCTACTTTCAGATGCAACCGAAATTTTGCGGATTGGTCGATCCGTTCGCGAGATGTGGCAGTTTGGAAGTAAGAAACGCTTGAGAAACTCAAAATTTTCGCAGTTCTGATGCTCGAAACCAATAACTGGAACGGCCTAGGGGAAAACTACACATACCGTTGTAATCGGGCGAGTTTCTACTTTCAGATGCAACAGAAATTTTGCGGATTGGTCAATCCGTTCGCTAGATATGGCAGTTTGGAGGTAAGAAACGCTTGAGAAACCCAAAATTTTCGCAGTTCTGATGCTCGAAACGAATAACTAGAACCGCCTAGGGGAAAAGTGCGCATACCGTTGTTATCGGGCGAGTTTCTACATTCAAATGCAACAGAAATTTTGCGGATTTGTCAATCCGTTCGCGAGATATGGCAGTTTGGAGGTAAGAAACGCTTGGGAAACTCAAAATTTTCGCAGTTCTGATGCTCGAAACGAATAACTGGAACGGCCTAGGGGAAAACTAAACATACCATTGTAATCGGGCGAGTTTCTACTTTCAGATGCAGCAGAAATTTTGCGGATTGGTCGATCGGTTCGCGAGATGTGGCAGTTTGGAATTAAGAAACGCTTGAGAAACTCAAAATTTTCGCAGTTCTGATGCTCGAAACGAATAACTAGAACCGCCTAGGGAAAAAGTGCGCATACCGTTGTTATCGGGCGAGTTTCTACATTCAAATGCAACAAAAATTTTGCAGATTGGTCAATCCGTTCGCGAGATGTGGCAGTTTGGAATTAAGAAACGCTTGAGAAACTCAAAATTTTCGCAGTTCTGATGCTCGACACGAATAACTAGAACGGCCTAGAGGCAAAGTGCGCATACCGTTGTAATCGGGCGAGTTTCTACTTTCAGATGCAACAGAAATTTTGCGGATTGGTCGATCCGTTCGCGAGATGTGGCAGTTTGGAAGTAAGAAACGCTTGAGAAACTCAAAATTTTCGCAGTTCTGATGCTCGAAACGAATAACTAGAACGGCCTAGGGGAATACTACACCTACCGTTGTAATCGGGCGAGTTTCTACTTTCAGATGCAACAGAAATTTTGCGGATTGGTCGATCGGTTCGCGAGATGTGGCAGTTTGGAATTAAGAAACGCTTGAGAAACTCAAAATTTTCGCAGTTCTGATGCTCGAAACGAATAACTAGAACCGCCTAGGGGAAAAGTGCGCATACCGTTGTTATCGGGCGAGTTTCTACATTCAAATGCAACAAAAATTTTGCAGATTGGTCAATCCGTTCGCGAGATGTGGCAGTTTGGAATTAAGAAACGCTTGAGAAACTCAAAATTTTCGCAGTTCTGATGCTCGACACGAATAACTAGAACGGCCTAGAGGCAAAGTGCGCATACCGTTGTAATCGGGCGAGTTTCTACTTTCAGATGCAACAGAAATTTTGCGGATTGGTCGATCCGTTCGCGAGATGTGGCAGTTTGGAAGTAAGAAACGCTTGAGAAACTCAAAATTTTCGCAGTTCTGATGCTCGAAACGAATAACTAGAACGGCCTAGGGGAATACTACACCTACCGTTGTAATCGGGCGAGTTTCTACTTTCAGATGCAACAGAAATTTTGCGGATTTGTCAATCCGTTCGCGAGATATGGCAGTTTGGAGGTAAGAAACGCTTGAGAAACTCAAAATTTTCGCAGTTCTGATGCTCGAAACGAATAACTAGAACCGCCTAGGGGAAAAGTGCGCATACCGTTGTAATCGGGCGAGTTTCTACTTTCAAATGCAACAGAAATTTTGCGGATTGGTCAATCCGTTCGCGAGATATGGCAGTTTGGATGTAAGAAACGCTTGAGAAACTCAAAATTTTCGCAGTTCTGATGCTCGAAACCAATAACTGGAACGGCCTAGGGGAAAACTACACATACCGTTGTAATCGGGCGAGTTTCTACTTTCAGATGCAACAGAAATTTTGCGGATTGGTCAATCCGTTCGCGAGATATGGCAGTTTGGAGGTAAGAAACGCTTGAGAAACTCAAAATTTTCGCAGTTCTGATGCTCGAAACGAATAACTAGAACCGCCTAGGGGAAAAGTGCGCATACCGTTGTAATCGGGCGAGTTTCTACTTTCAAATGCAACAAAAATTTTGCGGATTGGTCAATCCGTTCGCGAGATATGGCCGTTTGGATGTAAGAAACGCTTGAGAAACTCAAAATTTTCGCAGTTCTGATGCTCGAAACGAATAACTGGAACGGCCTAGGGGAAAACTAAACATACCGTTGTAATCGGGCGAGTTTCTACTTTCAGATGCAGCAGAAATTTTGCGGATTGGTCGATCGGTTCGCGAGATGTGGCAGTTTGGAATTAAGAAACGCTTGAGAAACTCAAAATTTTCGCAGTTCTGATGCTCGAAACGAATAACTAGAACGGCCTAGGGGAAAAGTGCGCATACCGTTGTAATCGGGCGAGTTTCTACTTTCAGATGCAACAGAAATTTTGCGGATTGGTCGATCCGTTCGCGAGATGTGGCAGTTTGGAAGTAAGAAACGCTTGAGAAACTCAAAATTTTCGCAGTTCTGATGCTCGAAACGAATAACTAGAACGGCCTAGGGGAATACTACACCTACCGTTGTAATCGGGCGAGTTTCTACTTTCAGATGCAACAGAAATTTTGCGGATTGGTCGATCGGTTCGCGAGATGTGGCAGTTTGGAATTAAGAAACGCTTGAGAAACTCAAAATTTTCGCAGTTCTGATGCTCGAAACGAATAACTAGAACCGCCTAGGGGAAAAGTGCGCATACCGTTGTTATCGGGCGAGTTTCTACATTCAAATGCAACAAAAATTTTGCAGATTGGTCAATCCGTTCGCGAGATGTGGCAGTTTGGAATTAAGAAACGCTTGAGAAACTCAAAATTTTCGCAGTTCTGATGCTCGACACGAATAACTAGAACGGCCTAGAGGCAAAGTGCGCATACCGTTGTAATCGGGCGAGTTTCTACTTTCAGATGCAACAGAAATTTTGCGGATTGGTCGATCCGTTCGCGAGATGTGGCAGTTTGGAAGTAAGAAACGCTTGAGAAACTCAAAATTTTCGCAGTTCTGATGCTCGAAACGAATAACTAGAACGGCCTAGGGGAATACTACACCTACCGTTGTAATCGGGCGAGTTTCTACTTTCAGATGCAACAGAAATTTTGCGGATTTGTCAATCCGTTCGCGAGATATGGCAGTTTGGAGGTAAGAAACGCTTGAGAAACTCAAAATTTTCGCAGTTCTGATGCTCGAAACGAATAACTAGAACCGCCTAGGGGAAAAGTGCGCATACCGTTGTAATCGGGCGAGTTTCTACTTTCAAATGCAACAGAAATTTTGCGGATTGGTCAATCCGTTCGCGAGATATGGCAGTTTGGATGTAAGAAACGCTTGAGAAACTCAAAATTTTCGCAGTTCTGATGCTCGAAACCAATAACTGGAACGGCCTAGGGGAAAACTACACATACCGTTGTAATCGGGCGAGTTTCTACTTTCAGATGCAACAGAAATTTTGCGGATTGGTCAATCCGTTCGCGAGATATGGCAGTTTGGAGGTAAGAAACGCTTGAGAAACTCAAAATTTTCGCAGTTCTGATGCTCGAAACGAATAACTAGAACCGCCTAGGGGAAAAGTGCGCATACCGTTGTAATCGGGCGAGTTTCTACTTTCAAATGCAACAAAAATTTTGCGGATTGGTCAATCCGTTCGCGAGATATGGCCGTTTGGATGTAAGAAACGCTTGAGAAACTCAAAATTTTCGCAGTTCTGATGCTCGAAACGAATAACTGGAACGGCCTAGGGGAAAACTAAACATACCGTTGTAATCGGGCGAGTTTCTACTTTCAGATGCAGCAGAAATTTTGCGGATTGGTCGATCGGTTCGCGAGATGTGGCAGTTTGGAATTAAGAAACGCTTGAGAAACTCAAAATTTTCGCAGTTCTGATGCTCGAAACGAATAACTAGAACGGCCTAGGGGAAAAGTGCGCATACCGTTGTAATCGGGCGAGTTTCTACTTTCAAATGCAACAAAAATTTTGCGGATTGGTCAATCCGTTCGCGAGATATGGCCGTTTGGATGTAAGAAACGCTTGAGAAACTGAAAATTTTCGCAGTTCTGATGCTCGAAACGAATAACTAGAACGGCCTAGGGCAAAAGTGCGCATACCGTTGTAATCGGGCGAGTTTCTACTTTCAGATGCAACGGAAATTATGAGAATTGGTCAATCCGTTCGCGAGATATGGCCGTTTGGATGTAAGAAACGCTTGAGAAACTCAAAATTTTCGCAGTTCCGATGCTCGAAACGAATAACTAGAACGGCCTAGGGGAAATGTGCGCATACCGTTGTAATCGGGCGAGTTTCTACTTTCAAATGCAACAAAAATTTTGCAGATTGGTCAATCCGTTCGCGAGATGTGGCAGTTTGGAATTAAGAAACGCTTGAGAAACTCAAAATTTTCGCAGTTCTGATGCTCGACACGAATAACAAGAACGGCCTAGAGGCAAAGTGCGCATACCGTTGTAATCGGGCGAGTTTCTACTTTCAGATGCAACAGAAATTTTGCGGATTGGTCGATCCGTTCGCGAGATGTGGCAGTTTGGAAGTAAGAAACGCTTGAGAAACTCAAAATTTTCGCAGTTCTGATGCTCGAAACGAATAACTAGAACGGCCTAGGGGAATACTACACCTACCGTCGTAATCGGGCGAGTTTCTACTTTCAGATGCAACAGAAATTTTGCGGATTTGTCAATCCGTTCGCGAGATATGGCAGTTTGGAGGTAAGAAACGCTTGAGAAACTCAAAATTTTCGCAGTTCTGATGCTCGAAACGAATAACTAGAACCGCCTAGGGGAAAAGTGCGCATACCGTTGTAATCGGGCGAGTTTCTACTTTCAAATGCAACAGAAACTTTGCGGATTGGTCAATCCGTTCGCGAGATATGGCAGTTTGGATGTAAGAAACGCTTGAGAAACTCAAAATTTTCGCAGTTCTGATGCTCGAAACCAATAACTGGAACGGCCTAGGGGAAAACTACACATACCGTTGTAATCGGGCGAGTTTCTACTTTCAGATGCAACAGAAATTTTGCGGATTGGTCAATCCGTTCGCGAGATATGGCAGTTTGGAGGTAAGAAACGCTTGAGAAACTCAAAATTTTCACAGTTCTGATGCTCGAAACGAATAACTAGAACCGCCTAGGGGAAAAGTGCGCATACCGTTGTAATCGGGCGAGTTTCTACTTTCAAATGCAACAAAAATTTTGCGGATTGGTCAATCCGTTCGCGCAATATGGCCGTTTGGATGTAAGAAACGCTTGAGAAACTCAAAATTTTCGCAGTTCTGATGCTCGAAACGAATAACTAGAACGGCCTAGAGGAAAAGTGCGCATACCGTTGTAATCGGGCGAGTTTCTACTTTCAGATGCAACAGAAATTATGCGGATTGGTCAATCCGTTCGCGAGATATGGCAGTTTGGATGTAAGAAACGCTTGAGAAACTCAAAATTTTCGCAGTTCTGATGCTCGAAACGAATAACTAGAACGGCCTAGGGGAAAACTACACATACCGTTGTAATCGGGCGAGTTTCTACTTTCAGATGCAACAGAAATTTTGCGGATTGATCAATCCGTTCGCGAGATATGGCAGTTTGGATATAAGGAACGCTTTAGAAACTCAAAATTTTCGCAGTTCTGATGCTCGAAACGAATAACTGGAACGGTCTAGGGGAAAACTACACATACCGTTGTAATCGGGCGAGTTTCTACTTTCAGATGCAACAGAAATTTTGCGGATTGGTCAATCCGTTCGCGAGATATGGCAGTTTGGAAGTAAGAAACGCTTGAGAAACTCAAAATTTTCGCAGTTCTGATGCTCGACACGAATAACTAGAACGGCCTAGAGGCAAAGTGCGCATACCGTTGTAATCGGGCGAGTTTCTACTTTCAGATGCAACAGAAATTTTGCGGATTGGTCAATCCGTTCGCGAGATGTGACAGTTTGGAAGTAAGAAACGCTTGAGAAACTCAAAATTTTCGCAGTTCTGATGCTCGAAACGAATAACTGGAACGGCCTAGGGGAAGACTACACATACCGTTGTAATCGGGCGAGTTTCTACTTTGAGATGCAACAGAAATTTTGCGGATTGGTCGATCCGTTCGCGAGATGTGACAGTTTGGAAGTAAGAAACGCTTGAGAAACTCAAAATTTTCGCAGTTCTGATGCTCGAAACGAATAACTGGAACGGCCTAGGGGAAAACTACACATACCGTTGTAATCGGGCGAGTTTCTACTTTCAGATGCAACAGAAATTTTGCGGATTGATCAATCCGTTCGCGAGATATGGCAGTTTGGATATAAGGAACGCTTTAGAAACTCAAAATTTTCGCAGTTCTGATGCTCGAAACGAATAACTGGAACGGTCTAGGGGAAAACTACACATACCGTTGTAATCGGGCGAGTTTCTACTTTCAGATGCAACAGAAATTTTGCGGATTGGTCAATCCGTTCGCGAGATATGGCAGTTTAGATATAAGGAACGCTTTAGAAACTCAAAATTTTCGCAGTTCTGATGCTCGAAACGAATAACTGGAACGGTCTAGGGGAAAACTACACATACCGTTGTAATCGGGCGAGTTTCTACTTTCAGATGCAACAGAAATTTTGCGGATTGATCAATCCGTTCGCGAGATATGGCAGTTTGGATATAAGGAACGCTTTAGAAACTCAAAATTTTCGCAGTTCTGATGCTTGAAACGAGTAACTAGAACGGCCTAGGGGAAAAGTGCGCATACCGTTGTAATCGGGCGAGTTTCTACTTTCAAATGCAACAAAAATTTTGCGGATTGGTCAATCCGTTCGCGAGATGTGGCAGTTTGGAGTTAAGAAACGCTTGAGAAACTCAAAATTTTCGCAGTTCTGATGCTCGAAACGAATAACTAGAACGGCCTATGGGAAAACTACACATACCGTTGTAATCGGGCGAGTTTCTACTTTCAGATGCAACAGAAATTTTGCGGATTGATCAATCCGTTCGCGAGATATGGCAGTTTGGATATAAGGAACGCTTTAGAAACTCAAAATTTTCGCAGTTCTGATGCTCGAAACGAATAACTGGAACGGTCTAGGGGAAAACTACACATACCGTTGTAATCGGGCGAGTTTCTACTTTCAGATGCAACAGAAATTTTGCGGATTGGTCAATCCGTTCGCGAGATATGGCAGTTTGGAAGTAAGAAACGCTTGAGAAACTCAAAATTTTCGCAGTTCTGATGCTCGACACGAATAACTAGAACGGCCTAGAGGCAAAGTGCGCATACCGTTGTAATCGGGCGAGTTTCTACTTTCAGATGCAACAGAAATTTTGCGGATTGTTTGATCCGTTCGCGAGATGTGACAGTTTGGAAGTAAGAAACGCTTGAGAAACTCAAAATTTTCGCAGTTCTGATGCTCGAAACGAATAACTAGAACCGCCTAGGGGAAAAGTGCGCATACCGTTGTAATCGGGCGAGTTTCTACTTTCAGATGCAACAGAAATTTTGCGGATTGGTCAATCCGTTCGCGAGATATGGCAGTTTGGAGGTAAGAAACGCTTGAGAAACCCAAAATTTTCGCAGTTCTGATGCTCGAAACGAATAACTAGAACCGCCTAGGGGAAAAGTGCGCATACCGTTGTTATCGGGCGAGTTTCTACATTCAAATGCAACAGAAATTTTGCGGATTTGTCAATCCGTTCGCGAGATATGGCAGTTTGGAGGTAAGAAACGCTTGAGAAACTCAAAATTTTCGCAGTTCTGATGCTCGAAACGAATAACTGGAACGGCCTAGGGGAAAACTACACATACCGTTGTAATCGGGCGAGTTTCTACTTTCAGATGCAGCAGAAATTTTGCGGATTGGTCGATCGGTTCGCGAGATGTGGCAGTTTGGAATTAAGAAACGCTTGAGAAACTCAAAATTTTCGCAGTTCTGATGCTCGAAACGAATAACTAGAACGGCCTAGGGGAAAAGTGCGCATACCGTTGTAATCGGGCGAGTTTCTACTTTCAAATGCAACAAAAATTTTGCGGATTGGTCAATCCGTTCGCGAGATGTGGCAGTTTGGAATTAAGAAACGCTTGAGAAACTCAAAATTTTCGCAGTTCTGATGCTCGAAACGAATAACTAGAACGGCCTAGGGGAAAACTACACATACCGTTGTAATCGGGCGAGTTTCTACTTTCAGATGCAACAGAAATTTTGCGGATTGGTCAATCCGTTCGCGAGATATGGCAGTTTAGAGATAAGAAACGCTTGAGAAACTAAAAATTTTCGCAGTTCTGATGCTCGAAACGAATGACTAGGACGGCCAAGGGGAGAAGTACGCATACCGTTGTAATCGGGCGAGTTTCTACTTTCAGATTCAACAGAAATTTTGCGGATTGATCAATCCGTTCGCGAGATATGGCAGTTTGGATATAAGGAACGCTTTAGAAACTCAAAATTTTCGCAGTTCTGATGCTCGAAACGAATAACTGGAACGGTCTAGGGGAAAACTACACATACCGTTGTAATCGGGCGAGTTTCTACTTTCAGATGCAACAGAAATTTTGCGGATTGGTCAATCCGTTCGCGAGATATGGCAGTTTGGAGGTAAGAAACGCTTGAGAAACTCAAAATTTTCGCAGTTCTGATGCTCGACACGAATAACTAGAACGGCCTAGGGGAAAACTACACACACCGTTGTAATCGGGCGAGTTTCTACTTTCAGATGCAACAGAAATTTTGCGGATTGGTCGATCCGTTCGCGAGATGTGGCAGTTTGGAATTAAGAAACGCTTGAGAAACTCAAAATTTTCGCAGTTCTGATGCTCGAAACGAATAACTAGAACGGCCTAGGGGAAAAGTGCGCATACCGTTGTAATCGGGCGAGTTTCTACTTTCAAATGCAACAAAAATTTTGCAGATTGGCAATCCGTTCGCGAGATGTGGCAGTTTGGAATTAAGAAACGCTTGAGAAACTCAAAATTTTCGCAGTTCTGATGCTCGACACGAATAACTAGAACGGCCTAGGGGAGAACTACACATACCGTTGTAATCGGGCGAGTTTCTACTTTCAGATGCAACAGAAATTTTGCGGATTGGTCAATCCGTTCGCGAGATATGGCCGTTTGGATGTAAGAAACGCTTGAGAAACTCAAAATTTTCGCAGTTCTGATGCTCGAAACGAATAACTAGAACGGCCTAGGGGAAAAGTGCGCATACCGTTGTAATCGGGCGAGTTTCTACTTTCAGATGCAACGGAAATTATGCGAATTGGTCAATCCGTTCGCGAGATATGGCAGTTTGGAGGTAAGAAACGCTTGAGAAACTCAAAATTTTCGCAGTTCTGATGCTCGACACGAATAACTAGAACGGCCTAGGGGAAAACTACACATACCGTTGTAATCGGGCGAGTTTCTACTTTCAGATGCAACAGAAATTTTGCGGATTGGTCGATCCGTTCGCGAGATATGGCCGTTTGGATGTAAGAAACGCTTGAGAAACTCAAAATTTTCGCAGTTCTGATGCTCGAAACGAATAACTAGAACGGCCTAGGGGAAAAGTGCGCATACCGTTGTAATCGGGCGAGTTTCTACTTTCAGATGCAACGGAAATTATGCGAATTGGTCAATCCGTTCGCGAGATATGGCAGTTTGGAGGTAAGAAACGCTTGAGAAACTCAAAATTTTCGCAGTTCTGATGCTCGACACGAATAACTAGAACGGCCTAGGGGAAAACTACACATACCGTTGTAATCGGGCGAGTTTCTACTTTCAGATGCAACAGAAATTTTGCGGATTGGTCGATCCGTTCGCGAGATATGGCAGTTTGGAGGTAAGAAACGCTTGAGAAACTCAAAATTTTCGCAGTTCTGATGCTCGAAACGAATAACTGGAACGGCCTAGGGGAAAACTACACATACCGTTGTAATCGGGCGAGTTTCTACTTTCAGATGCAACAGAAATTTTGCGGATTGGTCGATCCGTTCGCGAGATGTGGCAGTTTGGAATTAAGAAACGCTTGAGAAACTCAAAATTTTCGCAGTTCTGATGCTCCAAACGAATAACTAGAACCGCCTAGGGGAAAAGTGCGCATACCGTTGTAATCGGGCGAGTTTCTACTTTCAAATGCAACAGAAATTTTGCGGATTGGTGAATCCGTTCGCGAGATATGGCAGTTTGGTGGTAAGAAACGCTTGAGAAACTCAAAATTTTCGCAGTTCTGATGCTCGAAACGAATAACTGGAACGGCCTAGGGGAAAACTACACATACCGTTGTAATCGGGCGAGTTTCTACTTTCAGATGCAACAGAAATTTTGCGGATTGGTCAATCCGTTCGCGAGATATGGCAGTTTGGAGGTAAGAAACGCTTGAGAAACTCAAAATTTTCGCAGTTCTGATGCTCGACACGAATAACTACAACGGCCTAGGGGAAAACTACACATACCGTTGTAATCGGGCGAGTTTCTACTTTCAGATGCAACAGAAATTTTGCGGATTGGTCGATCCGTTCGCGAGATGTGGCAGTTTGGAATTAAGAAACGCTTGAGAAACTCAAAATTTTCGCAGTTCTGATGCTCGAAACGAATAACTAGAACGGCCTAGGGGAAAAGTGCGCATACCGTTGTAATCGGGCGAGTTTCTACTTTCAAATGCAACAAAAATTTTGCAGATTGGCAATCCGTTCGCGAGATGTGGCAGTTTGGAATTAAGAAACGCTTGAGAAACTCAAAATTTTCGCAGTTCTGATGCACTACACGAATAACTAGAACGGCCTAGGGGAAAACTACACATACCGTTGTAATCGGGCGAGTTTCTACTTTCAGATGCAACAGAAATTTTGCGGATTGGTAAATCCGTTCGCGAGATATGGCAGTTTGGAGGTAAGAAACGCTTGAGAAACTCAAAATTTTCGCAGTTCTGATGCTCGACACGAATAACTAGAACGGCCTAGAGGCAAAGTGCGCATACCGTTGTAATCGGGCGAGTTTCTACTTTCAGATGCAACAGAAATTTTGCGGATTGGTCGATCCGTTCGCGAGATGTGACAGTTTGGAAGTAAGAAACGCTTGAGAAACTCAAAATTTTCGCAGTTCTGATGCTCGAAACGAATAACTGGAACGGCCTAGGGGAAAACTACACATACCGTTGTAATCGGGCGAGTTTCTACTTTCAGATGCAACAGAAATTTTGCGGATTGGTCAATCCGTTCGCGAGATATGGCAGTTTGGAGGTAAGAAACGCTTGAGAAACCCAAAATTTTCGCAGTTCTGATGCTCGAAACGAATAACTAGAACCGCCTAGGGGAAAAGTGCGCATACCGTTGTTATCGGGCGAGTTTCTACATTCAAATGCAACAGAAATTTTGCGGATTTGTCAATCCGTTCGCGAGATATGGCAGTTTGGAGGTAAGAAACGCTTGGGAAACTCAAAATTTTCGCAGTTCTGATGCTCGAAACGAATAACTGGAACGGCCTAGGGGAAAACTAAACATACCGTTGTAATCGGGCGAGTATCTACTTTCAGATGCAGCAGAAATTTTGCGGATTGGTCGATCGGTTCGCGAGATGTGGCAGTTTGGAATTAAGAAACGCTTGAGAAACTCAAAATTTTCGCAGTTCTGATGCTCGAAACGAATAACTAGAACGGCCTAGGGGAAAAGTGCGCATACCGTTGTAATCGGGCGAGTTTCTACTTTCAAATGCAACAAAAATTTTGCGGATTGGTCAATCCGTTCGCGAGATGTGGCAGTTTGGAATTAAGAAACGCTTGAGAAACTCAAAATTTTCGCAGTTCTGATGCTCGAAACGAATAACTAGAACGGCCTAGGGGAAAACTACACATACCGTTGTAATCGGGCGAGTTTCTAATTTCAGATGCAACAGAAATTTTGCGGATTGGTCAATCCGTTCGCGAGATATGGCAGTTTGGAGATAAGAAACGCTTGAGAAACTCAAAATTTTCGCAGTTCTGATGCTCGAAACGAATAACTAGAACGGCCTAGGGGAAAAGTGCGCATACCGTTGTAATCGGGCGAGTTTCTACTTTCAGATACAACGGAAATTATGCGGATTGGTCAATCCGTTCGCGAGATATGGCCGTTTGGATGTAAGAAACGCTTGAGAAACTCAAAATTTTCGCAGTTCTGATGCTCGAAACGAATAACTAGAACCGCCTAGGGGAAAAGTGCGCATACCGTTGTAATCGGGCGAGTTTCTGCATTCAAATGCAACAAAAATTTTGCGGATTGGTCAATCCGTTCGCGAGATGTGGCAGTTTGGAATTAAGAAACGCTTGAGAAACTCAAAATTTTCGCAGTTCTGATGCTCGAAACGAATGACTAGAACGGCCTAGGGGAGAAGTACGCATACCGTTGTAATAGGGCGAGTTTCTACTTTCAGATGCAACAGAAATTTTGCGGATTGATCAATCCGTTCGCGAGATATGGCAGTTTGGATATAAGGAACGCTTTAGAAACTCAAAATTTTCGCAGTTCTGATGCTCGAAACGAATAACTGGATAGGTATAGGGGAAAACTACACATACCGTTGTAATCGGGCGAGTTTCTACTTTCAGATGCAACAGAAATTTTGCGGATTGGTCACTCCGTTCGCGAGATATGGCAGTTTGGAGGTAAGAAACGCTTGAGAAACTCAAAATTTTCGCAGTTCTGATGCTCGACACGAATAACTAGAACGGCCTAGAGGCAAAGTGCGCTTACCGTTGTAATCGGGCGAGTTTCTACTTTCAGATGCAACAGAAATTTTGCGGATTGGTCGATCTGTTCGCGAGATGTGGCAGTTTGGAATTAAGAAACGATTGAGAAACTCAAAATTTTCGCAGTTCTGATGCTCGAAACGAATAACTAGAACGGCCTAGGGGAGAACTACACATGCCGTTGTAATCGGGCGAGTTTCTACTTTCAGATGCAACAGAAATTTTGCGGATTGGTCAATCCGTTCGCGAGATATGGCAGTTTGGAGGTAAGAAACGCTTGAGAAACTCAAAATTTTCGCAGTTCTGATGCTCGAAACGAATAACTAGAACCGCCTAGGGGAAAAGTGCGCATACCGTTGTAATCGGGCGAGTTTCTACTTTCAGATGCAACAGAAATTTTGCGGATTGGTCAATCCGTTCGCGAGATATGGCAGTTTGGAGGTAAGAAACGCTTGAGAAACTCAAAATTTTCGCAGTTCTGATGCTCGAAACGAATAACTAGAACCGCCTAGGGGAAAAGTGCGCATACCGTTGTTATCGGGCGAGTTTCTACATTCAAATGCAACAGAAATTTTGCGGATTTGTCAATCCGTTCGCGAGATATGGCAGTTTGGAGGTAAGAAACGCTTGAGAAACTCAAAATTTTCGCAGTTCTGATGCTCGAAACGAATAACTGGAACGGCCTAGGGGAAAACTACACATACCGTTGTAATCGGGCGAGTTTCTACTTTCAGATGCAGCAGAAATTTTGCGGATTGGTCGATCGGTTCGCGAGATGTGGCAGTTTGGAATTAAGAAACGCTTGAGAAACTCAAAATTTTCGCAGTTCTGATGCTCGAAACGAATAACTAGAACGGCCTAGGGGAAAAGTGTGCATACCGTTGTAATCGGGCGAGTTTCTACTTTCAAATGCAACAGAAATTTTGCGGATTGGTCAATCCGTTCGCGAGATATGGCAGTTTAGAGATAAGAAACGCTTGAGAAACTCAAAATTTTCGCAGTTCTGATGCTCGAAACGAATGACTAGGACGGCCAAGGGGAGAAGTACGCATACCGTTGTAATCGGGCGAGTTTCCACTTTCAGATTCAACAGAAATTTTGCGGATTGATCAATCCGTTCGCGAGATATGGCAGTTTGGAAGTAAGAAACGCTTGAGAAACTCAAAATTTTCGCAGTTCTGATGCTCGAAACGAATAACTGGAACGGTCTAGGGGAAAACTACACATACCGTTGTAATCGGGCGAGTTTCTACTTTCAGATGCAGCAGAAATTTTGCGGATTGGTCAATCCGTTCGCGAGATATGGCAGTTTGGAGGTAAGAAACGCTTGAGAAACTCAAAATTTTCGCAGTTCTGATGCTCGAAACGAATAACTAGAACCGCCTAGGGGAAAAGTGCGCATACCGTTGTAATCGGGCGAGTTTCTATTTTCAGATGCAACAGAAATTTTGCGGATTGGTCAATCCGTTCGCGAGATATGGCCGTTTGGATGTAAGAAACGCTTGAGAAACTCAAAATTTTCGCAGTTCCGATGCTCGAAACGAATAACTAGAACGGCCTAGAGGAAAAGTGCGCATACCGTTGTAATCGGGCGAGTTTCTACTTTCAGATGCAACAGAAATTATGCGGATTGGTCAATCCGTTCGCGAGATATGGCAGTTTGGATGTAAGAAACGCTTGAGAAACTCAAAATTTTCGCAGTTCTGATGCTCGAAACGAATGACTAGAACGGCCTAGGGGAGAAGTACGCATACCGTTGTAATAGGGCGAGTTTCTACTTTCAGATGCAACAGAAATTTTGCGGATTGATCAATCCGTTCGCGAGATATGGCAGTTTGGATATAAGGAACGCTTTAGAAACTCAAAATTTTCGCAGTTCTGATGCTCGAAACGAATAACTGGAACGGTCTAGAGGAAAACTACACATACCGTTGTAATCGGGCGAGTTTCTACTTTCAGATGCAACAGAAATTTTGCGGATTGGTCGATCCGTTCGCGAGATATGGCAGTTTGGAAGTAAGAAACGCTTGAGAAACTCAAAATTTTCGCAGTTCTGATGCTCGAAACGAATAACTAGAACCGCCTAGGGGAAAAGTGCGCATACCGTTGTAATCGGGCGAGTTTCTACTTTCAAATGCAACAAAAATTTTGCGGATTGGTCAATCCGTTCGCGAGATGTGGCAGTTTGGAGTTAAGAAACGCTTGAGAAACTCAAAATTTTCGCAGTTCTGATGCTCGAAACGAATAACTAGAACGGCCTAGGGGAAAACTACACATACCGTTGTAATCGGGCGAGTTTCTACTTTCAGATGCAACAGAAATTTTGCGGATTGGTCAATCCGTTCGCGAGATATGGCAGTTTGGAGGTAAGAAACGCTTGAGAAACTCAAAATTTTCGCAGTTCTGATGCTCGAAACGAATAACTAGAACGGCCTAGGGGAAAACTACACATACCGTTGTAATCGGGCGAGTTTCTACTTTCAGATGCAACAGAAATTATGCGGATTGGTCAATCCGTTCGCGAGATATGGCCGTTTGGATGTAAGAAACGCTTGAGAAACTCAAAATTTTCGCAGTTCTGATGCTTGAAACGAATAACTAGAACGGCCTAGGGGAAAAGTGCGCATACCGTTGTAATCGGGCGAGTTTCTACTTTCAAATGCAACAAAAATTTTGCGGATTGGTCAATCCGTTCGCGAGATGTGGCAGTTTGGAGTTAAGAAACGCTTGAGAAACTCAAAATTTTCGCAGTTCTGATGCTCGAAACGAATAACTAGAACGGCCTAGGGGAAAACTACACATACCGTTGTAATCGGGCGAGTTTCTACTTTCAGATGCAACAGAAATTTTGCGGATTGGTCAATCCGTTCGCGAGATATGGCAGTTTGGAGGTAAGAAACGCTTGAGAAACTCAAAATTTTCGCAGTTCTGATGCTCGAAACGAATAACTAGAACCGCCTAGGGGAAAAGTGCGCATACCGTTGTAATCGGGCGAGTTTCTACTTTCAAATGCAACAGAAATTTTGCGGATTGGTCAATCCGTTCGCGAGATATGGCAGTTTGGATATAAGGAACGCTTTAGAAACTCAAACTTTTCGCAGTTCTGATGCTCGAAACGAATAACTGGAACGGTCTAGGGGAAAACTACACATACCGTTGTAATCGGGCGAGTTTCTACTTTCAGATGCAACAGAAATTTTGCGGATTGGTCAATCCGTTCGCGAGATATGGCAGTTTGGAAGTAAGAAACGCTTGAGAAACTCAAAATTTTCACAGTTCTGATGCTCGACACGAATAACTAGAACGGCCTAGAGGCAAAGTGCGCATACCGTTGTAATCGGGCGAGTTTCTACTTTCAGATGCAACAGAAATTTTGCGGATTGGTCGATCCGTTCGCGAGATGTGGCAGTTTGGAGGTAAGAAACGCTTGAGAAACCCAAAATTTTCGCAGTTCTGATGCTCGAAACGAATAACTAGAACCGCCTAGGGGAAAAGTGCGCATACCGTTGTTATCGGGCGAGTTTCTACATTCAAATGCAACAGAAATTTTGCGGATTTGTCAATCCGTTCGCGAGATATGGCAGTTTGGAGGTAAGAAACGCTTGAGAAACTCAAAATTTTCGCAGTTCTGATGCTCGAAACGAATAACTGGAACGGCCTAGGGGAAAACTACACATACCGTTGTAATCGGGCGAGTTTCTACTTTCAGATGCAGCAGAAATTTTGCGGATTGGTCGATCGGTTCGCGAGATGTGGCAGTTTGGAATTAAGAAACGCTTGAGAAACTCAAAATTTTCGCAGTTCTGATGCTCGAAACGAATAACTAGAACGGCCTAGGGGAAAAGTGCGCATACTGTTGTAATCGGGCGAGTTTCTACTTTCAAATGCAACAAAAATTTTGCGGATTGGTCGATCGGTTCGCGAGATGTGGCAGTTTGGAATTAAGAAACGCTTGAGAAACTCAAAATTTTCGCAGTTCTGATGCTCGAAACGAATAACTAGAACGGCCTAGGGGAAAAGTGCGCATACTGTTGTAATCGGGCGAGTTTCTACTTTCAAATGCAACAAAAATTTTGCGGATTGGTCAATCCGTTCGCGAGATGTGGCAGTTTGGAATTAAGAAACGCTTGAGAAACTCAAAATTTTCGCAGTTCTGATGCTCGACACGAATAACTAGAACGGCCTAGAGGCAAAGTGCGCATACCGTTGTAATCGGGCGAGTTTCTACTTTCAGATGCAACAGAAATTTTGCGGATTGGTCAATCCGTTCGCGAGATATGGCAGTTTAGATATAAGAAACGCTTGAGAAACTCAAAATTTTCGCAGTTCTGATGCTCGAAACGAATGACTAGGACGGCCAAGGGGAGAAGTACGCATACCGTTGTAATCGGGCGAGTTTCTACTTTCAGATTCAACAGAAATTTTGCGGATTGATCAATCCGTTCGCGAGATATGGCAGTTTGGATATAAGGAACGCTTTAGAAACTCAAAATTTTCGCAGTTCTGATGCTCGAAACGAATAACTGGAACGGTCTAGGGGAAAACTACACATACCGTTGTAATCGGGCGAGTTTCTACTTTCAGATGCAACAGAAATTTTGCGGATTGGTCAATCCGTTCGCGAGATATGGCAGTTTGGAGGTAAGAAACGCTTGAGAAACTCAAAATTTTCGCAGTTCTGATGCTCGACACGAATAACTAGAACGGCCTAGAGGCAAATTGCGAATACCGTTGTAATCGGGCGATTTTCTACTTTCAGATGCAACAGAAATTTTGCGGATTGGTCGATCCGTTCGCGAGATGTGGTAGTTTGGAAGTAAGAAACGCTTGAGAAACTCAAAATTTTCGCAGTTCTGATGCTCGAAACGAATAACTAGGACGGCCTAGGGGAAAACTACACCTACCGTTGTAATCGGGCGAGTTTCTACTTTCAGATGCAACAGAAATTTTGCGGATTGGTCAATCCGTTCGCGAGATATGGCAGTTTGGAGGTAAGAAACGCTTGAGAAACTCAAAATTTTCGCAGTTCTGATGCTCGAAACGAATAACTAGAACGGCCTAGGGGAAAAGTGCGCATACCGTTGTAATCGGGCGAGTTTCTAGTTTCAAATGCAACAAAAATTTTGCAGATTGGCAATCCGTTCGCGAGATGTGGCAGTTTGGAATTAAGAAACGCTTGAGAAACTCAAAATTTTCGCAGTTCTGATGCTCGACACGAATAACTAGAACGGCCTAAGGGAGAACTACACATACCGTTGTAATCGGGCGAGTTTCTACTTTCAGATGCAACAGAAATTTTGCGGATTGGTCAATCCGTTCGCGAGATATGGCCGTTTGGATGTAAGAAACGCTTGAGAAACTCAAAATTTTCGCAGTTCTGATGCTCGAAACGAATAACTAGAACGGCCTAGGGGAAAAGTGCGCATACCGTTGTAATCGGGCGAGTTTCTACTTTCAAATGCAACAAAAATTTTGCAGATTGGTCAATCCGTTCGCGAGATGTGGCAGTTTGGAATTAAGAAACGCTTGAGAAACTCAAAATTTTCGCAGTTCTGATGCTCGAAACGAATAACTAGAACGGCCTAGGGGAAAACTACACCTACCGTTGTAATCGGGCGAGTTTCTACTTTCAGATGCAACAGAAATTTTGCGGATTTGTCAATCCGTTCGCGAGATATGGCAGTTTGGAGGTAAGAAACGCTTGAGAAACTCAAAGTTTTCGCAGTTCTGATGCTCGAAACGAATAACTAGAACCGCCTAGGGGAAAACTACACATACCGTTGTAATCGGGCGAGTTTCTACTTTCAGATGCAGCAGAAATTTTGCGGATTGGTCGATCGGTTCGCGAGATGTGGCAGTTTGGAATTAAGAAACGCTTGAGAAACTCAAAATTTTCGCAGTTCTGATGCTCGAAACGAATAACTGGAACGGTCTAGGGGAAAACTACACATACCGTTGTAATCGGGCGAGTTTCTACTTTCAGATGCAACAGAAATTTTGCGGATTGGTCAATCCGTTCGCGAGATATGGCAGTTTGGAAGTAAGAAACGCTTGAGAAACTCAAAATTTTCGCAGTTCTGATGCTCGACACGAATAACTAGAACGGCCTAGAGGCAAAGTGCGCATACCGTTGTAATCGGGCGAGTTTCTACTTTCAGATGCAACAGAAATTTTGCGGATTGGTCGATCCGTTCGCGAGATGTGGCAGTTTGGAGGTAAGAAACGCTTGAGAAACCCAAAATTTTCGCAGTTCTGATGCTCGAAACGAATAACTAGAACCGCCTAGGGGAAAAGTGCGCATACCGTTGTTATCGGGCGAGTTTCTACATTCAAATGCAACAGAAATTTTGCGGATTTGTCAATCCGTTCGCGAGATATGGCAGTTTGGAGGTAAGAAACGCTTGAGAAACTCAAAATTTTCGCAGTTCTGATGCTCGAAACGAATAACTGGAACGGCCTAGGGGAAAACTACACATACCGTTGTAATCGGGCGAGTTTCTACTTTCAGATGCAGCAGAAATTTTGCGGATCGGTCGATCGGTTCGCGAGATGTGGCAGTTTGGAATTAAGAAACGCTTGAGAAACTCAAAATTTTCGCAGTTCTGATGCTCGAAACGAATAACTAGAACGGCCTAGGGGAAAAGTGCGCATACCGTTGTAATCGGGCGAGTTTCTACTTTCAAATGCAACAAAAATTTTGCGGATTGGTCAATCCGTTCGCGAGATGTGGCAGTTTGGAATTAAGAAACGCTTGAGAAACTCAAAATTTTCGCAGTTCTGATGCTCGAAACGAATAACTAGAACGGCCTAGGGGAAAACTACACATACCGTTGTAATCGGGCGAGTTTCTACTTTCAGATGCAACAGAAATTTTGCGGATTGGTCAATCCGTTCGCGAGATATGGCAGTTTAGAGATAAGAAACGCTTGAGAAACTCAAAATTTTCGCAGTTCTGATGCTCGAAACGAATGACTAGGACGGCCAAGGGGAGAAGTACGCATACCGTTGTAATCGGGCGAGTTTCTACTTTCAGATTCAACAGAAATTTTGCGGATTGATCAATCCGTTCGCGAGATATGGCAGTTTGGATATAAGGAACGCTTTAGAAACTCAAAATTTTCGCAGTTCTGATGCTCGAAACGAATAACTGGAACGGTCTAGGGGAAAACTACACATACCGTTGTAATCGGGCGAGTTTCTACTTTCAGATGCAACAGAAATTTTGCGGATTGGTCAATCTGTTCGCGAGATATGGCAGTTTGGAGGTAAGAAACGCTTGAGAAACTCAAAATTTTCGCAGTTCTGATGCTCGACACGAATAACTAGAACGGCCTAGAGGCAAAGTGCGAATACCGTTGTAATCGGGCGATTTTCTACTTTCAGATGCAACAGAAATTTTGCGGATTGGTCGATCCGTTCGCGAGATGTGGCAGTTTGGAAGTAAGAAACGCTTGAGAAACTCAAAATTTTCGCAGTTCTGATGCTCGAAACGAATAACTAGAACGGCCTAGGGGAAAACTACACCCACCGTTGTAATCGGGCGAGTTTCTACTTTCAGATGCAACAGAAATTTTGCGGATTGGTCAATCCGTTCGCGAGATATGGCAGTTTGGAGGTAAGAAACGCTTGAGAAACTCAAAATTTTCGCAGTTCTGATGCTCGAAACGAATAACTAGAACGGCCTAGGGGAAAAGTGCGCATACCGTTGTAATCGGGCGAGTTTCTACTTTCAAATGCAACAAAAATTTTGCAGATTGGCAATCCGTTCGCGAGATGTGGCAGTTTGGAATTAAGAAACGCTTGAGAAACTCAAAATTTTCGCAGTTCTGATGCTCGACACGAATAACTAGAACGGCCTAAGGGAGAACTACACATACCGTTGTAATCGGGCGAGTTTCTACTTTCAGATGCAACAGAAATTTTGCGGATTGGTCAATCCGTTCGCGAGATATGGCCGTTTGGATGTAAGAAACGCTTGAGAAACTCAAAATTTTCGCAGTTCTGATGCTCGAAACGAATAACTAGAACGGCCTAGGGGAAAAGTGCGCATACCGTTGTAATCGGACGAGTTTCTACTTTCAGATGCAACGGAAATTATGCGAATTGGTCAATCCGTTCGCGAGATATGGCAGTTTGGAGGTAAGAAACGCTTGAGAAACTCAAAATTTTCGCAGTTCTGATGCTCGAAACGAATAACTAGAACGGCCTAGGGGAAAAGTGCGCATACCGTTGTAATCGGGCGAGTTTCTACTTTCAAATGCAACAAAAATTTTGCAGATTGGTCAATCCGTTCGCGAGATGTGGCAGTTTGGAATTAAGAAACGCTTGAGAAACTCAAAATTTTCGCAGTTCTGATGCTCGAAACGAATAACTAGAACGGCCTAGGGGAAAACTACACCTACCGTTGTAATCGGGCGAGTTTCTACTTTCAGATGCAACAGAAATTTTGCGGATTTGTCAATCCGTTCGCGAGATATGGCAGTTTGGAGGTAAGAAACGCTTGAGAAACTCAAAGTTTTCGCAGTTCTGATGCTCGAAACGAATAACTAGAACCGCCTAGGGGAAAACTACACATACCGTTGTAATCGGGCGAGTTTCTACTTTCAGATGCAGCAGAAATTTTGCGGATTGGTCGATCGGTTCGCGAGATGTGGCAGTTTGGAATTAAGAAACGCTTGAGAAACTCAAAATTTTCGCAGTTCTGATGCTCGAAACGAATAACTGGAACGGTCTAGGGGAAAACTACACATACCGTTGTAATCGGGCGAGTTTCTACTTTCAGATGCAACAGAAATTTTGCGGATTGGTCAATCCGTTCGCGAGATATGGCAGTTTGGAAGTAAGAAACGCTTGAGAAACTCAAAATTTTCGCAGTTCTGATGCTCGACACGAATAACTAGAACGGCCTAGAGGCAAAGTGCGCATACCGTTGTAATCGGGCGAGTTTCTACTTTCAGATGCAACAGAAATTTTGCGGATTGGTCGATCCGTTCGCGAGATGTGGCAGTTTGGAGGTAAGAAACGCTTGAGAAACCCAAAATTTTCGCAGTTCTGATGCTCGAAACGAATAACTAGAACCGCCTAGGGGAAAAGTGCGCATACCGTTGTTATCGGGCGAGTTTCTACATTCAAATGCAACAGAAATTTTGCGGATTTGTCAATCCGTTCGCGAGATATGGCAGTTTGGAGGTAAGAAACGCTTGAGAAACTCAAAATTTTCGCAGTTCTGATGCTCGAAACGAATAACTGGAACGGCCTAGGGGAAAACTACACATACCGTTGTAATCGGGCGAGTTTCTACTTTCAGATGCAGCAGAAATTTTGCGGATCGGTCGATCGGTTCGCGAGATGTGGCAGTTTGGAATTAAGAAACGCTTGAGAAACTCAAAATTTTCGCAGTTCTGATGCTCGAAACGAATAACTAGAACGGCCTAGG
Organism: Ptiloglossa arizonensis; assembly: GCF_051014685.1. Lineage (NCBI taxonomy): Eukaryota > Metazoa > Arthropoda > Insecta > Hymenoptera > Colletidae > Ptiloglossa > Ptiloglossa arizonensis. Next base: position 817,974 of record NW_027478586.1, read on the forward strand.
GGAAAAGTGCGCATACCGTTGTAATCGGGCGAGTTTCTACTTTCAAATGCAACAAAAATTTTGCGGATTGGTCAATCCGTTCGCGAGATGTGGCAGTTTGGAATTAAGAAACGCTTGAGAAACTCAAAATTTTCGCAGTTCTGATGCTCGAAACGAATAACTAGAACGGCCTAGGGGAAAACTACACATACCGTTGTAATCGGGCGAGTTTCTACTTTCAGATGCAACAGAAATTTTGCGGATTGGTCAATCCGTTCGCGAGATATGGCAGTTTAGAGATAAGAAACGCTTGAGAAACTCAAAATTTTCGCAGTTCTGATGCTCGAAACGAATGACTAGGACGGCCAAGGGGAGAAGTACGCATACCGTTGTAATCGGGCGAGTTTCTACTTTCAGATTCAACAGAAATTTTGCGGATTGATCAATCCGTTCGCGAGATATGGCAGTTTGGATATAAGGAACGCTTTAGAAACTCAAAATTTTCGCAGTTCTGATGCTCGAAACGAATAACTGGAACGGTCTAGGGGAAAACTACACATACCGTTGTAATCGGGCGAGTTTCTACTTTCAGATGCAACAGAAATTTTGCGGATTGGTCAATCTGTTCGCGAGATATGGCAGTTTGGAGGTAAGAAACGCTTGAGAAACTCAAAATTTTCGCAGTTCTGATGCTCGACACGAATAACTAGAACGGCCTAGAGGCAAAGTGCGAATACCGTTGTAATCGGGCGATTTTCTACTTTCAGATGCAACAGAAATTTTGCGGATTGGTCGATCCGTTCGCGAGATGTGGCAGTTTGGAAGTAAGAAACGCTTGAGAAACTCAAAATTTTCGCAGTTCTGATGCTCGAAACGAATAACTAGAACGGCCTAGGGGAAAACTACACCCACCGTTGTAATCGGGCGAGTTTCTACTTTCAGATGCAACAGAAATTTTGCGGATTGGTCAATCCGTTCGCGAGATATGGCAGTTTGGAGGTAAGAAACGCTTGAGAAACTCAAAATTTTCGCAGTTCTGATGCTCGAAACGAATAACTAGAACGGCCTAGGGGAAAAGTGCGCATACCGTTGTAATCGGGCGAGTTTCTACTTTCAAATGCAACAAAAATTTTGCAGATTGGCAATCCGTTCGCGAGATGTGGCAGTTTGGAATTAAGAAACGCTTGAGAAACTCAAAATTTTCGCAGTTCTGATGCTCGACACGAATAACTAGAACGGCCTAAGGGAGAACTACACATACCGTTGTAATCGGGCGAGTTTCTACTTTCAGATGCAACAGAAATTTTGCGGATTGGTCAATCCGTTCGCGAGATATGGCCGTTTGGATGTAAGAAACGCTTGAGAAACTCAAAATTTTCGCAGTTCTGATGCTCGAAACGAATAACTAGAACGGCCTAGGGGAAAAGTGCGCATACCGTTGTAATCGGACGAGTTTCTACTTTCAGATGCAACGGAAATTATGCGAATTGGTCAATCCGTTCGCGAGATATGGCAGTTTGGAGGTAAGAAACGCTTGAGAAACTCAAAATTTTCGCAGTTCTGATGCTCGAAACGAATAACTAGAACGGCCTAGGGGAAAAGTGCGCATACCGTTGTAATCGGGCGAGTTTCTACTTTCAGATGCAACAGAAATTTTGCGGATTGGTCGATCCGTTCGCGAGATGTGGCAGTTTGGAAGTAAGAAACGCTTGAGAAACTCAAAATTGTCGCAGTTCTGATGCTCGAAACGAATAACTAGAACGGCCTAGGGGATAACTACACCTACCGTTGTAATCGGGCGAGTTTCTACTTTCAGATGCAACAGAAATTTTGCGGATTTGTCAATCCGTTCGCGAAATATGGCAGTTTGGAGGTAAGAAACGCTTGAGAAACTCAAAATTTTCGCAGTTCTGATGCTCAAAACGAATAACTAGAACGGCCTAGGAGAAAAGTGCGCATACCGTTGTAATCGGGCGAGTTTCTACTTTCAGATGCAACGGAAATTATGCGAATTGATCAATCCGTTCGCGAGATATGGCCGTTTGGATGTAAGAAACGCTTGAGAAACTCAACATTTTCGCAGTTCTGATGCTCGAAACGAATAACTAGAACGGCCTAGGGGAAAAGTGCGCATACCGTTGTAATCGGGCGAGTTTCTACTTTCAAATGCAATAAAAATTTTGCAGATTGGTCAATCCGTTCGCGAGATGTGGCAGTTTGGAATTAAGAAACGCTTGAGAAACTCAAAATTTTCGCAGTTCTGATGCTCGACACGAATAACTAGAACGGCCTAGAGGCAAAGTGCGAATACCGTTGTAATCGGGCGATTTTCTACTTTCAGATGCAACAGAAATTTTGCGGATTGGTCGATCCGTTCGCGAGATGTGGCAGTTTGGAAGTAAGAAACGCTTGAGAAACTCAAAATTTTCGCAGTTCTGATGCTCGAAACGAATAACTAGAACGGCCTAGGGGAAAACTACACCTACCGTTGTAATCGGGCGAGTTTCTACTTTCAGATGCAACAGAAATTTTGCGGATTTGTCAATCCGTGCGCGAGATATGGCAGTTTGGAGGTAAGAAACGCTTGAGAAACTCAAAATTTTCGCAGTTCTGATGCTCGAAACGAATAACTAGAACCGCCTAGGGGAAAAGTGCGCATACCGTTGTAATCGGGCGAGTTTCTACTTTCAATAGCAACAGAAACTTTGCGGATTGATCAATCCGTTCGCGAGATATGGCAATTTGGATATAAGGAACGCTTTAGAAACTCAAAATTTTCGCAGTTCTGATGCTCGAAACGAATAACTGGAACGGTCTAGGGGAAAACTACACATACCGTTGTAATCGGGCGAGTTTCTACTTTCAGATGCAACAGAAATTTTGCGGATTGGTCAATCCGTTCGCGAGATATGGCAGTTTGGAGGTAAGAAACGCTTGAGAAACTCAAAATTTTCGCAGTTCTGATGCTCGAAACGAATAACTAGAACGGCCTAGGGGAAAACTACACATACCGTTGTAATCGGGCGAGTTTCTACTTTCAGATGCAACAGAAATTTTGCGGATTGGTCGATCCGTTCGCGAGATGTGGCAGTTTGGAATTAAGAAACGCTTGAGAAACTCAAAATTTTCGCAGTTCTGATGCTCGAAACGAATAACAAGAACGGCCTAGGGGAAAAGTGCGCATACCGTTGTAATCGGGCGAGTTTCTACTTTCAGATGCAACGGAAATTATGCGAATTGGTCAATCCGTTCGCGAGATATGGCTGTTTGGATGTAAGAAACGCTTGAGAAACTCAAAATTTTCGCAGTTCTGATGCTCGAAACGAATAACTAGAACGGCCTAGGGGAAAAGTGCGCATACCGTTGAAATCGGGCGAGTTTCTACTTTCAAATGCAACAAAAATTTTGCAGATTGGTCAATCCGTTCGCGAGATGTGGCAGTTTGGAATTAAGAAACGCTTGAGAAACTCAAAATTTTCGCAGTTCTGATGCTCGACACGAATAACTAGAACGGCCTAGAGGCAAAGTGCGCATACCGTTGTAATCGGGCGAGTTTCTACTTTCAGATGCAACAGAAATTTTGCGGATTGGTCGATCCGTTCGCGAGATGTGGCAGTTTGGAAGTAAGAAACGCTTGAGAAACTCAAAATTTTCGCAGTTCTGATGCTCGAAACGAATAACTAGAACGGCCTAGGGGAAAGCTACACATACCGTTGTAATCGGGCGAGTTTCTACTTTCAGATGGAACAGAAATTTTGCGGATTGGTCGATCCGTTCGCGAGATGTGGCAGTTTGGAATTAAGAAACGCTTGAGAAACTCAAAATTTTCGCAGTTCTGATGCTCGAAACGAATAACAAGAACGGCCTAGGGGAAAAGTGCGCATACCGTTGTAATCGGGCGAGTTTCTACTTTCAGATGCAACGGAAATTATGCGAATTGGTCAATCCGTTCGCGAGATATGGCTGTTTGGATGTAAGAAACGCTTGAGAAACTCAAAATTTTCGCAGTTCTGATGCTCGAAACGAATAACTAGAACGGCCTAGGGGAAAAGTGCGCATACCGTTGTAATCGGGCGAGTTTCTACTTTCAAATGCAACAAAAATTTTGCAGATTGGTCAATCCGTTCGCGAGATGTGGCAGTTTGGAATTAAGAAACGCTTGAGAAACTCAAAATTTTCGCAGTTCTGATGCTCGACACGAATAACTAGAACGGCCTAGAGGCAAAGTGCGCATACCGTTGTAATCGGGCGAGTTTCTACTTTCAGATGCAACCGAAATTTTGCGGATTGGTCGATCCGTTCGCGAAGATGTGGCAGTTTGGAAGTAAGAAACGCTTGAGAAACTCAAAATTTTCGCAGTTCTGATGCTCGAAACGAATAACTAGAACGGCCTAGGGGAAAGCTACACATACCGTTGTAATCGGGCGAGATTCTACTTTCAGATGCAACAGAAATTTTGCGGATTGGTCAATCCGTTCGCGAGATATGGCAGTTTGGAGGTAAGAAACGCTTGAGAAACTCAAAATTTTCGCAGTTCTGATGCTCGACACGAATAACTAGAACGGCCTAGGGGAAAACTACACATACCGTTGTAATCGGGCGAGTTTCTACTTTCATATGCAACAGAAATTTTGCGGATTGGTCGATCCGTTCGCGAGATATGGCAGTTTGGAGTAAGAAACGCTTGAGAAACTCAAAATTTTCGCAGTTCTGATGCTCGAAACGAATAACTAGAACGGCCTAGGGGAAAAGTGCGCATACCGTTGTAATCGGGCGAGTTTCTACTTTCAAATGCAACAAAAATTTTGCAGATTGGCAATCCGTTCGCGAGATGTGGCAGTTTGGAATTAAGAAACGCTTGAGAAACTCAAAATTTTCGCAGTTCTGATGCTCGACACGAATAACTAGAACGGCCTAGGGGAGAACTACACATACCGTTGTAATCGGGCGAGTTTCTACATTCAGATGCAACAGAAATTTTGCGGATTGGTCAATCCGTTCGCGAGATATGGCAGTTTGGAGGTAAGAAACGCTTGAGAAACTCAAAATTTTCGCAGTTCTGATGCTCGAAACGAATAACTAGAACGGCCTAGGGGGAAGTACGCACACCGTTGCAATCGGCGAGTTTCTACTTTCAGATGCAACAGAAATTTTGCGGATTGATCAATCCGTTCGCGAGATATGGCAGTTTGGAGATAAGAAACGCTTGAGAAACTCAAAATTTTCGCAGTTCTGATGCTCGAAACGAATAACTAGAACGGCCTAGGGGAAAGCTACACATACCGTTGTAATCGGGCGAGTTTCTACTTTCAGATGCAACAGAAATTTTGCGGATTGGTCAATCCGTTCGCGAGATATGGCAGTTTGGAGGTAAGAAACGCTTGAGAAACTCAAAATTTTCGCAGTTCTGATGCTCGAAACGAATAACTAGAACCGCCTAGGGGAAAAGTGCGCATACCGTTGTAATCGGGCGAGTTTCTATTTCAGATGCAACAGAAATTTTGCGGATTGGTCAATCCGTTCGCGAGATATGGCCGTTTGGATGTAAGAAACGCTTGAGAAACTCAAAATTTTCGCAGTTCTGATGCTCGAAACGAATAACTAGAACGGCCTAGAGGAGAAGTGCGCATACCGTTGTAATCGGGCGAGTTTCTACTTTCAGATGCAACAGAAATTATGCGGATTGGTCAATCCGTTCGCGAGATATGGCAGTTTGGATGTAAGAAACGCTTGAGAAACTCAAAATTTTCGCAGTTCTGATGCTCGAAACGAATAACTAGAACGGCCTAGGGGAGAACTACACATACCGTTGTAATCGGGCGAGTTTCTACTTTCAGATGCAACAGAAATTTTGCGGATTGGTCAATCCGTTCGCGAGATATGGCAGTTTGGAGGTAAGAAACGCTTGAGAAACTCAAAATTTTCGCAGTTCTGATGCTCGACACGAATAACTAGAACGGCCTAGGGGAAAACTACACATACCGTTGTAATCGGGCGAGTTTCTACTTTCATATGCAACAGAAATTTTGCGGATTGGTCGATCCGTTCGCGAGATGTGGCAGTTTGGAATTAAGAAACGCTTGAGAAACTCAAAATTTTCGCAGTTCTGATGCTCGAAACGAATGACTAGGACGGCCAAGGGGAGAAGTACGCATACCGTTGTAATCGGGCGAGTTTCTACTTTCAGATTCAACAGAAATTTTGCGGATTGATCAATCCGTTCGCGAGATATGGCAGTTTGGATATAAGGAACGCTTTAGAAACTCAAAATTTTCGCAGTTCTGATGCTCGAAACGAATAACTGGAACGGTCTAGGGGAAAACTACACATACCGTTGTAATCGGGCGAGTTTCTACTTTCAGATGCAACAGAAATTTTGCGGATTGGTCAATCCGTTCGCGAGATATGGCAGTTTGGAGGTAAGAAACGCTTGAGAAACTCAAAATTTTCGCAGTTCTGATGCTCGACACGAATAACTAGAACGGCCTAGAGGCAAAGTGCGAATACCGTTGTAATCGGGCGATTTTCTACTTTCAGATGCAACAGAAATTTTGCGGATTGGTCGATCCGTTCGCGAGATGTGGCAGTTTGGAAGTAAGAAACGCTTGAGAAACTCAAAATTTTCGCAGTTCTGATGCTCGAAACGAATAACTAGAACGGCCTAGGGGAAAACTACACCTACCGTTGTAATCGGGCGAGTTTCTACTTTCAGATGCAACAGAAATTTTGCGGATTGGTCAATCCGTTCGCGAGATATGGCAGTTTGGAGGTAAGAAACGCTTGAGAAACTCAAAATTTTCGCAGTTCTGATGCTCGAAACGAATAACTAGAACGGCCTAGGGAAAAGTGCGCATACCGTTGTAATCGGGCGAGTTTCTACTTTCAAATGCAACAAAAATTTTGCAGATTGGCAATCCGTTCGCGAGATGTGGCAGTTTGGAATTAAGAAACGCTTGAGAAACTCAAAATTTTCGCAGTACTGATGCTCGACACGAATAACTAGAACGGCCTAAGGGAGAACTACACATACCGTTGTAATCGGGCGAGTTTCTACTTTCAGATGCAACAGAAATTTTGCGGATTGGTCAATCCGTTCGCGAGATATGGCCGTTTGGATGTAAGAAACGCTTGAGAAACTCAAAATTTTCGCAGTTCTGATGCTCGAACGAATAACTAGAACGGCCTAGGGGAAAAGTGCGCATACCGTTGTAATCGGGCGAGTTTCTACTTTCAGCTGCAACGGAAATTATGCGAATTGGTCAATCCGTTCGCGAGATATGGCAGTTTGGAGGTAAGAAACGCTTGAGAAACTCAAAATTTTCGCAGTTCTGATGCTCGAAACGAATAACTAGAACGGCCTAGGGGAAAAGTGCGCATACCGTTGTAATCGGGCGAGTTTCTACTTTCAGATGCAACAGAAATTTTGCGGATTGGTCGATCCGTTCGCGAGATGTGGCAGTTTGGAAGTAAGAAACGCTTGAGAAACTCAAAATTGTCGCAGTTCTGATGCTCGAAACGAATAACTAGAACGGCCTAGGGGATAACTACACCTACCGTTGTAATCGGGCGAGTTTCTACTTTCAGATGCAACAGAAATTTTGCGGATTTGTCAATCCGTTCGCGAAATATGGCAGTTTGGAGGTAAGAAACGCTTGAGAAACTCAAAATTTTCGCAGTTCTGATGCTCGAAACGAATAACTAGAACGGCCTAGGGGAAAAGTGCGCATACCGTTGTAATCGGGCGAGTTTCTACTTTCAGATGCAACGGAAATTATGCGAATTGATCAATCCGTTCGCGAGATATGGCCGTTTGGATGTAAGAAACGCTTGAGAAACTCAACATTTTCGCAGTTCTGATGCTCGAAACGAATAACTAGAACCGCCTAGGGGAAAAGTGCGCATACCGTTGTAATCGGGCGAGTTTCTACTTTCAATAGCAACAGAAACTTTGCGGATTGATCAATCCGTTCGCGAGATATGGCAATTTGGATATAAGGAACGCTTTAGAAACTCAAAATTTTCGCAGTTCTGATGCTCGAAACGAATAACTGGAACGGTCTAGGGGAAAACTACACATACCGTTGTAATCGGGCGAGTTTCTACTTTCAGATGCAACAGAAATTTTGCGGATTGGTCAATCCGTTCGCGAGATATGGCAGTTTGGAGGTAAGAAACGCTTGAGAAACTCAAAATTTTCGCAGTTCTGATGCTCGACACGAATAACTAGAACGGCCTAGGGGAAAACTACACATACCGTTGTAATCGGGCGAGTTTCTACTTTCAGATGCAACAGAAATTTTGCGGATTGGTCGATCCGTTCGCGAGATGTGGCAGTTTGGAATTAAGAAACGCTTGAGAAACTCAAAATTTTCGCAGTTCTGATGCTCGAAACGAATAACAAGAACGGCCTAGGGGAAAAGTGCGCATACCGTTGTAATCGGGCGAGTTTCTACTTTCAGATGCAACGGAAATTATGCGAATTGGTCAATCCGTTCGCGAGATATGGCTGTTTGGATGTAAGAAACGCTTGAGAAACTCAAAATTTTCGCAGTTCTGATGCTCGAAACGAATAACTAGAACGGCCTAGGGGAAAAGTGCGCATACCGTTGTAATCGGGCGAGTTTCTACTTTCAAATGCAACAAAAATTTTGCAGATTGGTCAATCCGTTCGCGAGATGTGGCAGTTTGGAATTAAGAAACGCTTGAGAAACTCAAAATTTTCGCAGTTCTGATGCTCGACACGAATAACTAGAACGGCCTAGAGGCAAAGTGCGCATACCGTTGTAATCGGGCGAGTTTCTACTTTCAGATGCAACAGAAATTTTGCGGATTGGTCGATCCGTTCGCGAGATGTGGCAGTTTGGAAGTAAGAAACGCTTGAGAAACTCAAAATTTTCGCAGTTCTGATGCTCGAAACGAATAACTAGAACGGCCTAGGGGAAAGCTACACATACCGTTGTAATCGGGCGAGTTTCTACTTTCAGATGCAACAGAAATTTTGCGGATTGGTCAATCCGTTCGCGAGATATGGCAGTTTGGAGGTAAGAAACGCTTGAGAAACTCAAAATTTTCGCAGTTCTGATGCTCGAAACGAATAACTAGAACCGCCTAGGGGAAAAGTGCGCATACCGTTGTAATCGGGCGAGTTTCTATTTTCAGATGCAACAGAAATTTTGCGGATTGGTCAATCCGTTCGCGAGATATGGCCGTTTGGATGTAAGAAACGCTTGAGAAACTCAAAATTTTCGCAGATCTGATGCTCGAAACGAATAACTAGAACGGCCTAGAGGAAAAGTGCGCATACCGTTGTAATCGGGCGAGTTTCTACTTTCAGATGCAACAGAAATTATGCGGATTGGTCAATCCGTTCGCGAGATATGGCAGTTTGGATGTAAGAAACGCTTGAGAAACTCAAAATTTTCGCAGTTCTGATGCTCGAAACGAATAACTAGAACGGCCTAGGGGAGAACTACACATACCGTTGTAATCGGGCGAGTTTCTACTTTCAGATGCAACAGAAATTTTGCGGATTGGTCAATCCGTTCGCGAGATATGGCAGTTTGGAGGTAAGAAACGCTTGAGAAACTCAAAATTTTCGCAGTTCTGATGCTCGACACGAATAACTAGAACGGCCTAGGGGAAAACTACACAAACCGTTGTAATCGGGCGAGTTTCTACTTTCATATGCAACAGAAATTTTGCGGATTGGTCGATCCGTTCGCGAGATGTGGCAGTTTGGAATTAAGAAACGCTTGAGAAACTCAAAATTTTCGCAGTTCTGATGCTCGAAACGAATAACTAGAACGGCCTAGGGGGAAGTACGCACACCGTTGCAATCGGGCGAGTTTCTACTTTCAGATGCAACAGAAACTTTGCGGATTGATCAATCCGTTCGCGAGATATGGCAGTTTGGAGATAAGAAACGCTTGAGAAACTCAAAATTTTCGCAGTTCTGATGCTCGAAACGAATAACTAGAACGGCCTAGGGGAAAGCTACACATACCGTTGTAATCGGGCGAGTTTCTACTTTCAGATGCAACAGAAATTTTGCGGATTGGTCAATCCGTTCGCGAGATATGGCAGTTTGGAGGTAAGAAACGCTTGAGAAACTCAAAATTTTCGCAGTTCTGATGCTCGAAACGAATAACTAGAACCGCCTAGGGGAAAAGTGCGCATACCGTTGTAATCGGGCGAGTTTCTATTTTCAGATGCAACAGAAATTTTGCGGATTGGTCAATCCGTTCGCGAGATATGGCCGTTTGGATGTAAGAAACGCTTGAGAAACTCAAATTTTCGCAGTTCTGATGCTCGAACGAATAACTAGAACGGCCTAGAGGAAAAGTGCGCATACCGTTGTAATCGGGCGAGTTTCTACTTTCAGATGCAACAGAAATTATGCGGATTGGTCAATCCGTTCGCGAGATATGGCAGTTTGGATGTAAGAAACGCTTGAGAAACTCAAAATTTTCGCAGTTCTGATGCTCGAAACGAATAACTAGAACGGCCTAGGGGAGAACTACACATACCGTTGTAATCGGGCGAGTTTCTACTTTCAGATGCAACAGAAATTTTGCGGATTGGTCAATCCGTTCGCGAGATATGGCAGTTTGGAGGTAAGAAACGCTTGAGAAACTCAAAATTTTCGCAGTTCTGATGCTCGACACGAATAACTAGAACGGCCTAGGGGAAAACTACACATACCGTTGTAATCGGGCGAGTTTCTACTTTCATATGCAACAGAAATTTTGCGGATTGGTCGATCCGTTCGCGAGATGTGGCAGTTTGGAATTAAGAAACGCTTGAGAAACTCAAAATTTTCGCAGTTCTGATGCTCGAAACGAATAACTAGAACGGCCTAGGGGAGAACTACACATACCGTTGTAATCGGGCGAGTTTCTACATTCAGATGCAACAGAAATTTTGCGGATTGGTCAATCCGTTCGCGAGATATGGCAGTTTGGAGGTAAGAAACGCTTGAGAAACAAAAAATTTTCGCAGTTCTGATGCTCGAAACGAATAACTAGAACGGCCTAGGGGAAAAGTGCGCATACCGTTGTAATCGGGCGAGTTTCTACTTTCAAATGCAACAAAAATTTTGCAGATTGGTCAATCCGTTCGCGAGATGTGGCAGTTTGGAATTAAGAAACGCTTGAGAAACTCAAAATTTTCGCAGTTCTGATGCTCGACACGAATAACTAGAACGGCCTAGAGGCAAAGTGCGAATACCGTTGTAATCGGGCGATTTTCTACTTTCAAATGCAACAAAAATTTTGCAGATTGGTCAATCCGTTCGCGAGATGTGGCAGTTTGGAATTAAGAAGCGCTTGAGAAACTCAAAATTTTCGCAGTTCTGATGCTCGAAACGAATAACTAGAACGGCCTAGGGGAAAACTACACCTACCGTTGTAATCGGGCGAGTTTCTACTTTCAGATGCAACAGAAATTTTGGGGATTTGTCAATCCGTTCGCGAGATATGGCAGTTTGGAGGTAAGAAACGCTTGAGAAACTCAAAATTTTCGCAGTTCTGATGCTCGAAACGAATAACTAGAACGGCCTAGGGGAGAACTACACATACCGTTGTAATCGGGCGAGTTTCTACATTCAGATGCAACAGAAATTTTGCGGATTGGTCAATCCGTTCGCGAGATATGGCAGTTTGGAGGTAAGAAACGCTTGAGAAACTCAAAATTTTCGCAGTTCTGATGCTCGAAACGAATAACTAGAACGGCCTAGGGGAAAAGTGCGCATACCGTTGTAATCGGGCGAGTTTCTACTTTCAAATGCAACAAAAATTTTGCAGATTGGTCAATCCGTTCGCGAGATGTAGCAGTTTGGAGTTAAGAAACGCTTGAGAAACTCAAAATTTTCGCAGTTCTGATGCTCGACACGAATAACTAGAACGGCCTAGAGGCAAAGTGCGAATACCGTTGTAATCCGGCGATTTTCTACTTTCAGATGCAACAGAAATTTTGCGGATTGGTCGATCCGTTCGCGAGATGTGGCAGTTTGGAAGTAAGAAACGCTTGAGAAACTCAAAATTTTCGCAGTTCTGATGCTCGAAACGAATAACTAGAACGGCCTAGGGGAAAACTACACCTACCGTTGTAATCGGGCGAGTTTCTACTTTCAGATGCAACAGAAATTTTGGGGATTTGTCAATCCGTTCGCGAGATATGGCAGTTTGGAGGTAAGAAACGCTTGAGAAACTCAAAATTTTCGCAGTTCTGATGCTCGAAACGAATAACTAGAACCGCCTAGGGGAAAAGTGCGCATACCGTTGTAATCGGGCGAGTTTCTACTTTCAAATGCAACAGAAATTTTGCGGATTGGTCAATTCGTTCGCGAGATATGGCAGTTTGGATGTAAGAAACGCTTGAGAAACTCAAAATTTTCGCAGTTCTGATGCTCGAAACGAATAACTAGAACGGCCTAGGGGAAAAGTGCGCATACCGTTGTAATCGGGCGAGTTTCTACTTTCAGATGCAACGGAAATTATGCGAATTGGTCAATCCGTTCGCGAGATATGGCAGTTTGGAGGTAAGAAACGCTTGAGAAACTCAAAATTTTCGCAGTTCTGATGCTCGAAACGAATAACTAGAACGGCCTAGGGGAAAAGTGCGCATACCGTTGTAATCGGGCGAGTTTCTACTTTCAGATGCAACGGAAATTATGCGAATTGGTCAATCCGTTCGCGAGATATGGCAGTTTGGAGGTAAGAAACGCTTGAGAAACTCAAAATTTTCGCAGTTCTGATGCTCGAAACGAATAACTAGAACGGCCTAGGGGAAAAGTGCGCATACCGTTGTAATCGGGCGAGTTTCTACTTTCAGATGCAACAGAAATTTTGCGGATTGGTCGATCCGTTCGCGAGATGTGGCAGTTTGGAAGTAAGAAACGCTTGAGAAACTCAAAATTTTCGCAGTTCTGATGCTCGAAACGAATAACTAGAACGGCCTAGGGGAAAAGTGCGCATACCGTTGTAATCGGGCGAGTTTCTACTTTCAGATGCAACGGAAATTATGCGAATTGGTCAATCCGTTCGCGAGATATGGCAGTTTGGAGGTAAGAAACGCTTGAGAAACTCAAAATTTTCGCAGTTCTGATGCTCGAAACGAATAACTAGAACGGCCTAGGGGAAAAGTGCGCATACCGTTGTAATCGGGCGAGTTTCTACTTTCAGGTGCAACAGAAATTTTGCGGATTGGTCGATCCGTTCGCGAGATGTGGCAGTTTGGATGTAAGAAACGCTTGAGAAACTCAAAATTTTCGCAGTTCTGATGCTCGAAACGAATAACTAGAACGGCCTAGGGGAAAACTACACCTACCGTTGTAATCTGGCGAGTTTCTACTTTCAGATGCAACAGAAATTTTGCGGATCTGTCAATCCGTTCGCGAGATATGGCAGTTTGGAGGTAAGAAACGCTTGAGAAACTCAAAATTTTCGCAGTTCTGATGCTCGAAACGAATAACTAGAACGGCCTAGGGGAAAAGTGCGCATACCGTTGTAATCGGGCGAGTTTCTACTTTCAGATGCAACAGAAATTTTGCGGATTGGTCGATCCGTTCGCGAGATGTGGCAGTTTGGAAGTAAGAAACGCTTGAGAAACTCAAAATTTTCGCAGTTCTGATGCTCGAAACGAATAACTAGAACGGCCTAGGGGAAAACTACACCTACCGTTGTAATCGGGCGAGTTTCTACTTTCAGATGCAACAGAAATTTTGGGGATTTGTCAATCCGTTCGCGAGATATGGCAGTTTGGAGGTAAGAAACGCTTGAGAAACTCAAAATTTTCGCAGTTCTGATGCTCGAAACGAATAACTAGAACCGCCTAGGGGAAAAGTGCGCATACCGTTGTAATCGGGCGAGTTTCTACTTTCAGATGCAACAGAAATTTTGCGGATTGGTCGATCCGTTCGCGAGATGTGGCAGTTTGGAAGTAAGAAACGCTTGAGAAACTCAAAATTTTCGCAGTTCTGATGCTCGAAACGAATAACTAGAACGGCCTAGGGGAAAAGTGCGCATACCGTTGTAATCGGGCGAGTTTCTACTTTCAGATGCAACGGAAATTATGCGAATTGGTTAATCCGTTCGCGAGATATGGCAGTTTGGAGGTAAGAAACGCTTGAGAAACTCAAAATTTTCGCAGTTCTGATGCTCGAAACGAATAACTAGAACGGCCTAGGGGAAAAGTGCGCATACCGTTGTAATCGGGCGAGTTTCTACTTTCAGATGCAACGGAAATTATGCGAATTGGTCAATCCGTTCGCGAGATATGGCAGTTTGGAGGTAAGAAACGCTTGAGAAACTCAAAATTTTCGCAGTTCTGATGCTCGAAACGAATAACTAGAACGGCCTAGGGGAAAAGTGCGCATACCGTTGTAATCGGGCGAGTTTCTACTTTCAGATGCAACGGAAATTATGCGAATTGGTCAATCCGTTCGCGAGATATGGCAGTTTGGAGGTAAGAAACGCTTGAGAAACTCAAAATTTTCGCAGTTCTGATGCTCGAAACGAATAACTAGAACGGCCTAGGGGAAAAGTGCGCATACCGTTGTAATCGGGCGAGTTTCTACTTTCAGATGCAACGGAAATTATGCGAATTGGTCAATCCGTTCGCGAGATATGGCAGTTTGGAGGTAAGAAACGCTTGAGAAACTCAAAATTTTCGCAGTTCTGATGCTCGAAACGAATAACTAGAACGGCCTAGGGGAAAAGTGCGCATACCGTTGTAATCGGGCGAGTTTCTACTTTCAGATGCAACAGAAATTTTGCGGATTGGTCGATCCGTTCGCGAGATGTGGCAGTTTGGAAGTAAGAAACGCTTGAGAAACTCAAAATTTTCGCAGTTCTGATGCTCGAAACGAATAACTAGAACGGCCTAGGGGAAAACTACACCTGCCGTTGTAATCGGGCGAGTTTCTACTTTCAGATGCAACAGAAATTTTGCGGATTGGTCAATCCGTTCGCGAGATATGGCAGTTTGGAGGTAAGAAACGCTTGAGAAACTCAAAATTTTCGCAGTTCTGATGCTCGACACGAATAACTAGAACGGCCTAGGGGAAAACTACACATACCGTTGTAATCGGGCGAGTTTCTACTTTCATATGCAACAGAAATTTTGCGGATTGGTCGATCCGTTCGCGAGATGTGGCAGTTTGGAATTAAGAAACGCTTGAGAAACTCAAAATTTTCGCAGTTCTGATGCTCGAAACGAATAACTAGAACGGCCTAGGGGAGAACTACACATACCGTTGTAATCGGGCGAGTTTCTACATTCAGATGCAACAGAAATTTTGCGGATTGGTCAATCCGTTCGCGAGATATGGCAGTTTGGAGGTAAGAAACGCTTGAGAAACAAAAAATTTTCGCAGTTCTGATGCTCGAAACGAATAACTAGAACGGCCTAGGGGAAAAGTGCGCATACCGTTGTAATCGGGCGAGTTTCTACTTTCAAATGCAACAAAAATTTTGCAGATTGGTCAATCCGTTCGCGAGATGTGGCAGTTTGGAATTAAGAAACGCTTGAGAAACTCAAAATTTTCGCAGTTCTGATGCTCGACACGAATAACTAGAACGGCCTAGAGGCAAAGTGCGAATACCGTTGTAATCGGGCGATTTTCTACTTTCAAATGCAACAAAAATTTTGCAGATTGGTCAATCCGTTCGCGAGATGTGGCAGTTTGGAATTAAGAAGCGCTTGAGAAACTCAAAATTTTCGCAGTTCTGATGCTCGAAACGAATAACTAGAACGGCCTAGGGGAAAACTACACCTACCGTTGTAATCGGGCGAGTTTCTACTTTCAGATGCAACAGAAATTTTGGGGATTTGTCAATCCGTTCGCGAGATATGGCAGTTTGGAGGTAAGAAACGCTTGAGAAACTCAAAATTTTCGCAGTTCTGATGCTCGAAACGAATAACTAGAACGGCCTAGGGGAGAACTACACATACCGTTGTAATCGGGCGAGTTTCTACATTCAGATGCAACAGAAATTTTGCGGATTGGTCAATCCGTTCGCGAGATATGGCAGTTTGGAGATAAGAAACGCTTGAGAAACTCAAAATTTTCGCAGTTCTGATGCTCGAAACGAATAACTAGAACGGCCTAGGGGAAAAGTGCGCATACCGTTGTAATCGGGCGAGTTTCTACTTTCAAATGCAACAAAAATTTTGCAGATTGGTCAATCCGTTCGCGAGATGTAGCAGTTTGGAGTTAAGAAACGCTTGAGAAACTCAAAATTTTCGCAGTTCTGATGCTCGACACGAATAACTAGAACGGCCTAGAGGCAAAGTGCGAATACCGTTGTAATCCGGCGATTTTCTACTTTCAGATGCAACAGAAATTTTGGGGATTTGTCAATCCGTTCGCGAGATATGGCAGTTTGGAGGTAAGAAACGCTTGAGAAACTCAAAATTTTCGCAGTTCTGATGCTCGAAACGAATAACTAGAACCGCCTAGGGGAAAAGTGCGCATACCGTTGTAATCGGGCGAGTTTCTACTTTCAAATGCAACAGAAATTTTGCGGATTGGTCAATTCGTTCGCGAGATATGGCAGTTTGGATGTAAGAAACGCTTGAGAAACTCAAAATTTTCGCAGTTCTGATGCTCGAAACGAATAACTAGAACGGCCTAGGGGAAAAGTGCGCATACCGTTGTAATCGGGCGAGTTTCTACTTTCAGATGCAACGGAAATTATGCGAATTGGTCAATCCGTTCGCGAGATATGGCAGTTTGGAGGTAAGAAACGCTTGAGAAACTCAAAATTTTCGCAGTTCTGATGCTCGAAACGAATAACTAGAACGGCCTAGGGGAAAAGTGCGCATACCGTTGTAATCGGGCGAGTTTCTACTTTCAGATGCAACGGAAATTATGCGAATTGGTCAATCCGTTCGCGAGATATGGCAGTTTGGAGGTAAGAAACGCTTGAGAAACTCAAAATTTTCGCAGTTCTGATGCTCGAAACGAATAACTAGAACGGCCTAGGGGAAAAGTGCGCATACCGTTGTAATCGGGCGAGTTTCTACTTTCAGATGCAACAGAAATTTTGCGGATTGGTCGATCCGTTCGCGAGATGTGGCAGTTTGGAAGTAAGAAACGCTTGAGAAACTCAAAATTTTCGCAGTTCTGATGCTCGAAACGAATAACTAGAACGGCCTAGGGGAAAAGTGCGCATACCGTTGTAATCGGGCGAGTTTCTACTTTCAGATGCAACGGAAATTATGCGAATTGGTCAATCCGTTCGCGAGATATGGCAGATTGGAGGTAAGAAACGCTTGAGAAACTCAAAATTTTCGCAGTTCTGATGCTCGAAACGAATAACTAGAACGGCCTAGGGGAAAAGTGCGCATACCGTTGTAATCGGGCGAGTTTCTACTTTCAGATGCAACAGAAATTTTGCGGATTGGTCGATCCGTTCGCGAGATGTGGCAGTTTGGATGTAAGAAACGCTTGAGAAACTCAAAATTTTCGCAGTTCTGATGCTCGAAACGAATAACTAGAACGGCCTAGGGGAAAACTACACCTACCGTTGTAATCTGGCGAGTTTCTACTTTCAGATGCAACAGAAATTTTGCGGATCTGTCAATCCGTTCGCGAGATATGGCAGTTTGGAGGTAAGAAACGCTTGAGAAACTCAAAATTTTCGCAGTTCTGATGCTCGAAACGAATAACTAGAACGGCCTAGGGGAAAAGTGCGCATACCGTTGTAATCGGGCGAGTTTCTACTTTCAGATGCAACAGAAATTTTGCGGATTGGTCGATCCGTTCGCGAGATGTGGCAGTTTGGAAGTAAGAAACGCTTGAGAAACTCAAAATTTTCGCAGTTCTGATGCTCGAAACGAATAACTAGAACGGCCTAGGGGAAAACTACACCTACCGTTGTAATCGGGCGAGTTTCTACTTTCAGATGCAACAGAAATTTTGGGGATTTGTCAATCCGTTCGCGAGATATGGCAGTTTGGAGGTAAGAAACGCTTGAGAAACTCAAAATTTTCGCAGTTCTGATGCTCGAAACGAATAACTAGAACCGCCTAGGGGAAAAGTGCGCATACCGTTGTAATCGGGCGAGTTTCTACTTTCAGATGCAACAGAAATTTTGCGGATTGGTCGATCCGTTCGCGAGATGTGGCAGTTTGGAAGTAAGAAACGCTTGAGAAACTCAAAATTTTCGCAGTTCTGATGCTCGAAACGAATAACTAGAACGGCCTAGGGGAAAAGTGCGCATACCGTTGTAATCGGGCGAGTTTCTACTTTCAGATGCAACGGAAATTATGCGAATTGGTTAATCCGTTCGCGAGATATGGCAGTTTGGAGGTAAGAAACGCTTGAGAAACTCAAAATTTTCGCAGTTCTGATGCTCGAAACGAATAACTAGAACGGCCTAGGGGAAAAGTGCGCATACCGTTGTAATCGGGCGAGTTTCTACTTTCAGATGCAACGGAAATTATGCGAATTGGTCAATCCGTTCGCGAGATATGGCAGTTTGGAGGTAAGAAACGCTTGAGAAACTCAAAATTTTCGCAGTTCTGATGCTCGAAACGAATAACTAGAACGGCCTAGGGGAAAAGTGCGCATACCGTTGTAATCGGGCGAGTTTCTACTTTCAGATGCAACGGAAATTATGCGAATTGGTCAATCCGTTCGCGAGATATGGCAGTTTGGAGGTAAGAAACGCTTGAGAAACTCAAAATTTTCGCAGTTCTGATGCTCGAAACGAATAACTAGAACGGCCTAGGGGAAAAGTGCGCATACCGTTGTAATCGGGCGAGTTTCTACTTTCAGATGCAATGGAAATTATGCGAATTGGTCAATCCGTTCGCGAGATATGGCAGTTTGGAGGTAAGAAACGCTTGAGAAACTCAAAATTTTCGCAGTTCTGATGCTCGAAACGAATAACTAGAACGGCCTAGGGGAAAAGTGCGCATACCGTTGTAATCGGGCGAGTTTCTACTTTCAGATGCAACAGAAATTTTGCGGATTGGTCGATCCGTTCGCGAGATGTGGCAGTTTGGAAGTAAGAAACGCTTGAGAAACTCAAAATTTTCGCAGTTCTGATGCTCGAAACGAATAACTAGAACGGCCTAGGGGAAAACTACACCTGCCGTTGTAATCGGGCGAGTTTCTACTTTCAGATGCAACAGAAATTTTGCGGATTTGTCAATCCGTTCGCGAGATATGGCAGTTTGGAGGTAAGAAACGCTTGAGAAACTCAAAATTTTCGCAGTTCTGATGCTCGAAACGAATAACTAGAACGGCCTAGGGGAAAAGTGCGCATACCGTTGTAATCGGGCGAGTTTCTACTTTCAGATGCAACGGAAATTATGCGAATTGGTCAATCCGTTCGCGAGATATGGCCGTTTGGATGTAAGAAACGCTTGAGAAACTCAAAATTTTCGCAGTTCTGATGCTCGAAACGAATAACTAGAACGGCCTAGGGGAAAAGTGCGCATACCGTTGTTATCGGGCGAGTTTCTACATTCAAATGCAACAGAAATTTTGCGGATTTGTCAATCCGTTCGCGAGATATGGCAGTTTGGAGGTAAGAAACGCTTGAGAAACTCAAAATTTTCGCTGTTCTGATGCTCGAAACGAATAACTGGAACGGCCTAGGGGAAAACTACACATACCGTTGTAATCGGGCGAGTTTCTACTTTCAGATGCAGCAGAAATTTTGCGGATTGGTCGATCGGTTCGCGAGATGTGGCAGTTTGGAATTAAGAAACGCTTGAGAAACTCAAAATTTTCGCAGTTCTGATGCTCGAAACGAATAACTAGAACGGCTAGGGGAAAAGTGCGCATACCGTTGTAATCGGGCGAGTTTCTACTTTCAAATGCAACAAAAATTTTGCGGATTGGTGAATCCGTTCGCGAGATGTGGCAGTTTGGAATTAAGAAACGCTTGAGAAACTCAAAATTTTCGCAGTTCTGATGCTCGAAACGAATAACTAGAACGGCCTAGGGGAAAACTACACATACCGTTGTAATCGGGCGAGTTTCTACTTTCAGATGCAACAGAAATTTTGCGGATTGGTCAATCCGTTCGCGAGATATGGCAGTTTAGAGATAAGAAACGCTTGAGAAACTCAAAATTTTCGCAGTTCTGATGCTCGAAACGAATGATTAGGACGGCCAAGGGGAGAAGTACGTCATACCGTTGTAAACGGGCGAGTTTCTACTTTCAGATGCAACAGAAATTTTGCGGATTGGTCAATCCGTTCGCGAGATATGGCAGTTTGGAGGTAAGAAACGCTTGAGAAACTCAAAATTTTCGCAGTTCTGATGCTCGACACGAATAACTAGAACGGCCTAGGGGAAAACTACACATACCGTTGTAATCGGGCGAGTTTCTACTTTCAGATTCAACAGAAATTTTGCGGATTGATCAATCCGTTCGCGAGATATGGCAGTTTGGATATAAGTAACGCTTTAGAAACTCAAAATTTTCGCAGTTCTGATGCTCGAAACGAATAACTGGAACGGTCTAGGGGAAAACTACACGTACCGTTGTAATCGGGCGAGTTTCTACTTTCAGATGCAACAGAAATTTTGCGGATTGGTCAATCCGTTCGCGAGATATGGCAGTTTGGAGGTAAGAAACGCTTGAGAAACTCAAAATTTTCGCAGTTCTGATGCTCGACACGAATAACTAGAACGGCCTAGGGGAAAACTACACATACCGTTGTAAACGGGCGAGTTTCTACTTTCAAATGCAACAGAAATTTTGCGGATTGGTCAATCCGTTCGCGAGATATGGCAGTTTGGAGGTAAGAAACGCTTGAGAAACTCAAAATTTTCGCAGTTCTGATGCTCGACACGAATATCTAGAACGGCCTAGGGGAAAACTACACATACCGTTGTAATCGGGCGAGTTTCTACATTCAGATGCAACGGAAATTATGCGAATTGGTCAATCCGTTCGCGAGATATGGCTGTTTGGATGTAAGAAACGCTTGAGAAACTCAAAATTTTCGCAGTTCTGATGCTCGAAACGAATAACTAGAACGGCCTAGGGGAAAAGTGCGCATACCGTTGTAATCGGGCGAGTTTCTACTTTCAAATGCAACAAAAATTTTGCAGATTGGCAATCCGTTCGCGAGATGTGGCAGTTTGGAATTAAGAAACGCTTGAGAAACTCAAAATTTGCGCAGTTCTGATGCTCGACACGAATAACTAGAACGGCCTAGGGGAGAACTACACATACCGTTGTAATCGGGCGAGTTTCTACTTTCAGATGCAACAGAAATTTTGCGGATTGGTCAATCCGTTCGCGAGATATGGCCGTTTGGATGTAAGAAACGCTTGAGAAACTCAAAATTTTCGCAGTTCTGATGCTCGAAACGAATAACTAGAACGGCCTAGGGGAAAAGTGCGCATACCGTTGTAATCGGGCGAGTTTCTACTTTCAGATGCAACGGAAATTATGCGAATTGGTCAATCCGTTCGCGAGATATGGCAGTTTGGAGGTAAGAAACGCTTGAGAAACTCAAAATTTTCGCAGTTCTGATGCTCGAAACGAATAACTAGAACGGCCTAGGGGAAAAGTGCGCATGCCGTTGTAATCGGGCGAGTTTCTACTTTCAGATGCAAGAGAAATTTTGCGGATTGGTCGATCCGTTCGCGAGATCTGGCAGTTTGGAATTAAGAAACGCTTGAGAAACTCAAAATTTTCGCAGTTCTGATGCTCGAAACGAATAACTAGAACGGCCTAGGGGAAAAGTGCGCATACCGTTGTAATCGGGCGAGTTTCTACTTTCAAATGCAACAAAAATTTTGCGGATTGGTCAATCCGTTCGCGAGATGTGGCAGTTTGGAATTAAGAAACGCTTGAGAAACTCAAAATTATCGCAGTTCTGATGCTCGAAACGAATAACTAGAACGGCCTAGGGGAAAACTACACATACCGTTGTAATCGGGCGAGTTTCTACTTTCAGATGCAACAGAAATTTTGCGGATTGGTCAATCCGTTCGCGAGATATGGCAGTTTAGAGATAAGAAACGCTTGAGAAACTCAAAATTTTCGCAGTTCTGATGCTCGAAACGAATGACTAGGACGGCCAAGGGGAGAAGTACGCATACCGTTGTAATCGGGCGAGTTTCTACTTTCAGATTCAACAGAAATTTTGCGGATTGATCAATCCGTTCGCGAGATATGGCAGTTTGGATATAAGGAACGCTTTAGAAACTCAAAATTTTCGCAGTTCTGATGCTCGAAACGAATAACTGGAACGGTCTAGGGGAAAACTACACATACCGTTGTAATCGGGCGAGTTTCTACTTTCAGATGCAACAGAAATTTTGCGGATTGGTCAATCCGTTCGCGAGATATGGCAGTTTGGAGGTAAGAAACGCTTGAGAAACTCAAAATTTTCGCAGTTCTGATGCTCGACACGAATAACTAGAACGGCCTAGGGGAAAACTACACATACCGTTGTAAACGGGCGAGTTTCTACTTTCAGATGCAACAGAAATTTTGCGGATTGGTCAATCCGTTCGCGAGATATGGCAGTTTGGAGGTAAGAAACGCTTGAGAAACTCAAAATTTTCGCAGTTCTGATGCTCGACACGAATAACTAGAACGGCCTAGGGGAAAACTACACATACCGTTGTAATCGGGCGAGTTTCTACTTTCAGATGCAACGGAAATTATGCGAATTGGTCAATCCGTTCGCGAGATATGGCTGTTTGGATGTAAGAAACGCTTGAGAAACTCAAAATTTTCGCAGTTCTGATGCTCGAAACGAATAACTAGAACGGCCTAGGGGAAAAGTGCGCATACCGTTGTAATCGGGCGAGTTTCTACTTTCAAATGCAACAAAAATTTTGCAGATTGGCAATCCGTTCGCGAGATGTGGCAGTTTGGAATTAAGAAACGCTTGAGAAACTCAAAATTTTCGCAGTTCTGATGCTCGAAACGAATAACTAGAACGGCCTAGGGGAAAACTACCCCTACCGTTGTAATCGGGCGAGTTTCTACTTTCAGATGCAACAGAAATTTTGCGGATTTGTCAATCCGTTCGCGAGATATGGCAGTTTGGAGGTAAGAAACGCTTGAGAAACTCAAAATTTTCGCAGTTCTGATGCTCGAAACGAATAACTAGAACCGCCTAGGGGAAAAGTGCGCATACCGTTGTAATCGGGCGAGTTTCTACTTTCAATAGCAACAGAAACTTTGCGGATTGATCAATCCGTTCGCGAGATATGGCAGTTTGGATATAAGGAACGCTTTAGAAACTCAAAATTTTCGCAGTTCTGATGCTCGAAACGAATAACTGGAACGGTCTAGGGGAAAACTACACATACCGTTGTAATCGGGCGAGTTTCTACTTTCAGATGCAACAGAAATTTTGCGGATTGGTCAATCCGTTCGCGAGATATGGCAGTTTGGAGGTAAGAAACGCTTGAGAAACTCAAAATTTTCGCAGTTCTGATGCTCGAAACGAATAACTAGAACGGCCTAGGGGAAAAGTGCGCATACCGTTGTAATCGGGCGAGTTTCTACTTTCAGATGCAACAGAAATTTTGCGGGTTGGTCGATCCGTTCGCGAGATGTGGCAGTTTGGAAGTAAGAAACGCTTGAGAAACTCAAAATTTTCGCAGTTCTGTTGCTCGAAACGAATAACTAGAACGGCCTAGGGGAAAAGTGCGCATACCGTTGTAATCGGGCGAGTTTCTACTTTCAGATGCAACGGAAATTATGCGAATTGGTCAATCCGTTCGCGAGATATGGCAGTTTGGAGGTAAGAAACGCTTGAGAAACTCAAAATTTTCGCAGTTCTGATGCTCGAAACGAATAACTAGAACGGCCTAGGGGAAAAGTGCGCATACTGTTGTAATCGGGCGAGTTTCTACTTTCAGATGCAACAGGAATTTTGCGGATTGGTCGATCCGTTCGCGAGATGTGGCAGTTTGGAAGTAAGAAACGCTTGAGAAACTCAAAATTTTCGCAGTTCTGATGCTCGAAACGAATAACTAGAACGGCCTAGGGGAAAACTACCCCTACCGTTGTAATCGGGCGAGTTTCTACTTTCAGATGCAACAGAAATTTTGCGGATTGGTCAATCCGTTCGCGAGATATGGCAGTTTGGAGGTAAGAAACGCTTGAGAAACTCAAAATTTTCGCAGTTCTGATGCTCGAAACGAATAACTAGAACCGCCTAGGGGAAAAGTGCGCATACCGTTGTAATCGGGCGAGTTTCTACTTTCAATAGCAACAGAAACTTTGCGGATTGATCAATCCGTTCGCGAGATATGGCAGTTTGGATATAAGGAACGCTTTAGAAACTCAAAATTTTCGCAGTTCTGATGCTCGAAACGAATAACTGGAACGGTCTAGGGGAAAACTACACATACCGTTGTAATCGGGCGAGTTTCTACTTTCAGATGCAACAGAAATTTTGCGGATTGGTCAATCCGTTCGCGAGATATGGCAGTTTGGAGGTAAGAAACGCTTGAGAAACTCAAAATTTTCGCAGTTCTGATGCTCGAAACGAATAACTAGAACGGCCTAGGGGAAAAGTGCGCATACCGTTGTAATCGGGCGAGTTTCTACTTTCAGATGCAACAGAAATTTTGCGGGTTGGTCGATCCGTTCGCGAGATGTGGCAGTTTGGAAGTAAGAAACGCTTGAGAAACTCAAAATTTTCGCAGTTCTGTTGCTCGAAACGAATAACTAGAACGGCCTAGGGGAAAAGTGCGCATACCGTTGTAATCGGGCGAGTTTCTACTTTCAGATGCAACGGAAATTATGCGAATTGGTCAATCCGTTCGCGAGATATGGCAGTTTGGAGGTAAGAAACGCTTGAGAAACTCAAAATTTTCGCAGTTCTGATGCTCGAAACGAATAACTAGAACGGCCTAGGGGAAAAGTGCGCATACTGTTGTAATCGGGCGAGTTTCTACTTTCAGATGCAACAGAAATTTTGCGGATTGGTCGATCCGTTCGCGAGATGTGGCAGTTTGGAAGTAAGAAACGCTTGAGAAACTCAAAATTTTCGCAGTTCTGATGCTCGAAACGAATAACTAGAACGGCCTAGGGGAAAACTACACCTACCGTTGTAATCTGGCGAGTTTCTACTTTCAGATGCAACAGAAATTTTGCGGATTGGTCAATCCGTTCGCGAGATATGGCAGTTTGGAGGTAAGAAACGCTTGAGAAACTCAAAATTTTCGCAGTTCTGATGCTCGAAACGAATAACTAGAACCGCCTAGGGGAAATGTGCGCATACCGTTGTAATCGGGCGAGTTTCTATTTTCAGATGCAACAGAAATTTTGCGGATTGGTCAATCCGTTCGCGAGATATGGCCGTTTGGATGTAAGAAACGCTTGAGAAACTCAAAATTTTCGCAGTTCTGATGCTCGAAACGAATAACTAGAACGGCCTAGAGGAAAAGTGCGCATACCGTTGTAATCGGGCGAGTTTCTACTTTCAGATGCAACAGAAATTATGCGGATTGGTCAATCCGTTCGCGAGATATGGCAGTTTGGATGTAAGAAACGCTTGAGAAACTCAAAATTTTCGCAGTTCTGATGCTCGAAACGAATAACTAGAACGGCCTAGGGGAGAACTACACATACCGTTGTAATCGGGCGAGTTTCTACTTTCAGATGCAACAGAAATTTTGCGGATTGGTCAATCCGTTCGCGAGATATGGCAGTTTGGAGGTAAGAAACGCTTGAGAAACTCAAAATTTTCGCAGTTCTGATGCTCGACACGAATAACTAGAACGGCCTAGGGGAAAACTACACATACCGTTGTAATCGGGCGAGTTTCTACTTTCATATGCAACAGAAATTTTGCGGATTGGTCGATCCGTTCGCGAGATGTGGCAGTTTGGAATTAAGAATCGCTTGAGAAACTCAAAATTTTCGAAGTTCTGATGCTCGAAACGAATAACTAGAACGGCCTAGGGGAGAACTACACAAACCGTTGTAATCGGGCGAGTTTCTACATTCAGATGCAACAGAAATTTTGCGGATTGGTCAATCCGTTCGCGAGATATGGCAGTTTGGAGGTAAGAAACGCTTGAGAAACTCAAAATTTTCGCAGTTCTGATGCTCGAAACGAATAACTAGAACGGCCTAGGGGAAAAGTGCGCATACCGTTGTAATCGGGCGAATTTCTACTTTCAGATGCAACGGAAATTATGCGAATTGGTCAATCCGTTCGCGAGATATGGCCGTTTGGATGTAAGAAACGCTTGAGAAACTCAAAATTTTCGCAGTTCTGATGCTCGAAACGAATAACTAGAACGGCCTAGGGGAAAAGTGCGCATACCGTTGTAATCGGGCGAGTTTCTACTTTCAAATGCAACAAAAATTTTGCAGATTGGTCAATCCGTTCGCGAGATGTGGCAGTTTGGAGGTAAGAAACGCTTGAGAAACTCAAAATTTTCGCAGTTCTGATGCTCGAAACGAATAACTAGAACGGCCTAGGGGAAAAGTGCGCATACCGTTGTAATCGGGCGAGTTTCTACTTTCAGATGCAACAGAAATTTTGCGGATTGGTCGATCCGTTCGCGAGATGTGGCAGTTTGGAAGTAAGAAACGCTTGAGAAACTCAAAATTTTCGCAGTTCTGATGCTCGAAACGAATAACTAGAACGGCCTAGGGGAAAACTACACCTACCGTTGTAATCTGGCGAGTTTCTACTTTCAGATGCAACCGAAATTTTGCGGATTTGTCAATCCGTTCGCGAGATATGGCAGTTTGGAGGTAAGAAACGCTTGAGAAACTCAAAATTTTCGCAGTTCTGATGCTCGAAACGAATAACTAGAACGGCCTAGGGGAAAAGTGCGCATACCGTTGTAATCGGGCGAGTTTCTACTTTCAGATGCAACGGAAATTATGCGAATTGGTCAATCCGTTCGCGAGATATGGCCGTTTGGATGTAAGAAACGCTTGAGAAACTCAAAATTTTCGCAGTTCTGATGCTCGAAACGAATAACTAGAACGGCCTAGGGGAAAAGTGCGCATACCGTTGTAATCGGGCGAGTTTCTACTTTCAGATGCAACAGAAATTTTGCGGATTGGTCGATCCGTTCGCGAGATGTGGCAGTTTGGAAGTAAGAAACGCTTGAGAAACTCAAAATTTTCGCAGTTCTGATGCTCGAAACGAATAACTAGAACGGCCTAGGGGAAAACTACACCTACCGTTGTAATCTGGCGAGTTTCTACTTTCAGATGCAACCGAAATTTTGCGGATTTGTCAATCCGTTCGCGAGATATGGCAGTTTGGAGGTAAGAAACGCTTGAGAAACTCAAAATTTTCGCAGTTCTGATGCTCGAAACGAATAACTAGAACGGCCTAGGGGAAAAGTGCGCATACCGTTGTAATCGGGCGAGTTTCTACTTTCAGATGCAACGGAAATTATGCGAATTGGTCAATCCGTTCGCGAGATATGGCCGTTTGGATGTAAGAAACGCTTGAGAAACTCAAAATTTTCGCAGTTCTGATGCTCGAAACGAATAACTAGAACGGCCTAGGGGAAAAGTGCGCATACCGTTGTAATCGGGCGAGTTTCTACTTTCAGATGCAACAGAAATTTTGCGGATTGGTCAATCCGTTCGCGAGATATGGCAGTTTAGAGATAAGAAACGCTTGAGAAACTCAAAATTTTCGCAGTTCTGATGCTCGAAACGAATGATTAGGACGGCCAAGGGGAGAAGTACGTCATACCGTTGTAAACGGGCGAGTTTCTACTTTCAGATGCAACAGAAATTTTGCGGATTGGTCAATCCGTTCGCGAGATATGGCAGTTTGGAGGTAAGAAACGCTTGAGAAACTCAAAATTTTCGCAGTTCTGATGCTCGACACGAATAACTAGAACGGCCTAGGGGAAAACTACACATACCGTTGTAATCGGGCGAGTTTCTACTTTCAGATTCAACAGAAATTTTGCGGATTGATCAATCCGTTCGCGAGATATGGCAGTTTGGATATAAGTAACGCTTTAGAAACTCAAAATTTTCGCAGTTCTGATGCTCGAAACGAATAACTGGAACGGTCTAGGGGAAAACTACACGTACCGTTGTAATCGGGCGAGTTTCTACTTTCAGATGCAACAGAAATTTTGCGGATTGGTCAATCCGTTCGCGAGATATGGCAGTTTGGAGGTAAGAAACGCTTGAGAAACTCAAAATTTTCGCAGTTCTGATGCTCGACACGAATAACTAGAACGGCCTAGGGGAAAACTACACATACCGTTGTAAACGGGCGAGTTTCTACTTTCAAATGCAACAGAAATTTTGCGGATTGGTCAATCCGTTCGCGAGATATGGCAGTTTGGAGGTAAGAAACGCTTGAGAAACTCAAAATTTTCGCAGTTCTGATGCTCGACACGAATATCTAGAACGGCCTAGGGGAAAACTACACATACCGTTGTAATCGGGCGAGTTTCTACATTCAGATGCAACGGAAATTATGCGAATTGGTCAATCCGTTCGCGAGATATGGCTGTTTGGATGTAAGAAACGCTTGAGAAACTCAAAATTTTCGCAGTTCTGATGCTCGAAACGAATAACTAGAACGGCCTAGGGGAAAAGTGCGCATACCGTTGTAATCGGGCGAGTTTCTACTTTCAAATGCAACAAAAATTTTGCAGATTGGCAATCCGTTCGCGAGATGTGGCAGTTTGGAATTAAGAAACGCTTGAGAAACTCAAAATTTGCGCAGTTCTGATGCTCGACACGAATAACTAGAACGGCCTAGGGGAGAACTACACATACCGTTGTAATCGGGCGAGTTTCTACTTTCAGATGCAACAGAAATTTTGCGGATTGGTCAATCCGTTCGCGAGATATGGCCGTTTGGATGTAAGAAACGCTTGAGAAACTCAAAATTTTCGCAGTTCTGATGCTCGAAACGAATAACTAGAACGGCCTAGGGGAAAAGTGCGCATACCGTTGTAATCGGGCGAGTTTCTACTTTCAGATGCAACGGAAATTATGCGAATTGGTCAATCCGTTCGCGAGATATGGCAGTTTGGAGGTAAGAAACGCTTGAGAAACTCAAAATTTTCGCAGTTCTGATGCTCGAAACGAATAACTAGAACGGCCTAGGGGAAAAGTGCGCATGCCGTTGTAATCGGGCGAGTTTCTACTTTCAGATGCAAGAGAAATTTTGCGGATTGGTCGATCCGTTCGCGAGATCTGGCAGTTTGGAATTAAGAAACGCTTGAGAAACTCAAAATTTTCGCAGTTCTGATGCTCGAAACGAATAACTAGAACGGCCTAGGGGAAAAGTGCGCATACCGTTGTAATCGGGCGAGTTTCTACTTTCAAATGCAACAAAAATTTTGCGGATTGGTCAATCCGTTCGCGAGATGTGGCAGTTTGGAATTAAGAAACGCTTGAGAAACTCAAAATTATCGCAGTTCTGATGCTCGAAACGAATAACTAGAACGGCCTAGGGGAAAACTACACATACCGTTGTAATCGGGCGAGTTTCTACTTTCAGATGCAACAGAAATTTTGCGGATTGGTCAATCCGTTCGCGAGATATGGCAGTTTAGAGATAAGAAACGCTTGAGAAACTCAAAATTTTCGCAGTTCTGATGCTCGAAACGAATGACTAGGACGGCCAAGGGGAGAAGTACGCATACCGTTGTAATCGGGCGAGTTTCTACTTTCAGATTCAACAGAAATTTTGCGGATTGATCAATCCGTTCGCGAGATATGGCAGTTTGGATATAAGGAACGCTTTAGAAACTCAAAATTTTCGCAGTTCTGATGCTCGAAACGAATAACTGGAACGGTCTAGGGGAAAACTACACATACCGTTGTAATCGGGCGAGTTTCTACTTTCAGATGCAACAGAAATTTTGCGGATTGGTCAATCCGTTCGCGAGATATGGCAGTTTGGAGGTAAGAAACGCTTGAGAAACTCAAAATTTTCGCAGTTCTGATGCTCGACACGAATAACTAGAACGGCCTAGGGGAAAACTACACATACCGTTGTAAACGGGCGAGTTTCTACTTTCAGATGCAACAGAAATTTTGCGGATTGGTCAATCCGTTCGCGAGATATGGCAGTTTGGAGGTAAGAAACGCTTGAGAAACTCAAAATTTTCGCAGTTCTGATGCTCGACACGAATAACTAGAACGGCCTAGGGGAAAACTACACATACCGTTGTAATCGGGCGAGTTTCTGCTTTCAGATGCAACGGAAATTATGCGAATTGGTCAATCCGTTCGCGAGATATGGCTGTTTGGATGTAAGAAACGCTTGAGAAACTCAAAATTTTCGCAGTTCTGATGCTCGAAACGAATAACTAGAACGGCCTAGGGGAAAAGTGCGCATACCGTTGTAATCGGGCGAGTTTCTACTTTCAAATGCAACAAAAATTTGCAGATTGGCAATCCGTTCGCGAGATGTGGCAGTTTGGAATTAAGAAACGCTTGAGAAACTCAAAATTTTCGCAGTTCTGATGCTCGAAACGAATAACTAGAACGGCCTAGGGGAAAACTACCCCTACCGTTGTAATCGGGCGAGTTTCTACTTTCAGATGCAACAGAAATTTTGCGGATTTGTCAATCCGTTCGCGAGATATGGCAGTTTGGAGGTAAGAAACGCTTGAGAAACTCAAAATTTTCGCAGTTCTGATGCTCGAAACGAATAACTAGAACCGCCTAGGGGAAAAGTGCGCATACCGTTGTAATCGGGCGAGTTTCTACTTTCAATAGCAACAGAAACTTTGCGGATTGATCAATCCGTTCGCGAGATATGGCAGTTTGGATATAAGGAACGCTTTAGAAACTCAAAATTTTCGCAGTTCTGATGCTCGAAACGAATAACTGGAACGGTCTAGGGGAAAACTACACATACCGTTGTAATCGGGCGAGTTTCTACTTTCAGATGCAACAGAAATTTTGCGGATTGGTCAATCCGTTCGCGAGATATGGCAGTTTGGAGGTAAGAAACGCTTGAGAAACTCAAAATTTTCGCAGTTCTGATGCTCGAAACGAATAACTAGAACGGCCTAGGGGAAAAGTGCGCATACCGTTGTAATCGGGCGAGTTTCTACTTTCAGATGCAACAGAAATTTTGCGGGTTGGTCGATCCGTTCGCGAGATGTGGCAGTTTGGAAGTAAGAAACGCTTGAGAAACTCAAAATTTTCGCAGTTCTGTTGCTCGAAACGAATAACTAGAACGGCCTAGGGGAAAAGTGCGCATACCGTTGTAATCGGGCGAGTTTCTACTTTCAGATGCAACGGAAATTATGCGAATTGGTCAATCCGTTCGCGAGATATGGCAGTTTGGAGGTAAGAAACGCTTGAGAAACTCAAAATTTTCGCAGTTCTGATGCTCGAAACGAATAACTAGAACGGCCTAGGGGAAAAGTGCGCATACTGTTGTAATCGGGCGAGTTTCTACTTTCAGATGCAACAGAAATTTTGCGGATTGGTCGATCCGTTCGCGAGATGTGGCAGTTTGGAAGTAAGAAACGCTTGAGAAATCAAAATTTTCGCAGTTCTGATGCTCGAAACGAATAACTAGAACGGCCTAGGGGAAAACTACACCTACCGTTGTAATCTGGCGAGTTTCTACTTTCAGATGCAACAGAAATTTTGCGGATTGGTCAATCCGTTCGCGAGATATGGCAGTTTGGAGGTAAGAAACGCTTGAGAAACTCAAAATTTTCGCAGTTCTGATGCTCGAAACGAATAACTAGAACCGCCTAGGGGAAATGTGCGCATACCGTTGTAATCGGGCGAGTTTCTATTTTCAGATGCAACAGAAATTTTGCGGATTGGTCAATCCGTTCGCGAGATATGGCCGTTTGGATGTAAGAAACGCTTGAGAAACTCAAAATTTTCGCAGTTCTGATGCTCGAAACGAATAACTAGAACGGCCTAGAGGAAAAGTGCGCATACCGTTGTAATCGGGCGAGTTTCTACTTTCAGATGCAACAGAAATTATGCGGATTGGTCAATCCGTTCGCGAGATATGGCAGTTTGGATGTAAGAAACGCTTGAGAAACTCAAAATTTTCGCAGTTCTGATGCTCGAAACGAATAACTAGAACGGCCTAGGGGAGAACTACACATACCGTTGTAATCGGGCGAGTTTCTACTTTCAGATGCAACAGAAATTTTGCGGATTGGTCAATCCGTTCGCGAGATATGGCAGTTTGGAGGTAAGAAACGCTTGAGAAACTCAAAATTTTCGCAGTTCTGATGCTCGACACGAATAACTAGAACGGCCTAGGGGAAAACTACACATACCGTTGTAATCGGGCGAGTTTCTACTTTCATATGCAACAGAAATTTTGCGGATTGGTCGATCCGTTCGCGAGATGTGGCAGTTTGGAATTAAGAATCGCTTGAGAAACTCAAAATTTTCGAAGTTCTGATGCTCGAAACGAATAACTAGAACGGCCTAGGGGAGAACTACACAAACCGTTGTAATCGGGCGAGTTTCTACATTCAGATGCAACAGAAATTTTGCGGATTGGTCAATCCGTTCGCGAGATATGGCAGTTTGGAGGTAAGAAACGCTTGAGAAACTCAAAATTTTCGCAGTTCTGATGCTCGAAACGAATAACTAGAACGGCCTAGGGGAAAAGTGCGCATACCGTTGTAATCGGGCGAATTTCTACTTTCAGATGCAACGGAAATTATGCGAATTGGTCAATCCGTTCGCGAGATATGGCCGTTTGGATGTAAGAAACGCTTGAGAAACTCAAAATTTTCGCAGTTCTGATGCTCGAAACGAATAACTAGAACGGCCTAGGGGAAAAGTGCGCATACCGTTGTAATCGGGCGAGTTTCTACTTTCAAATGCAACAAAAATTTTGCAGATTGGTCAATCCGTTCGCGAGATGTGGCAGTTTGGAGGTAAGAAACGCTTGAGAAACTCAAAATTTTCGCAGTTCTGATGCTCGAAACGAATAACTAGAACGGCCTAGGGGAAAAGTGCGCATACCGTTGTAATCGGGCGAGTTTCTACTTTCAGATGCAACAGAAATTTTGCGGATTGGTCGATCCGTTCGCGAGATGTGGCAGTTTGGAAGTAAGAAACGCTTGAGAAACTCAAAATTTTCGCAGTTCTGATGCTCGAAACGAATAACTAGAACGGCCTAGGGGAAAACTACACCTACCGTTGTAATCTGGCGAGTTTCTACTTTCAGATGCAACCGAAATTTTGCGGATTTGTCAATCCGTTCGCGAGATATGGCAGTTTGGAGGTAAGAAACGCTTGAGAAACTCAAAATTTTCGCAGTTCTGATGCTCGAAACGAATAACTAGAACGGCCTAGGGGAAAAGTGCGCATACCGTTGTAATCGGGCGAGTTTCTACTTTCAGATGCAACGGAAATTATGCGAATTGGTCAATCCGTTCGCGAGATATGGCCGTTTGGATGTAAGAAACGCTTGAGAAACTCAAAATTTTCGCAGTTCTGATGCTCGAAACGAATAACTAGAACGGCCTAGGGGAAAAGTGCGCATACCGTTGTAATCGGGCGAGTTTCTACTTTCAGATGCAACAGAAATTTTGCGGATTGGTCGATCCGTTCGCGAGATGTGGCAGTTTGGAAGTAAGAAACGCTTGAGAAACTCAAAATTTTCGCAGTTCTGATGCTCGAAACGAATAACTAGAACGGCCTAGGGGAAAACTACACCTACCGTTGTAATCTGGCGAGTTTCTACTTTCAGATGCAACCGAAATTTTGCGGATTTGTCAATCCGTTCGCGAGATATGGCAGTTTGGAGGTAAGAAACGCTTGAGAAACTCAAAATTTTCGCAGTTCTGATGCTCGAAACGAATAACTAGAACGGCCTAGGGGAAAAGTGCGCATACCGTTGTAATCGGGCGAGTTTCTACTTTCAGATGCAACGGAAATTATGCGAATTGGTCAATCCGTTCGCGAGATATGGCCGTTTGGATGTAAGAAACGCTTGAGAAACTCAAAATTTTCGCAGTTCTGATGCTCGAAACGAATAACTAGAACGGCCTAGGGGAAAAGTGCGCATACCGTTGTAATCGGGCGAGTTTCTACTTTCAAATGCAACAAAAATTTTGCAGATTGGTCAATCCGTTCGCGAGATGTGGCAGTTTGGAATTAAGAAACGCTTGAGAAACTCAAAATTTTCGCAGTTCTGATGCTCGACACGAATAACTAGAACGGCCTAGAGGCAAAGTGCGCATACCGTTGTAATCGGGCGATTTTCTACTTTCAGATGCAACAGAAATTTTGCGGATTGGTCGATCCGTTCGCGAGATGTGGCAGTTTGGAAGTAAGAAACGCTTGAGAAACTCAAAATTGAGCAGTTCTGATGCTCGAAACGAATAACTGGAACGGTCTAGGGGAAAACTACACATACCGTTGTAATCGGGCGAGTTTCTACTTTCAGATGCAACAGAAGTTTTGCGGATTGGTCAATCCGTTCGCGAGATATGGCAGTTTGGAGGTAAGAAACGCTTGAGAAACTCAAAATTTTCGCAGTTCTGATGCTCGACACGAATAACTAGAACGGCCTAGGGGAAAACTACACATACCGTTGTAATCGGGCGAGTTTCTACTTTCAGATGCAACAGAAATTTTGCGGATTGGTCGATCCGTTCGCGAGATGTGGCAGTTTGGAATTAAGAAACGCTTGAGAAACTCAAAATTTTCGCAGTTCTGATGCTCGAAACGAAACACTAGAACGGCCTAGGGGAGAACTACACATACCGTTGTAATCGGGCGAGTTTCTACTTTCAAATGCAACAAAAATTTTGCAGATTGGTCAATCCGTTCGCGAGATGTGGCAGTTTGGAATTAAGAAACG
Organism: Ptiloglossa arizonensis; assembly: GCF_051014685.1. Lineage (NCBI taxonomy): Eukaryota > Metazoa > Arthropoda > Insecta > Hymenoptera > Colletidae > Ptiloglossa > Ptiloglossa arizonensis. Next base: position 852,720 of record NW_027478586.1, read on the forward strand.
CTTGAGAAACTCAAAATTTTCGCAGTTCTGATGCTCGACACGAATAACTAGAACGGCCTAGAGGCAAAGTGCGCATACCGTTGTAATCGGGCGAGTTTCTACTTTCAGATGCAACAGAAATTTTGCGGATTGGTCGATCCGTTCGCGAGATGTGGCAGTTTGGAAGTAAGAAACGCTTGAGAAACTCAAAATTTTCGCAGTTCTGATGCTCGAAACGAATAAATAGAACGGCCTGGGGGAGAACTACACATACCGTTGTAATCGGGCGAGGTTCTACTTTCAGATGCAACAGAAATTTTGCGGATTGGTCAATCCGTTCGCGAGATATGGCAGTTTGGAGGTAAGAAACGCTTGCGAAACTCAAAATTTTCGCAGTTCTGATGCTCGACACGAATAACTAGAACGGCCTACGGGAGAACTACACATACCGTTGTAATCGGGCGAGTTTCTACATTCAGATGCAACAGAAATTTTGCGGATTGGTCAATCCGTTCGCGAGATATGGCAGTTTGGAGGTAAGAAACGCTTGAGAAACTCAAAATTTTCGCAGTTCTGATGCTCGAAACGAATAACTAGAACGGCCTAGGGGAGAACTACACATACCGTTGTAATCGGGCGAGTTTCTACATTCAGATGCAACAGAAATTTTGCGGATTGGTCAATCCGTTCGCGAGATATGGCAGTTTGGAGGTAAGAAACGCTTGAGAAACTCAAAATTTTCGCAGTTCTGATGCTCGAAACGAATAACTAGAACGGCCTAGGGGAAAAGTGCGCATACCGTTGTAATCGGGCGAGTTTCTACTTTCAGATGCAACGGAAATTATGCGAATTGGTCAATCCGTTCGGGAGATATGGCCGTTTGGATGTAAGAAACGCTTGAGAAACTCAAAATTTTCGCAGTTCTGATGCTCGAAACGAATAACTAGAACGGCCTAGGGGAAAAGTGCGCATACCGTTGTAATTGGGCGAGTTTCTACTTTCAAATGCAACAAAAATTTTGCAGATTGGTCAATCCGTTCGCGAGATGTGGCAGTTTGGAATTAAGAAACGCTTGAGAAACTCAAAATTTTCGCAGTTCTGATGCTCGACACGAATAACTAGAACGGCCTAGAGGCAAAGTGCGAATACCGTTGTAATCGGGCGATTTTCTACTTTCAGATGCAACAGAAATTTTGCGGATTGGTCGATCCGTTCGCGAGATGTGGCAGTTTGGAAGTAAGAAACGCTTGAGAAACTCAAAATTTTCGCAGTTCTGATGCTCGAAACGAATAACTAGAACGGCCTAGGGGAAAACTACACCTACCGTTGTAATCGGGCGAGTTTCTACTTTCAGATGCAACAGAAATTTTGGGGATTTGTCAATCCGTTCGCGAGATATGGCAGTTTGGAGGTAAGAAACGCTTGAGAAACTCAAAATTTTCGCAGTTCTGATGCTCGAAACGAATAACTAGAACGGCCTAGGGGAAAAGTGCGCATACCGTTGTAATCGGGCGAGTTTCTACTTTCAGATGCAACGGAAATTATGCGAATTGGTCAATCCGTTCGGGAGATATGGCCGTTTGGATGTAAGAAACGCTTGAGAAACTCAAAATTTTCGCAGTTCTGATGCTCGAAACGAATAACTAGAACGGCCTAGGGGAAAAGTGCGCATACCGTTGTAATCGGGCGAGTTTCTACTTTCAAATGCAACAAAAATTTTGCAGATTGGTCAATCCGTTCGCGAGATGTGGCAGTTTGGAATTAAGAAACGCTTGAGAAACTCAAAATTTTCGCAGTTCTGATGCTCGACACGAATAACTAGAACGGCCTAGAGGCAAAGTGCGAATACCGTTGTAATCGGGCGATTTTCTACTTTCAGATGCAACAGAAATTTTGCGGATTGGTCGATCCGTTCGCGAGATGTGGCAGTTTGGAAGTAAGAAACGCTTGAGAAACTCAAAATTTTCGCAGTTCTGATGCTCGAAACGAATAACTAGAACGGCCTAGGGTAAAAGTGCGCATACCGTTGTAATCGGGCGAGTTTCTACTTTCAGATGCAACAGAAATTTTGGGGATTTGTCAATCCGTTCGCGAGATATGGCAGTTTGGAGGTAAGAAACGCTTGAGAAACTCAAAATTTTCGCAGTTCTGATGCTCGAAACCAATAACTGGAACGGCCTAGGGGAAAACTACACATACCGTTGTAATCGGGCGAGTTCCTACTTTCAGATGCAACAGAAATTTTGCGGATTGGTCAATCCGTTCGCGAGATATGGCAGTTTGGAGGTAAGAAACGCTTGAGAAACTCAAAATTTTCGCAGTTCTGATGCTCGAAACGAATAACTAGAACAGCCTAGGGGAAAAGTGCGCATACCGTTGTAATCGGGCGAGTTTCTACTTTCAAATGCAACAGAAATTTTGCGGATTGGTCAATCCGTTCGCGAGATATGGCAGTTTGGATGTAAGAAACGCTTGAGAAACTCAAAATTTTCGCAGTTCTGATGCTCGAAACCAATAACTGGAACGGCCTAGGGGAAAACTACACATACCGTTGTAATCGGGCGAGTTTCTACTTTCAGATGCAACAGAAATTTTGCGGATTGGTCAATCCGTTCGCGAGATATGGCAGTTTGGAAGTAAGAAACGCTTGAGAAACTCAAAATTTTCGCAGTTCTGATGCTCGAAACGAATAACTAGAACCGCCTAGGGGAAAAGTGCGCATACCGTTGTAATCGGGCGAGTTTCTACTTTCAGATGCAACAGAAATTATGCGGATTGGTCAATCCGTTCGCGAGATATGGCAGTTTGGATGTAAGAAACGCTTGAGAAACTCAAAATTTTCGCAGTTCTGATGCTCGAAACGAATAACTAGAACGGCCTAGGGGAGAACTACACATACCGTTGTAATCGGGCGAGTTTCTACTTTCATATGCAACAGAAATTTTGCGGATTGGTCCATCCGTTCGCGAGATGTGGCAGTTTGGAATTAAGAAACGCTTGAGAAACTCAAAATTTTCGCAGTTCTGATGCTCGAAACGAATAACTAGAACGGCCTAGGGGAAAAGTGCGCATACCGTTGTAATCGGGCGAATCTCTACTTTCAGATGCAACGGAAATTATGCGAATTGGTCAATCCGTTCGCGAGATATGGCCGTTTGGATGTAAGAAACGCTTGAGAAACTCAAAATTTTCGCAGTTCTGATGCTCGAAACGAATAACTAGAACGGCCTAGGGGAAAAGTGCGCATACCGTTGTAATCGGGCGAGTTTCTACTTTCAAATGCAACAAAAATTTTGCAGATTGGTCAATCCGTTCGCGAGATGTGGCAGTTTGGAGGTAAGAAACGCTTGAGAAACTCAAAATTTTCGCAGTTCTGATGCTCGAAACGAATAACTAGAACGGCCTAGGGGAAAAGTGCGCATACCGTTGTAATCGGGCGAGTTTCTACTTTCAGATGCAACAGAAATTTTGCGGATTGGTCGATCCGTTCGCGAGATGTGGCAGTTTGGAAGTAAGAAACGCTTGAGAAACTCAAAATTTTCGCAGTTCTGATGCTCGAAACGAATAACTAGAACGGCCTAGGGGAAAACTACACCTACCGTTGTAATCTGGCGAGTTTCTACTTTCAGATGCAACCGAAATTTTGCGGATTTGTCAATCCGTTCGCGAGATATGGCAGTTTGGAGGTAAGAAACGCTTGAGAAACTCAAAATTTTCGCAGTTCTGATGCTCGAAACGAATAACTAGAACGGCCTAGGGGAAAAGTGCGCATACCGTTGTAATCGGGCGAGTTTCTACTTTCAGATGCAACGGAAATTATGCGAATTGGTCAATCCGTTCGCGAGATATGGCCGTTTGGATGTAAGAAACGCTTGAGAAACTCAAAATTTTCGCAGTTCTGATGCTCGAAACGAATAACTAGAACGGCCTAGGGGAAAAGTGCGCATACCGTTGTAATCGGGCGAGTTTCTACTTTCAGATGCAACAGAAATTTTGCGGATTGGTCGATCCGTTCGCGAGATGTGGCAGTTTGGAAGTAAGAAACGCTTGAGAAACTCAAAATTTTCGCAGTTCTGATGCTCGAAACGAATAACTAGAACGGCCTAGGGGAAAACTACACCTACCGTTGTAATCTGGCGAGTTTCTACTTTCAGATGCAACCGAAATTTTGCGGATTTGTCAATCCGTTCGCGAGATATGGCAGTTTGGAGGTAAGAAACGCTTGAGAAACTCAAAATTTTCGCAGTTCTGATGCTCGAAACGAATAACTAGAACGGCCTAGGGGAAAAGTGCGCATACCGTTGTAATCGGGCGAGTTTCTACTTTCAGATGCAACGGAAATTATGCGAATTGGTCAATCCGTTCGCGAGATATGGCCGTTTGGATGTAAGAAACGCTTGAGAAACTCAAAATTTTCGCAGTTCTGATGCTCGAAACGAATAACTAGAACGGCCTAGGGGAAAAGTGCGCATACCGTTGTAATCGGGCGAGTTTCTACTTTCAAATGCAACAAAAATTTTGCAGATTGGTCAATCCGTTCGCGAGATGTGGCAGTTTGGAATTAAGAAACGCTTGAGAAACTCAAAATTTTCGCAGTTCTGATGCTCGACACGAATAACTAGAACGGCCTAGAGGCAAAGTGCGCATACCGTTGTAATCGGGCGATTTTCTACTTTCAGATGCAACAGAAATTTTGCGGATTGGTCGATCCGTTCGCGAGATGTGGCAGTTTGGAAGTAAGAAACGCTTGAGAAACTCAAAATTGAGCAGTTCTGATGCTCGAAACGAATAACTGGAACGGTCTAGGGGAAAACTACACACACCGTTGTAATCGGGCGAGTTTCTACTTTCAGATGCAACAGAAGTTTTGCGGATTGGTCAATCCGTTCGCGAGATATGGCAGTTTGGAGGTAAGAAACGCTTGAGAAACTCAAAATTTTCGCAGTTCTGATGCTCGACACGAATAACTAGAACGGCCTAGGGGAAAACTACACATACCGTTGTAATCGGGCGAGTTTCTACTTTCAGATGCAACAGAAATTTTGCGGATTGGTCGATCCGTTCGCGAGATGTGGCAGTTTGGAATTAAGAAACGCTTGAGAAACTCAAAATTTTCGCAGTTCTGATGCTCGAAACGAAACACTAGAACGGCCTAGGGGAGAACTACACATACCGTTGTAATCGGGCGAGTTTCTACTTTCAAATGCAACAAAAATTTTGCAGATTGGTCAATCCGTTCGCGAGATGTGGCAGTTTGGAATTAAGAAACGCTTGAGAAACTCAAAATTTTCGCAGTTCTGATGCTCGACACGAATAACTAGAACGGCCTAGAGGCAAAGTGCGCATACCGTTGTAATCGGGCGAGTTTCTACTTTCAGATGCAACAGAAATTTTGCGGATTGGTCGATCCGTTCGCGAGATGTGGCAGTTTGGAAGTAAGAAACGCTTGAGAAACTCAAAATTTTCGCAGTTCTGATGCTCGAAACGAATAAATAGAACGGCCTGGGGGAGAACTACACATACCGTTGTAATCGGGCGAGGTTCTACTTTCAGATGCAACAGAAATTTTGCGGATTGGTCAATCCGTTCGCGAGATATGGCAGTTTGGAGGTAAGAAACGCTTGAGAAACTCAAAATTTTCGCAGTTCTGATGCTCGACACGAATAACTAGAACGGCCTAGGGGAGAACTACACATACCGTTGTAATCGGGCGAGTTTCTACATTCAGATGCAACAGAAATTTTGCGGATTGGTCAATCCGTTCGCGAGATATGGCAGTTTGGAGGTAAGAAACGCTTGAGAAACTCAAAATTTTCGCAGTTCTGATGCTCGAAACGAATAACTAGAACGGCCTAGGGGAGAACTACACATACCGTTGTAATCGGGCGAGTTTCTACATTCAGATGCAACAGAAATTTTGCGGATTGGTCAATCCGTTCGCGAGATATGGCAGTTTGGAGGTAAGAAACGCTTGAGAAACTCAAAATTTTCGCAGTTCTGATGCTCGAAACGAATAACTAGAACGGCCTAGGGGAAAAGTGCGCATACCGTTGTAATTGGGCGAGTTTCTACTTTCAAATGCAACAAAAATTTTGCAGATTGGTCAATCCGTTCGCGAGATGTGGCAGTTTGGAATTAAGAAACGCTTGAGAAACTCAAAATTTTCGCAGTTCTGATGCTCGACACGAATAACTAGAACGGCCTAGAGGCAAAGTGCGAATACCGTTGTAATCGGGCGATTTTCTACTTTCAGATGCAACAGAAATTTTGCGGATTGGTCGATCCGTTCGCGAGATGTGGCAGTTTGGAAGTAAGAAACGCTTGAGAAACTCAAAATTTTCGCAGTTCTGATGCTCGAAACGAATAACTAGAACGGCCTAGGGGAAAACTACACCTACCGTTGTAATCGGGCGAGTTTCTACTTTCAGATGCAACAGAAATTTTGGGGATTTGTCAATCCGTTCGCGAGATATGGCAGTTTGGAGGTAAGAAACGCTTGAGAAACTCAAAATTTTCGCAGTTCTGATGCTCGAAACGAATAACTAGAACGGCCTAGGGGAAAAGTGCGCATACCGTTGTAATCGGGCGAGTTTCTACTTTCAGATGCAACGGAAATTATGCGAATTGGTCAATCCGTTCGGGAGATATGGCCGTTTGGATGTAAGAAACGCTTGAGAAACTCAAAATTTTCGCAGTTCTGATGCTCGAAACGAATAACTAGAACGGCCTAGGGGAAAAGTGCGCATACCGTTGTAATCGGGCGAGTTTCTACTTTCAAATGCAACAAAAATTTTGCAGATTGGTCAATCCGTTCGCGAGATGTGGCAGTTTGGAATTAAGAAACGCTTGAGAAACTCAAAATTTTCGCAGTTCTGATGCTCGACACGAATAACTAGAACGGCCTAGAGGCAAAGTGCGAATACCGTTGTAATCGGGCGATTTTCTACTTTCAGATGCAACAGAAATTTTGCGGATTGGTCGATCCGTTCGCGAGATGTGGCAGTTTGGAAGTAAGAAACGCTTGAGAAACTCAAAATTTTCGCAGTTCTGATGCTCGAAACGAATAACTAGAACGGCCTAGGGTAAAAGTGCGCATACCGTTGTAATCGGGCGAGTTTCTACTTTCAGATGCAACAGAAATTTTGGGGATTTGTCAATCCGTTCGCGAGATATGGCAGTTTGGAGGTAAGAAACGCTTGAGAAACTCAAAATTTTCGCAGTTCTGATGCTCGAAACCAATAACTGGAACGGCCTAGGGGAAAACTACACATACCGTTGTAATCGGGCGAGTTCCTACTTTCAGATGCAACAGAAATTTTGCGGATTGGTCAATCCGTTCGCGAGATATGGCAGTTTGGAGGTAAGAAACGCTTGAGAAACTCAAAATTTTCGCAGTTCTGATGCTCGAAACGAATAACTAGAACAGCCTAGGGGAAAAGTGCGCATACCGTTGTAATCGGGCGAGTTTCTACTTTCAGATGCAACAGAAATTTTGCGGATTGGTCGATCCGTTCGCGAGATGTGGCAGTTTGGAAGTAAGAAACGCTTGAGAAACTCAAAATTTTCGCAGTTCTGATGCTCGAAACGAATAACTAGAACGGCCTAGGGTAAAAGTGCGCATACCGTTGTAATCGGGCGAGTTTCTACTTTCAGATGCAACAGAAATTTTGGGGATTTGTCAATCCGTTCGCGAGATATGGCAGTTTGGAGGTAAGAAACGCTTGAGAAACTCAAAATTTTCGCAGTTCTGATGCTCGAAACCAATAACTGGAACGGCCTAGGGGAAAACTACACATACCGTTGTAATCGGGCGAGTTCCTACTTTCAGATGCAACAGAAATTTTGCGGATTGGTCAATCCGTTCGCGAGATATGGCAGTTTGGAGGTAAGAAACGCTTGAGAAACTCAAAATTTTCGCAGTTCTGATGCTCGAAACGAATAACTAGAACAGCCTAGGGGAAAAGTGCGCATACCGTTGTAATCGGGCGAGTTTCTACTTTCAAATGCAACAGAAATTTTGCGGATTGGTCAATCCGTTCGCGAGATATGGCAGTTTGGATGTAAGAAACGCTTGAGAAACTCAAAATTTTCGCAGTTCTGATGCTCGAAACCAATAACTGGAACGGCTTAGGGGAAAACTACACATACCGTTGTAATCGGGCGAGTTTCTACTTTCAGATGCAACAGAAATTTTGCGGATTGGTCAATCCGTTCGCGAGATATGGCAGTTTGGAAGTAAGAAACGCTTGAGAAACTCAAAATTTTCGCAGTTCTGATGCTCGAAACGAATAACTAGAACCGCCTAGGGGAAAAGTGCGCATACCGTTGTAATCGGGCGAGTTTCTACTTTCAGATGCAACAGAAATTATGCGGATTGGTTAATCCGTTCGCGAGATATGGCAGTTTGGATGTAAGAAACGCTTGAGAAACTCAAAATTTTCGCAGTTCTGATGCTCGAAACGAATAACTAGAACGGCCTAGGGGAGAACTACACATACCGTTGTAATCGGGCGAGTTTCTACTTTCATATGCAACAGAAATTTTGCGGATTGGTCCATCCGTTCGCGAGATGTGGCAGTTTGGAATTAAGAAACGCTTGAGAAACTCAAAATTTTCGCAGTTCTGATGCTCGAAACGAATAACTAGAACGGCCTAGGGGAGAACTACACATACCGTTGTAATCGGGCGAGTTTCTACATTCAGATGCAACAGAAATTTTGCGGATTGGTCAATCCGTTCGCGAGATATGGCAGTTTGGAGGTAAGAAACGCTTGAGAAACTCAAAATTTTCGCAGTTCTGATGCTCGAAACCAATAACTGGAACGGCCTAGGGGAAAACTACACATACCGTTGTAATCGGGCGAGTTTCTACTTTCAGATGCAACAGAAATTTTGCGGATTGGTCAATCCGTTCGCGAGATATGGCAGTTTGGAAGTAAGAAACGCTTGAGAAACTCAAAATTTTCGCAGTTCTGATGCTCGAAACGAATAACTAGAACCGCCTAGGGGAAAAGTGCGCATACCGTTGTAATCGGGCGAGTTTCTACTTTCAGATGCAACAGAAATTATGCGGATTGGTTAATCCGTTCGCGAGATATGGCAGTTTGGATGTAAGAAACGCTTGAGAAACTCAAAATTTTCGCAGTTCTGATGCTCGAAACCAATAACTGGAACGGCCTAGGGGAAAACTACACATACCGTTGTAATCGGGCGAGTTTCTACTTTCAGATGCAACAGAAATTTTGCGGATTGGTCAATCCGTTCGCGAGATATGGCAGTTTGGAAGTAAGAAACGCTTGAGAAACTCAAAATTTTCGCAGTTCTGATGCTCGAAACGAATAACTAGAACCGCCTAGGGGAAAAGTGCGCATACCGTTGTAATCGGGCGAGTTTCTACTTTCAGATGCAACAGAAATTATGCGGATTGGTTAATCCGTTCGCGAGATATGGCAGTTTGGATGTAAGAAACGCTTGAGAAACTCAAAATTTTCGCAGTTCTGATGCTCGAAACGAATAACTAGAACGGCCTAGGGGAGAACTACACATACCGTTGTAATCGGGCGAGTTTCTACTTTCATATGCAACAGAAATTTTGCGGATTGGTCCATCCGTTCGCGAGATGTGGCAGTTTGGAATTAAGAAACGCTTGAGAAACTCAAAATTTTCGCAGTTCTGATGCTCGAAACGAATAACTAGAACGGCCTAGGGGGAGAACTACACATACCGTTGTAATCGGGCGAGTTTCTACATTCAGATGCAACAGAAATTTTGCGGATTGGTCAATCCGTTCGCGAGATATGGCAGTTTGGAGGTAAGAAACGCTTGAGAAACTCAAAATTTTCGCAGTTCTGATGCTCGAAACGAATAACTAGAACGGCCTAGGGGAAAAGTGCGCATACCGTTGTAATCGGGCGAGTTTCTACTTTCAGATGCAACGGAAATTATGCGAATTGGTCAATCCGTTCGCGAGATATGGCCGTTTGGATGTAAGAAACGCTTGAGAAACTCAAAATTTTCGCAGTTCTGATGCTCGAAACGAATAACTAGAACGGCCTAGGGGGAAAAGTGCGCATACCGTTGTAATCGGGCGAGTTTCTACTTTCAAATGCAACAAAAATTTTGCAGATTGGTCAATCCGTTCGCGATATGTGGCAGTTTGGAATTAAGAAACGCTTGAGAAACTCAAAATTTTCGCAGTTCTGATGCTCGACACGAATAACTAGAACGGCCTAGAGGCAAAGTGCGAATACCGTTGTAATCGGGCGATTTTCTACTTTCAGATGCAACAGAAATTTTGCGGATTGGTCGATCCGTTCGCGAAATGTGGCAGTTTGGAAGTAAGAAACGCTTGAGAAACTCAAAATTTTCGCAGTTCTGATGCTCGATACGAATAACTAGAACGGCCTAGGGGAAAACTACAGCTACCGTTGTAATCGGGCGAGTTTCTACTTTCAGATGCAACAGAAATTTTGGGGATTTGTCAATCCGTTCGCGAGATATGGCAGTTTGGAGGTAAGAAACGCTTGAGAAACTCAAAATTTTCGCAGTTCTGATGCTCGAAACGAATAACTAGAACGGCCTAGGGGAAAAGTGCGCATACCGTTGTAATCGGGCGAGTTTCTACTTTCAGATGCAACGGAAATTATGCGAATTGGTCAATCCGTTCGGGAGATATGGCCGTTTGGATGTAAGAAACGCTTGAGAAACTCAAAATTTTCGCAGTTCTGATGCTCGAAACGAATAACTAGAACGGCCTAGGGGAAAAGTGCGCATACCGTTGTAATTGGGCGAGTTTCTACTTTCAAATGCAACAAAAATTTTGCAGATTGGTCAATCCGTTCGCGAGATGTGGCAGTTTGGAATTAAGAAACGCTTGAGAAACTCAAAATTTTCGCAGTTCTGATGCTCGACACGAATAACTAGAACGGCCTAGAGGCAAAGTGCGAATACCGTTGTAATCGGGCGATTTTCTACTTTCAGATGCAACAGAAATTTTGCGGATTGGTCGATCCGTTCGCGAGATGTGGCAGTTTGGAAGTAAGAAACGCTTGAGAAACTCAAAATTTTCGCAGTTCTGATGCTCGAAACGAATAACTAGAACGGCCTAGGGGAAAACTACAGCTACCGTTGTAATCGGGCGAGTTTCTACTTTCAGATGCAACAGAAATTTTGGGGATTTGTCAATCCGTTCGCGAGATATGGCAGTTTGGAGGTAAGAAACGCTTGAGAAACTCAAAATTTTCGCAGTTCTGATGCTCGAAACGAATAACTAGAACGGCCTAGGGGAAAAGTGCGCATACCGTTGTAATCGGGCGAGTTTCTACTTTCAGATGCAACGGAAATTATGCGAATTGGTCAATCCGTTCGGGAGATATGGCCGTTTGGATGTAAGAAACGCTTGAGAAACTCAAAATTTTCGCAGTTCTGATGCTCGAAACGAATAACTAGAACGGCCTAGGGGAAAAGTGCGCATACCGTTGTAATTGGGCGAGTTTCTACTTTCAAATGCAACAAAAATTTTGCAGATTGGTCAATCCGTTCGCGAGATGTGGCAGTTTGGAATTAAGAAACGCTTGAGAAACTCAAAATTTTCGCAGTTCTGATGCTCGACACGAATAACTAGAACGGCCTAGAGGCAAAGTGCGAATACCGTTGTAATCGGGCGATTTTCTACTTTCAGATGCAACAGAAATTTTGCGGATTGGTCGATCCGTTCGCGAGATGTGGCAGTTTGGAAGTAAGAAACGCTTGAGAAACTCAAAATTTTCGCAGTTCTGATGCTCGAAACGAATAACTAGAACGGCCTAGGGGAAAACTACACCTACCGTTGTAATCGGGCGAGTTTCTACTTTCAGATGCAACAGAAATTTTGGGGATTTGTCAATCCGTTCGCGAGATATGGCAGTTTGGAGGTAAGAAACGCTTGAGAAACTCAAAATTTTCGCAGTTCTGATGCTCGAAACGAATAACTAGAACGGCCTAGGGGAAAAGTGCGCATACCGTTGTAATCGGGCGAGTTTCTACTTTCAGATGCAACGGAAATTATGCGAATTGGTCAATCCGTTCGCGAGATATGGCAGTTTGGAGGTAAGAAACGCTTGAGGAACTCAAAATTTTCGCAGTTCTGATGCTCGAAACGAATAACTAGAACGGCCTAGGGGAAAAGTGCGCATACCGTTGTAATCGGGCGAGTTTCTACTTTCAGATGCAACAGAAATTTTGCGGATTGGTCGATCCGTTCGCGAGATGTGGCAGTTTGGAAGTAAGAAACGCTTGAGAAACTCAAAATTTTCGCAGTTCTGATGCTCGAAACGAAACACTAGAACGGCCTAGGGGAGAACTACACATACCGTTGTAATCGGGCGAGTTTCTACTTTCAAATGCAACAAAAATTTTGCAGATTGGTCAATCCGTTCGCGAGATGTGGCAGTTTGGAATTAAGAAACGCTTGAGAAACTCAAAATTTTCGCAGTTCTGATGCTCGACACGAATAACTAGAACGGCCTAGAGGCAAAGTGCGCATACCGTTGTAATCGGGCGAGTTTCTACTTTCAGATGCAACAGAAATTTTGCGGATTGGTCGATCCGTTCGCGAGATGTGGCAGTTTGGAAGTAAGAAACGCTTGAGAAACTCAAAATTTTCGCAGTTCTGATGCTCGAAAGGAATAACTAGAACGGCCTAGGGGAAAACTACACATACCGTTGTAATCGGGCGAGTTTCTATTTTCAGATGCAACAGAAATTTCGCGGATTGGTCAATCCGTTCGCGAGATATGGCCGTTTGGATGTAAGAAACGCTTGAGAAACTCAAAATTTTCGCAGTTCTGATGCTCGAAACGAATAACTAGAACGGCCTAGAGGAAAAGTGCGCATACCGTTGTAATCGGGCGAGTTTCTACTTTCAGATGCAACAGAAATTATGCGGATTGGTCAATCCGTTCGCGAGATATGGCAGTTTGGATGTAAGAAACGCTTGAGAAACTCAAAATTTTCGCAGTTCTGATGCTCGAAACGAATAACTAGAACGGCCTAGGGGAGAACTACACATACCGTTGTAATCGGGCGAGGTTCTACTTTCAGATGCAACAGAAATTTTGCGGATTGGTCAATCCGTTCGCGAGATATGGCAGTTTGGAGGTAAGAAACGCTTGAGAAACTCAAAATTTTCGCAGTTCTGATGCTCGACACGAATAACTAGAACGGCCTAGGGGAAAACTACACATACCGTTGTAATCGGGCGAGTTTCTACTTTCAGATGCAACAGAAATTTTGCGGATTGGTCGATCCGTTCGCGAGATGTGGCAGTTTGGAATTAAGAAACGCTTGAGAAACTCAAAATTTTCGCAGTTCTGATGCTCGAAACGAATAACTAGAACGGCCTAGGGGAGAACTACACATACCGTTGTAATCGGGCGAGTTTCTACATTCAGATGCAACAGAAATTTTGCGGATTGGTCAATCCGTTCGCGAGATATGGCAGTTTGGAGGTAAGAAACGCTTGAGAAACTCAAAATTTTCGCAGTTCTGATGCTCGAAACGAATAACTAGAACGGCCTAGGGGAAAAGTGCGCATACCGTTGTAATCGGGCGAGTTTCTACTTTCAGATGCAACGGAAATTATGCGAATTGGTCAATCCGTTCGCGAGATATGGCCGTTTGGATGTAAGAAACGCTTGAGAAACTCAAAATTTTCGCAGTTCTGATGCTCGAAACGAATAACTAGAACGGCCTAGGGGAAAAGTGCGCATACCATTGTAATCGGGCGAGTTTCTACTTTCAAATGCAACAAAAATTTTGCAGATTGGTCAATCCGTTCGCGAGATGTGGCAGTTTGGAATTAAGAAACGCTTGAGAAACTCAAAATTTTCGCAGTTCTGATGCTCGAAACGAATAACTAGAACGGCCTAGGGGAGAACTACACATACCGTTGTAATCGGGCGAGTTTCTACATTCAGATGCAACAGAAATTTTGCGGATTGGTCAATCCGTTCGCGAGATATGGCAGTTTGGAGGTAAGAAACGCTTGAGAAACTCAAAATTTTCGCAGTTCTGATGCTCGAAACGAATAACTAGAACGGCCTAGGGGAAAAGTGCGCATACCGTTGTAATCGGGCGAGTTTCTACTTTCAGATGCAACGGAAATTATGCGAATTGGTCAATCCGTTCGCGAGATATGGCCGTTTGGATGTAAGAAACGCTTGAGAAACTCAAAATTTTCGCAGTTCTGATGCTCGAAACGAATAACTAGAACGGCCTAGGGGAAAAGTGCGCATACCATTGTAATCGGGCGAGTTTCTACTTTCAAATGCAACAAAAATTTTGCAGATTGGTCAATCCGTTCGCGAGATGTGGCAGTTTGGAATTAAGAAACGCTTGAGAAACTCAAAATTTTCGCAGTTCTGATGCTCGAAACGAATAACTAGAACGGCCTAGGGGAGAACTACACATACCGTTGTAATCGGGCGAGTTTCTACATTCAGATGCAACAGAAATTTTGCGGATTGGTCAATCCGTTCGCGAGATATGGCAGTTTGGAGGTAAGAAACGCTTGAGAAACTCAAAATTTTCGCAGTTCTGATGCTCGAAACGAATAACTAGAACGGCCTAGGGGAAAAGTGCGCATACCGTTGTAATCGGGCGAGTTTCTACTTTCAAATGCAACAAAAATTTTGCAGATTGGTCAATCCGTTCGCGAGATGTGGCAGTTTGGAATTAAGAAACGCTTGAGAAACTCAAAATTTTCGCAGTTCTGATGCTCGACACGAATAACTAGAACGGCCTAGAGGCAAAGTGCGCATACCGTTGTAATCGGGCGAGTTTCTACTTTCAGATGCAACAGAAATTTTGCGGATTGGTCTATCCGTTCGCGAGATGTGGCAGTTTGGAAGTAAGAAACGCTTGAGAAACTCAAAATTTTCGCAGTTCTGATGCTCGAAACGAATAACTAGAACGGCCTAGGGGAAAACTACACATACCGTTGTAATCGGGCGAGTTTCTACTTTCAGATGCAACAGAAATTTTGCGGATTGGTCAATCCGTTCGCGAGATATGGCAGTTTGGAGGTAAGAAACGCTTGAGAAACTCAAAATTTTCGCAGTTCTGATGCTCGAAACGAATAACTAGAACCGCCTAGGGGAAAAGTGCGCATACCGTTGTAATCGGGCGAGTTTCTATTTTCAGATGCAACAGAAATTTTACGGATTGGTCAATCCGTTCGCGAGATATGGCCGTTTGGATGTAAGAAACGCTTGAGAAACTCAAAATTTTCGCAGTTCTGATGCTCGAAACGAATAACTAGAACGGCCTAGAGGAAAAGTGCGCATACCGTTGTAATCGGGCGAGTTTCTACTTTCAGATGCAACAGAAATTATGCGGATTGGTCAATCCGTTCGCGAGATATGGCAGTTTGGATGTAAGAAACGCTTGAGAAACTCAAAATTTTCGCAGTTCTGATGCTCGAAACGAATAACTAGAACGGCCTAGGGGAGAACTACACATACCGTTGTAATCGGGCGAGTTTCTACTTTCAGATGCAACAGAAATTTTGCGGATTGGTCAATCCGTTCGCGAGATATGGCAGTTTGGAGGTAAGAAACGCTTGAGAAACTCAAAATTTTCGCAGTTCTGATGCTCGACACGAATAACTAGAACGGCCTAGGGGAAAACTACACATACCGTTGTAATCGGGCGAGTTTCTACTTTCATATGCAACAGAAATTTTGCGGATTGGTCGATCCGTTCGCGAGATGTGGCAGTTTGGAATTAAGAAACGCTTGAGAAACTCAAAATTTTCGCAGTTCTGATGCTCGAAACGAATAACTAGAACGGCCTAGGGGAGAACTACACATACCGTTGTAATCGGGCGAGTTTCTACATTCAGATGCAACAGAAATTTTGCGGATTGGTCAATCCGTTCGCGAGATATGGCAGTTTGGAGGTAAGAAACGCTTGAGAAACTCAAAATTTTCGCAGTTCTGATGCTCGAAACGAATAACTAGAACGGCCTAGGGGAAAAGTGCGCATACCGTTGTAATCGGGCGAGTTTCTACTTTCAGATGCAACGGAAATTATGCGAATTGGTCAATCCGTTCGCGAGATATGGCCGTTTGGATGTAAGAAACGCTTGAGAAACTCAAAATTTTCGCAGTTCTGATGCTCGAAACGAATAACTAGAGCGGCCTAGGGGAAAACTACACATACCGTTGTAATCGGGTGAGTTTCTACTTTCATATGCAACAGAAATTTTGGGGATTTGTCATTCCGTTCGCGAGATATGGCAGTTTGGAGGTAAGAAACGCTTGAGAAACTCAAAATTTTCGCAGTTCTGATGCTCGAAACGAATAACTAGAACAGCCTAGGGGAAAAGTGCGCATACCGTTGTAATCGGGC
Organism: Ptiloglossa arizonensis; assembly: GCF_051014685.1. Classification (NCBI taxonomy): domain Eukaryota; kingdom Metazoa; phylum Arthropoda; class Insecta; order Hymenoptera; family Colletidae; genus Ptiloglossa; species Ptiloglossa arizonensis. The sequence goes on from NW_027478586.1 coordinate 869,088, forward strand.
GAGTTTCTACTTTCAGATGCAACGGAAATTATGCGAATTGGTCAATCCGTTCGCGAGATATGGCCGTTTGGATGTAAGAAACGCTTGAGAAACTCAAAATTTTCGCAGTTCTGATGCTCGAAACGAATAACTAGAACGGCCTAGGGGAAAACTACACCTACCTTTGTAATCGGGCGAGTTTCTACTTTCAGATGCAACAGTAATTTTGGGGATTTGTCAATCCGTTCGCGAGATATGGCAGTTTGGAGGTAAGAAACGCTTGAGAAACTCAAAATTTTCGCAGTTCTGATGCTCGAAACGAATAACTAGAACAGCCTAGGGGAAAACTACACATACCGTTGTAATCGGGCGAGTTTCTACTTTCATATGCAACAGAAATTTTGCGGATTGGTCCATCCGTTCGCGAGATGTGGCAGTTTGGAATTAAGAAACGCTTGAGAAACTCAAAATTTTCGCAGTTCTGATGCTCGAAACGAATAACTAGAACGGCCTAGGGGAGAACTACACATACCGTTGTAATCGGGCGAGTTTCTACTTTCAGATGCAACAGAAATTTTGCGGATTGGTCAATCCGTTCGCGAGATATGGCAGTTTGGAGGTAAGAAACGCTTGAGAAACTCAAAATTTTCGCAGTTCTGATGCTCGACACGAATAACTAGAACGGCCAAGGGGAAAACTACACATACCGTTGTAATCGGGCGAGTTTCTACTTTCATATGCAACAGAAATTTTGCGGATTGGTCCATCCGTTCGCGAGATGTGGCAGTTTGGAATTAAGAAACGCTTGAGAAACTCAAAATTTTCGCAGTTCTGATGCTCGAAACGAATAACTAGGACGGCCTAGGGGAGAACTACACATACCGTTGTAATCGGGCGAGTTTCTACATTCAGATGCAACAGAAATTTTGCGGATTGGTCAATCCGTTCGCGAGATATGGCAGTTTGGAGGTAAGAAACGCTTGAGAAACTCAAAATTTTCGCAGTTCTGATGCTCGAAACGAATAACTAGAACAGCCTAGGGGAAAAGTGCGCATACCGTTGTAATCGGGCGAGTTTCTACTTTCAAATGCAACAGAAATTTTGCGGATTGGTCAATCCGTTCGCGAGATATGGCAGTTTGGATGTAAGAAACGCTTGAGAAACTCAAAATTTTCGCAGTTCTGATGCTCGAAACCAATAACTGGAACGGCCTAGGGGAAAACTACACATACCGTTGTAATCGGGCGAGTTTCTACTTTCAGATGCAACAGAAATTTTGCGGATTGGTCAATCCGTTCGCGAGATATGGCAGTTTGGAAGTAAGAAACGCTTGAGAAACTCAAAATTTTCGCAGTTCTGATGCTCGACACGAATAACTAGAACGGCCTAGGGGAAAAGTGCGCATACCGTTGTAATCGGGCGAGTTTCTACTTTCAGATGCAACGGAAATTATGCGAATTGGTCGATCCGTTCGCGAGATGTGGCAGTTTGGAATTAAGAAACGCTTGAGAAACTCAAAATTTTCGCAGTTCTGATGCTCGAAACGAATAACTAGAACGGCCTAGAGGAAAAGTGCGCATACCGTTGGAATCGGGCGAGTTTCTACTTTCAGATGCAACGGAAATTATGCGAATTGGTCAATCCGTTCGCGAGATATGGCCGTTTGGATGTAAGAAACGCTTGAGAAACTCAAAATTTTCGCAGTTCTGATGCTCGAAACGAATAACTAGAACGGCCTAGGGGAAAAGTGCGCATACCGTTGTAATCGGGCGAGTTTCTACTTTCAGATGCAACGGAAATTATGCGAATTGGTCAATCCGTTCGCGAGATATGGCCGTTTGGATGTAAGAAACGCTTGAGAAACTCAAAATTTTCGCAGTTCTGATGCTCGAAACGAATAACTAGAACGGCCTAGGGGAAAAGTGCGCATACCGTTGTAATCGGGCGAGTTTCTAATTTCAGATGCAACGGAAATTATGCGAATTGGTCAATCCGTTCGCGACATATGGCAGTTTGGAGGTAAGAAACGCTTGAGAAACTCAAAATTTTCGCAGTTCTGATGCTCGAAACGAATAACTAGAACGGCCTAGGGGAAAAGTGCGCATACCGTTGTAATCGGGCGAGTTTCTACTTTCAGATGCAACGGAAATTATGCGAATTGGTCAATCCGTTCGCGAGATATGGCAGTTTGGAGGTAAGAAACGCTTGAGAAACTCAAAATTTTCGCAGTTCTGATGCTCGAAACGAATAACTAGGACGGCCTAGGGGAGAACTACACATACCGTTGTAATCGGGCGAGTTTCTACATTCAGATGCAACAGAAATTTTGCGGATTGGTCAATCCGTTCGCGAGATATGGCAGTTTGGAGGTAAGAAACGCTTGAGAAACTCAAAATTTTCGCAGTTCTGATGCTCGAAACGAATAACTAGAACGGCCTAGGGGAAAAAGTGCGCATACCGTTGTAATCGGGCGAGTTTCTACTTTCAAATGCAACAAAAATTTTGCAGATTGGTCAATCCGTTCGCGAGATGTGGCAGTTTGGAATTAAGAAACGCTTGAGAAACTCAAAATTTTCGCAGTTCTGATGCTCGACACGAATAACTAGAACGGCCTAGAGGCAAAGTGCGCATACCGGTGTAATCGGGCGATTTTCTACTTTCAGATGCAACAGAAATTTTGCGGATTGGTCGATCCGTTCGCGAGATGTGGCAGTTTGGAAGTAAGAAACGCTTGAGAAACTCAAAATTGAGCAGTTCTGATGCTCGAAACGAATAACTAGAACGGCCTAGGGGAAAACTACACCTACCGTTGTAATCGGGCGAGTTTCTACTTTCAGATGCAACAGAAATTTTGCGGATTGGTCGATCCGTTCGCGAGATGTGGCAGTTTGGAATTAAGAAACGCTTGAGAAACTCAAAATTTTCGCAGTTCTGATGCTCGAAACGAATAACTAGAACGGCCTAGGGGAAAACTACAGCTACCGTTGTAATCGGGCGAGTTTCTACTTTCAGATGCAACAGAAATTTTGGGGATTTGTCAATCCGTTCGCGAGATATGGCAGTTTGGAGGTAAAAAACGCTTGAGAAACTCAAAATTTTCGCAGTTCTGATGCTCGAAACGAATAACTAGAACAGCCTAGGGGAAAAGTGCGCATACCGTTGTAATCGGGCGAGTTTCTACTTTCAAATGCAACAGAAATTTTGCGGATTGGTCAATCCGTTCGCGAGATATGGCAGTTTGGATGTAAGAAACGCTTGAGAAACTCAAAATTTTCGCAGTTCTGATGCTCGAAACCAATAACTGGAACGGCCTAGGGGAAAACTACACACACCGTTGTAATCGGGCGAGTTTCTACTTTCAGATGCAACAGAAATTTTGCGGATTGGTCAATCCGTTCGCGAGATATGGCAGTTTGGAAGTAAGAAACGCTTGAGAAACTCAAAATTTTCGCAGTTCTGATGCTCGAAACGAATAACTAGAACCGCCTAGGGGAAAAGTGCGCATACCGTTGTAATCGGGCGAGTTTCTATTTTCAGATGCAACAGAAATTTTGCGGATTGGTCAATCCGTTCGCGAGATATGGCAGTTTGTAGGTAAGAAACGCTTGAGAAACTCAAAATTTTCGCAGTTCTGATGCTCGAAACGAATAACTAGATCCGCCTAGGGGAAAAGTGCGCATACCGTTGTAATCGGGCGAGTTTCTAGTTTCAAATGCAACAGAAATTTTGCGGATTGGTCATTCCGTTCGCGAGATATGGCAGTTTGGTGGTAAGAAACGCTAGAGAAACTCGATGCTCGAAACGAATAACTGGAACGGCCTAGGGGAAAACTACACATACCGTTGTAATCGGGCGAGTTTCTACTTTCAGATGCAACAGAAATTATGCGGATTGGTCGATCCGTTCGCGAGATATGGCAGTTTGGAGGTAAGAAACGCTTGAGAAACTCAAAATTTTCGCAGTTCTGATGCTCGAAACGAATAACTAGAACGGCCTAGGGGAAAAGTGCGCATACCGTTGTAATCGGGCGAGTTTCTACTTTCAGATGCAACGGAAATTATGCGAATTGGTCGATCCGTTCGCGAGATGTGGCAGTTTGGAATTAAGAAACGCTTGAGAAACTCAAAATTTTCGCAGTTCTGATGCTCGAAACGAATAACTAGAACGGCCTAGAGGAAAAGTGCGCATACCGTTGGAATCGGGCGAGTTTCTACTTTCAGATGCAACGGAAATTATGCGAATTGGTCAATCCGTTCGCGAGATATGGCCGTTTGGATGTAAGAAACGCTTGAGAAACTCAAAATTTTCGCAGTTCTGATGCTCGAAACGAATAACTAGAACGGCCTAGGGGAAAAGTGCGCATACCGTTGTAATCGGGCGAGTTTCTACTTTCAGATGCAACGGAAATTATGCGAATTGGTCAATCCGTTCGCGAGATATGGCCGTTTGGATGTAAGAAACGCTTGAGAAACTCAAAATTTTCGCAGTTCTGATGCTCGAAACGAATAACTAGAACGGCCTAGGGGAAAAGTGCGCATACCGTTGTAATCGGGCGAGTTTCTAATTTCAGATGCAACGGAAACTATGCGAATTGGTCAATCCGTTCGCGACATATGGCAGTTTGGAGGTAAGAAACGCTTGAGAAACTCAAAATTTTCGCAGTTCTGATGCTCGAAACGAATAACTAGAACGGCCTAGGGGAAAAGTGCGCATACCGTTGTAATCGGGCGAGTTTCTACTTTCAGATGCAACGGAAATTATGCGAATTGGTCAATCCGTTCGCGAGATATGGCAGTTTGGAGGTAAGAAACGCTTGAGAAACTCAAAATTTTCGCAGTTCTGATGCTCGAAACGAATAACTAGGACGGCCTAGGGGAGAACTACACATACCGTTGTAATCGGGCGAGTTTCTACATTCAGATGCAACAGAAATTTTGCGGATTGGTCAATCCGTTCGCGAGATATGGTAGTTTGGAGGTAAGAAACGCTTGAGAAACTCAAAATTTTCGCAGTTCTGATGCTCGAAACGAATAACTAGAACGGCCTAGGGGAAAAGTGCGCATACCGTTGTAATCGGGCGAGTTTCTACTTTCAAATGCAACAAAAATTTTGCAGATTGGTCAATCCGTTCGCGAGATGTGGCAGTTTGGAATTAAGAAACGCTTGAGAAACTCAAAATTTTCGCAGTTCTGATGCTCGACACGAATAACTAGAACGGCCTAGAGGCAAAGTGCGCATACCGGTGTAATCGGGCGATTTTCTACTTTCAGATGCAACAGAAATTTTGCGGATTGGTCGATCCGTTCGCGAGATGTGGCAGTTTGGAAGTAAGAAACGCTTGAGAAACTCAAAATTGAGCAGTTCTGATGCTCGAAACGAATAACTAGAACGGCCTAGGGGTAAACTACACCTACCGTTGTAATCGGGCGAGTTTCTACTTTCAGATGCAACAGAAATTTTGCGGATTGGTCGATCCGTTCGCGAGATGTGGCAGTTTGGAATTAAGAAACGCTTGAGAAACTCAAAATTTTCGCAGTTCTGATGCTCGAAACGAATAACTAGAACGGCCTAGGGGAGAACTACACATACCGTTGTAATCGGGCGAGTTTCTACTTTCAAATGCAACAAAAATTTTGCAGATTGGTCAATCCGTTCGCGAGATGTGGCAGTTTGGAATTAAGAAACGCTTGAGAAACTCAAAATTTTCGCAGTTCTGATGCTCGACACGAATAACTAGAACGGCCTAGAGGCAAAGTGCGCATACCGTTGTAATCGGGCGAGTTTCTACTTTCAGATGCAACAGAAATTTTGCGGATTGGTCGATCCGTTCGCGAGATGTGGCAGTTTGGAAGTAAGAAACGCTTGAGAAACTCAAAATTTTCGCAGTTCTGATGCTCGAAACGAATAACTAGAACGGCCTAGGGGAAAACTACACATACCGTTGTAATCGGGCGAGTTTCTGCTTTCAGATGCAACAGAAATTTTGCGGATTGGTCAATCCGTTCGCGAGATATGGCAGTTTGGAGGTAAGAAACGCTTGAGAAACTCAAAATTTTCGCAGTTCTGATGCTCGAAACGAATAACTAGAACCGCCTAGGGGAAAAGTGCGCATACCGTTGTAATCGGGCGAGTTTCTATTTTCAGATGCAACAGAAATTTTGCGGATTGGTCAATCCGTTCGCGAGATATGGCCGTTTGGATGTAAGAAACGCTTGAGAAACTCAAAATTTTCGCAGTTCTGATGCTCGAAACGAATAACTAGAACGGCCTAGAGGAAAAGTGCGCATACCGTTGTAATCGGGCGAGTTTCTACTTTCAGATGCAACAGAAATTATGCGGATTGGTCAATCCGTTCGCGAGATATGGCAGTTTGGATGTAAGAAACGCTTGAGAAACTCAAAATTTTCGCAGTTCTGATGCTCGAAACGAATAACTAGAACGGCCTAGGGGAGAACTACACATACCGTTGTAATCGGGCGAGTTTCTACTTTCAGATGCAACAGAAATTTTGCGGATTGGTCGATCCGTTCGCGAGATGTGGCAGTTTGGAATTAAGAAACGCTTGAGAAACTCAAAATTTTCGCAGTTCTGATGCTCGAAACGAATAACTAGAACGGCCTAGGGGAGAACTACACATACCGTTGTAATCGGGCGAGTTTCTACATTCAGATGCAACAGAAATTTTGCGGATTGGTCAATCCGTTCGCGAGATATGGCAGTTTGGAGGTAAGAAACGCTTGAGAAACTCAAAATTTTCGCAGTTCTGGTGCTCGAAACGAATAATTAGAACGGCCTAGGGGAAAAGTGCGCATACCGTTGTAATCGGGCGAGTTTCTACTTTCAGATGCAATGGAAATTATGCGAATTGGTCAATCCGTTCGCGAGATATGGCCGTTTGGATGTAAGAAACGCTTGAGAAACTCAAAATTTTCGCAGTTCTGATGCTCGAAACGAATAACTAGAACGGCCTAGGGGAAAAGTGCGCATACCATTGTAATCGGGCGAGTTTCTACTTTCAAATGCAACAAAAATTTTGCAGACTGGTCAATCCGTTCGCGAGATGTGGCAGTTTGGAATTAAGAAACGCTTGAGAAACTCAAAATTTTCGCAGTTCTGATGCTCGAAACGAATAACTAGAACGGCCTAGGGGAAAAGTGCGCATACCGTTGTAATCGGGCGAGTTTCTACTTTCAAATGCAACAGAAATTTTGCGGATTGGTCAATCCGTTCGCGAGATATGGCAGTTTGGTGGTAAGAAACGCTAGAGAAACTCGATGCTCGAAACGAATAACTGGAACGGCCTAGGGGAAAAGTGCGCATACCTTTGTAATCGGGCGAGTTTCTACTTTCAAATGCAACAAAAATTTTGCGGATTGGTCAATCCGTTCGCGAGATGTGGCAGTTTGGAATTAAGAAACGCTTGAGAAACTCAAAATTTTCGCAGTTCTGATGCTCGAAACGAATAACTAGAACGGTCTAGGGGAAAACTACACATACCGTTGTAATCGGGCGAGTTTCTACTTTCAGATGCAACAGAAATTTTGCGGATTGGTCAATCGGTTCGGGAGATATGGCAGTTTAGAGATAAGAAACGCTTGAGAAACTCAAAATTTTCGCAGTTCTGATGCTCGAAACGAATGACTAGAACGGCCAAGGGGAGAAGTACGCATACCGTTGTAATCGGGCGAGTTTCTACTTTCAGATGCAACAGAAATTTTGCGGATTGGTGAATCCGTTCGCGAGATGTGGCAGTTTGGAAGTAAGAAACGCTTGAGAAACTCAAAATTTTCGCAGTTCTGATGCTCGAAACGAATAACTAGAACGGCCTAGGGGAAAACTACACCTACCGTTGTAATCTGGCGAGTTTCTACTTTCAGATGCAACCGAAATTTTGCGGATTTGTCAATCCGTTCGCGAGATATGGCAGTTTGGAGGTAAGAAACGCTTGAGAAACTCAAAATTTTCGCAGTTCTGGTGCTCGAAACGAATAATTAGAACGGCCTAGGGGAAAAGTGCGCATACCGTTGTAATCGGGCGAGTTTCTACTTTCAGATGCAATGGAAATTATGCGAATTGGTCAATCCGTTCGCGAGATATGGCCGTTTGGATGTAAGAAACGCTTGAGAAACTCAAAATTTTCGCAGTTCTGATGCTCGAAACGAATAACTAGAACGGCCTAGGGGAAAAGTGCGCATACCATTGTAATCGGGCGAGTTTCTACTTTCAAATGCAACAAAAATTTTGCAGACTGGTCAATCCGTTCGCGAGATGTGGCAGTTTGGAATTAAGAAACGCTTGAGAAACTCAAAATTTTCGCAGTTCTGATGCTCGAAACGAATAACTAGAACGGCCTAGGGGAAAAGTGCGCATACCGTTGTAATCGGGCGAGTTTCTACTTTCAAATGCAACAGAAATTTTGCGGATTGGTCAATCCGTTCGCGAGATATGGCAGTTTGGTGGTAAGAAACGCTAGAGAAACTCGATGCTCGAAACGAATAACTGGAACGGCCTAGGGGAAAAGTGCGCATACCTTTGTAATCGGGCGAGTTTCTACTTTCAAATGCAACAAAAATTTTGCGGATTGGTCAATCCGTTCGCGAGATGTGGCAGTTTGGAATTAAGAAACGCTTGAGAAACTCAAAATTTTCGCAGTTCTGATGCTCGAAACGAATAACTAGAACGGTCTAGGGGAAAACTACACATACCGTTGTAATCGGGCGAGTTTCTACTTTCAGATGCAACAGAAATTTTGCGGATTGGTCAATCGGTTCGGGAGATATGGCAGTTTAGAGATAAGAAACGCTTGAGAAACTCAAAATTTTCGCAGTTCTGATGCTCGAAACGAATGACTAGAACGGCCAAGGGGAGAAGTACGCATACCGTTGTAATCGGGCGAGTTTCTACTTTCAGATGCAACAGAAATTTTGCGGATTGGTCGATCCGTTCGCGAGATGTGGCAGTTTGGAAGTAAGAAACGCTTGAGAAACTCAAAATTTTCGCAGTTCTGATGCTCGAAACGAATAACTAGAACGGCCTAGGGGAAAACTACACCTACCGTTGTAATCTGGCGAGTTTCTACTTTCAGATGCAACCGAAATTTTGCGGATTTGTCAATCCGTTCGCGAGATATGGCAGTTTGGAGGTAAGAAACGCTTGAGAAACTCAAAATTTTCGCAGTTCTGATGCTTGAAACGAATAACTAGAACGGCCTAGGGGAAAAGTGCGCATATCGTTGTAATCGGGCGAGTTTCTACTTTCAGATGCAACGGAAATTATGCAGATTGGTCGATCGGTTCGCGAGATGTGGCAGTTTGGAATTAAGAAACGCTTGAGAAACTCAAAATTTTCGCAGTTCTGATGCTCGAAACGAATGACTAGAACGGCCAAGGGGAGAAGTACGCATACCGTTGTAATCGGGCGAGTTTCTACTTTCAGATGCAACAGAAATTTTGCGGATTGGTCAATCCGTTCGCGAGATATGGCCGTTTGGATGTAAGAAACGCTTGAGAAACTCAAAATTTTCGCAGTTCTGATGCTCGAAACGAATAACTAGAACGGCCTAGGGGAAAAGTGCGCATACCGTTGTAATCGGGCGAGTTTCTACTTTCAGATGCAACAGAAATTTTGCGGATTGGTCGATCCGTTCGCGAGATGTGGCAGTTTGGAAGTAAGAAACGCTTGAGAAACTCAAAGTTTTCGCAGTTCTGATGCTCGAAACGAATAACTAGAACGGCCTAGGGGAAAAGTGCGCATACTGTTGTAATCGGGCGAGTTTCTACTTTCAGATGCAACGGAAATTATGCGAATTGGTCAATCCGTTCGCGAGATATGGCAGTTTGGAGGTAAGAAACGCTTGAGAAACTCAAAATTTTCGCAGTTCTGATGCTCGAAACGAATAACTAGAACGGCCTAGGGGAAAAGTGCGCATACCGTTGTAATCGGGCGAGTTTCTACTTTCAGATGCAACAGAAATTTTGCGGATTGGTCGATCCGTTCGCGAGATGTGGCAGTTTGGAAGTAAGAAACGCTTGAGAAACTCAAAATTTTCGCAGTTCTGATGATCGAAACGAATAACTAGAACGGCCTAGGGGAAAACTACACCTACCGTTGTAATCTGGCGAGTTTCTACTTTCAGATGCAACCGAAATTTTGCGGATTTGTCAATCCGTTCGCGAGATATGGCAGTTTGGAGGTAAGAAACGCTTGAGAAACTCAAAATTTTCGCAGTTCTGATGCTCGAAACGAATAACTAGAACGGCCTAGGGGAAAAGTGCGCATACCGTTGTAATCGGGCGAGTTTCTACTTTCAGATGCAACGGAAATTATGCGAATTGGTCAATCCGTTCGCGAGATATGGCCGTTTGGATGTAAGAAACGCTTGAGAAACTCAATATTTTCGCAGTTCTGATGCTCGAAACGAATAACTGGAACGGCCTAGGGGAAAACTACACATACCGTTGTAATCGGGCGAGTTTCTACTTTCAGATGCAACAGAAATTTTGCAGATTGGTCGATCGGTTCGCGAGATGTGGCAGTTTGGAATTAAGAAACGCTTGAGAAACTCAAAATTTTCGCAGTTCTGATGCTCGAAACGAATGACTAGAACGGCCAAGGGGAGAAGTACGCATACCGTTGTAATCGGGCGAGTTTCTACTTTCAGATGCAACAGAAATTTTGCGGATTGGTCAATCCGTTCGCGAGATATGGCCGTTTGGATGTAAGAAACGCTTGAGAAACTCAAAATTTTCGCAGTTCTGATGCTCGAAACGAATAACTAGAACGGCCTAGGGGAAAAGTGCGCATATCGTTGTAATCGGGCGAATTTCTAATTTCAGATGCAACGGAAATTATGCGAATTGGTCAATCCGTTCGCGAGATATGGCAGTTTGGAGGTAAGAAACGCTTGAGAAACTCAAAATTTTCGCAGTTCTGATGCTCGAAACGAATAACTAGAACGGCCTAGGGGAAAAGTGCGCATACCGTTGTAATCGGGCGAGTTTCTACTTTCAGATGCAACGGAAATTATGCGAATTGGTCAATCCGTTCGCGAGATATGGCAGTTTGGAGGTAAGAAACGCTTGAGAAACTCAAAATTTTCGCAGTTCTGATGCTCGAAACGAATAACTAGAACGGCCTAGGGGAAAAGTGCGCATACCGTTGTAATCGGGCGAGTTTCTACTTTCAGATGCAACAGAAATTTTGCGGATTGGTCGATCCGTTCGCGAGATGTGGCAGTTTGGAAGTAAGAAACGCTTGAGAAACTCAAAATTTTCGCAGTTCTGATGCTCGAAACGAATAACTAGAACGGCCTAGGGGAAAAGTGCGCATACCGTTGTAATCGGGCGAGTTTCTACTTTCAGATGCAACGGAAATTATGCGAATTGGTCAATCCGTTCGCGAGATATGGCCGTTTGGATGTAAGAAACGCTTGAGAAACTCAAAATTTTCGCAGTTCTGATGCTCGAAACGAATAACTAGAACGGCCTAGGGGAAAAGTGCGCATACCGTTGTAATCGGGCGAGTTTCTACTTTCAAATGCAACAAAAATTTTGCAGATTGGTCAATCCGTTCGCGAGATGTGGCAGTTTGGAATTAAGAAACGCTTGAGAAACTCAAAATTTTCGCAGTTCTGATGCTCGACACGAATAACTAGAACGGCCTAGAGGCAAAGTGCGCATACCGTTGTAATCGGGCGATTTTTTACTTTCAGATGCAACAGAAATTTTGCGGATTGGTCGATCCGTTCGCGAGATGTGGCAGTTTGGAAGTAAGAAACGCTTGAGAAACTCAAAATTGAGCAGTTCTGATGCTCGAAACGAATAACTAGAACGGCCTAGGGGAAAACTACACCTACCGTTATAATCGGGCGAGTTTCTACTTTCAGATGCAACAGAAATTTTGCGGATTTGTCAATCCGTTCGCGAGATATGGCAGTTTGGAGGTAAGAAACGCTTGAGAAACTCAAAATTTTCGCAGTTCTGATGCTCGAAACGAATAACTAGAACCGCCTAGGGGAAAAGTGCGCATACCGTTGTAATCGGGCGAGTTTCTACTTTCAAATGCAACAGAAACTTTGCGGATTGATCAATCCGTTCGCGAGATATGGCAGTTTGGATATAAGGAACGCTTTAGGAACTCAAAATTTTCGCAGTTCTGATGCTCGAAACGAATAACTGGAACGGCCTAGGGGAAAACTACACATACCGTTGTAATCGGGCGAGTTTCTACTTTCAGATGCAACAGAAATTTTGCAGATTGGTCGATCGGTTCGCGAGATGTGGCAGTTTGGAATTAAGAAACGCTTGAGAAACTCAAAATTTTCGCAGTTCTGATGCTCGAAACGAATGACTAGAACGGCCAAGGGGAGAAGTACGCATACCGTTGTAATCGGGCGAGTTTCTACTTTCAGATGCAACAGAAATTTTGCGGATTGGTCAATCCGTTCGCGAGATATGGCCGTTTGGATGTAAGAAACGCTTGAGAAACTCAAAATTTTCGCAGTTCTGATGCTCGAAACGAATAACTAGAACGGCCTAGGGGAAAAGTGCGCATACCGTTGTAATCGGGCGAGTTTCTAATTTCAGATGCAACGGAAATTATGCGAATTGGTCAATCCGTTCGCGAGATATGGCAGTTTGGAGGTAAGAAACGCTTGAGAAACTCAAAATTTTCGCAGTTCTGATGCTCGAAACGAATAACTAGAACGGCCTAGGGGAAAAGTGCGCATACCGTTGTAATCGGGCGAGTTTCTACTTTCAGATGCAACGGAAATTATGCGAATTGGTCAATCCGTTCGCGAGATATGGCAGTTTGGAGGTAAGAAACGCTTGAGAAACTCAAAATTTTCGCAGTTCTGATGCTCGAAACGAATAACTAGAACGGCCTAGGGGAAAAGTGCGCATACCGTTGTAATCGGGCGAGTTTCTACTTTCAGATGCAACAGAAATTTTGCGGATTGGTCGATCCGTTCGCGAGATGTGGCAGTTTGGAAGTAAGAAACGCTTGAGAAACTCAAAATTTTCGCAGTTCTGATGCTCGAAACGAATAACTAGAACGGCCTAGGGGAAAAGTGCGCATACCGTTGTAATCGGGCGAGTTTCTACTTTCAGATGCAACGGAAATTATGCGAATTGGTCAATCCGTTCGCGAGATATGGCCGTTTGGATGTAAGAAACGCTTGAGAAACTCAAAATTTTCGCAGTTCTGATGCTCGAAACGAATAACTAGAACGGCCTAGGGGAAAAGTGCGCATACCGTTGTAATCGGGCGAGTTTCTACTTTCAAATGCAACAAAAATTTTGCAGATTGGTCAATCCGTTCGCGAGATGTGGCAGTTTGGGATTAAGAAACGCTTGAGAAACTCAAAATTTTCGCAGTTCTGATGCTCGACACGAATAACTAGAACGGCCTAGAGGCAAAGTGCGCATACCGTTGTAATCGGGCGATTTTCTACTTTCAGATGCAACAGAAATTTTGCGGATTGGTCGATCCGTTCGCGAGATGTGGCAGTTTGGAAGTAAGAAACGCTTGAGAAACTCAAAATTGAGCAGTTCTGATGCTCGAAACGAACAACTAGAACGGCCTAGGGGAAAACTACACCTACCGTTATAATCGGGCGAGTTTCTACTTTCAGATGCAACAGAAATTTTGCGGATTTGTCAATCCGTTCGCGAGATATGGCAGTTTGGAGGTAAGAAACGCTTGAGAAACTCAAAATTTTCGCAGTTCTGATGCTCGAAACGAATAACTAGAACCGCCTAGGGGAAAAGTGCGCATACCGTTGTAATCGGGCGAGTTTCTACTTTCAAATGCAACAGAAACTTTGCGGATTGATCAATCCGTTCGCGAGATATGGCAGTTTGGATATAAGGAACGCTTTAGGAACTCAAAATTTTCGCAGTTCTGATGCTCGAAACGAATAACTGGAACGGTCTAGGGGAAAACTACACATACCGTTGTAATCGGGCGAGTTTCTACTTTCAGATGCAACAGAAATTTTGCGGATTGGTCAATCCGTTCGCGAGATATGGCAGTTTGGAGGTAAGAAACGCTTGAGAAACTCAAAATTTTCGCAGTTCTGATGCTCGACACGAATAACTAGAACGGCCTAGGGGAAAACTACACATACCGTTGTAATCGGGCGAGTTTCTACTTTCAGATGCAACAGAAATTTTGCGGATTGGTCGATCCGTTCGCGAGATGTGGCAGTTTGGAATTAAGAAACGCTTGAGAAACTCAAAATTTTCGCAGTTCTGATGCTCGAAACGAATAACTAGAACGGCCTAGGGGAGAACTACACATACCGTTGTAATCGGGCGAGTTTCTACTTTCAACTGCAACAAAAATTTTGCAGATTGGTCAATCCGTTCGCGAGATGTGGCAGTTTGGAATTAAGAAACGCTTGAGAAACTCAAAATTTTCGCAGTTCTGATGCTCGACACGAATAAGTAGAACGGCCTAGAGGCAAAGTGCGCATACCGTTGTAATCGGGCGAGTTTCTACTTTCAGATGCAACAGAAATTTTGCGGATTGGTCGATCCGTTCGCGAGATGTGGCAGTTTGGAAGTAAGAAACGCTTGAGAAACTCAAAATTTTCGCAGTTCTGATGCTCGAAACGAATAACTAGAACGGCCTAGGGGAAAACTACACATACCGTTGTAATCGGGCGAGTTTCTACTTTCAGATGCAACAGAAATTTTGCGGATTGGTCAATCCGTTCGCGAGATATGGCAGTTTGGAGGTAAGAAACGCTTGAGAAACTCAAAATTTTCGCAGTTCTGATGCTCGAAACGAATAACTAGAACCGCCTAGGGGAAAAGTGCGCATACCGTTGTAATCGGGCGAGTTTCTATTTTCAGATGCAACAGAAATTTTGCGGATTGGTCAATCCGTTCGCGAGATATGGCCGTTTGGATGTAAGAAACGCTTGAGAAACTCAAAATTTTCGCAGTTCTGATGCTCGAAACGAATAACTAGAACGGCCTAGAGGAAAAGTGCGCATACCGTTGTAATCGGGCGAGTTTCTACTTTCAGATGCAACAGAAATTATGCGGATTGGTCAATCCGTTCGCGAGATATGGCAGTTTGGATGTAAGAAACGCTTGAGAAACTCAAAATTTTCGCAGTTCTGATGCTCGAAACGAATAACTAGAACGGCCTAGGGGAGAACTACACATACCGTTGTAATCGGGCGAGTTTCTACTTTCAGATGCAACAGAAATTTTGCGGATTGGTCAATCCGTTCGCGAGATATGGCAGTTTGGAGGTAAGAAACGCTTGAGAAACTCAAAATTTTCGCAGTTCTGATGCTCGACACGAATAACTAGAACGGCCTAGGGGAAAACTACACATACCGTTGTAATCGGGCGAGTTGCTACTTTCAGATGCAACAGAAATTTTGCGGATTGGTCGATCCGTTCGCGAGATGTGGCAGTTTGGAATTAAGAAACGCTTGAGAAACTCAAAATTTTCGCAGTTCTGATGCTCGAAACGAATAACTAGAACGGCCTAGGGGAGAACTACACATACCGTTGTAATCGGGCGAGTTTCTACATTCAGATGCAACAGAAATTTTGCGGATTGGTCAATCCGTTCGCGAGATATGGCCGTTTGGATGTAAGAAACGCTTGAGAAACTCAAAATTTTCGCAGTTGTGATGCTCGAAACGAATAACTAGAACGGCCTAGAGGAAAAGTGCGCATACCGTTGTAATCGGGCGAGTTTCTACTTTCAGGTGCAACAGAAATTATGCGGATTGGTCAATCCGTTCGCGAGATATGGCAGTTTGGATGTAAGAAACGCTTGAGAAACTCAAAATTTTCGCAGTTCTGATGCTCGAAACGAATAACTAGAACGGCCTAGGGGAAAACTACACATACCGTTGTAATCGGGCGAGTTTCTACTTTCAGATGCAACAGAAATTTTGCGGATTGGTCGATCCGTTCGCGAGATGTGGCAGTTTGGAATTAAGAAACGCTTGAGAAACTCAAAATTTTCGCAGTTCTGATGCTCGAAACGAATAACTAGAACGGCCTAGGGGAAAAGTGCGCATACCGTTGTAATCGGGCGAGTTTCTACTTTCAAATGCAACAGAAATTTTGCGGATTGGTCAATCCGTTCGCGAGATATGGCAGTTTGGTGGTAAGAAACGCTAGAGAAACTCGATGCTCGAAACGAATAACTGGAACGGCCTAGGGGAAAAGTGCGCATACCTTTGTAATCGGGCGAGTTTCTACTTTCAAATGCAACAAAAATTTTGCGGATTGGTCAATCCGTTCGCGAGATGTGGCAGTTTGGAATTAAGAAACGCTTGAGAAACTCAAAATTTTCGCAGTTCTGATGCTCGAAACGAATAACTAGAACGGTCTAGGGGAAAACTACACATACCGTTGTAATCGGGCGAGTTTCTACTTTCAGATGCAACAGAAATTTTGCGGATTGGTCAATCCGTTCGCGAGATATGGCAGTTTAGAGATAAGAAACGCTTGAGAAACTCAAAATTTTCGCAGTTCTGATGCTCGAAACGAATGACTAGAACGGCCAAGGGGAGAAGTACGCATACCGTTGTAATCGGGCGAGTTTCTACTTTCAGATGCAACAGAAATTTTGCGGATTGATCAATCCCTTCGCGAGATATGGCAGTTTGGATATAAGGAACGCTTTAGAAACTCAAAATTTTCGCAGTTCTGATGCTCGAAACGAATAACTGGAACGGTCTAGGGGAAAACTACACATACCGTTGTAATCGGGCGAGTTTCTACTTTCAGATGCAACAGAAATTTTGCGGATTGGTCAATCCGTTCGCGAGATATGGCAGTTTGGAGGTAAGAAACGCTTGAGAAACTCAGAATTTTCGCAGTTCTGATGCTCGACACGAATAACTAGAACGGCCTAGGGGAAAACTACACATACCGTTGTAATCGGGCGAGTTTCTACTTTCAGATGCAACAGAAATTTTGCGGATTGGTCGATCCGTTCGCGAGATGTGGCAGTTTGGAATTAAGAAACGCTTGAGAAACTCAAAATTTTCGCAGTTCTGATGCTCGAAACGAATAACTAGAACGGCCTAGGGGAGAACTACACATACCGTTGTAATCGGGCGAGTTTCTACTTTCAGATGCAACAGAAATTTTGCGGATTGGTCAATCCGTTCGCGAGATATGGCAGTTTGGAGGTAAGAAACGCTTGAGAAACCCAAAATTTTCGCAGTTCTGATGCTCGAAACGAATAACTAGAACCGCCTAGGGGAAAATTGCGCATACCGTTGTAATCGGGCGAGTTTCTACATTCAAATGCAACAGAAATTTTGCGGATTTGTCAATCCGTTCACGAGATATGGCAGTTTGGACGTAAGAAACGCTTGAGAAACTCAAAATTTTCGCAGTTCTGATGCTCGAAACGAATAACTGGAACGGCCTAGGGGAAAACTACACATACCGTTGTAATCGGGCGAGTTTCTACTTACAGATGCGGCAGAAATTTTGCAGATTGGTCGATCGGTTCGCGAGATGTGGCAGTTTGGAATTAAGAAACGCTTGAGAAACTCAAAATTTTCGCAGTTCTGATGCTCGAAACGAATAACTAGAACGGTCTAGGGGAAAAGTGCGCATACCGTTGTAATCGGGCGAGTTTCTACTTTCAAATGCAACAAAAATTTTGCGGATTGGTCAATCCGTTCGCGAGATGTGGCAGTTTGGAATTAAGAAACGCTTGAGAAACTCATAATTTTCGCAGTTCTGATGCTCGAAAGGAATAACTAGAACGGCCTAGGGGAAAACTACACATACCCTTGTAATCGGGCGAGATTCTACTTTCAGATGCAACAGAAATTTTGCGGATTGGTCAATCCGTTCGCGAGATATGGCAGTTTAGAGATAAGAAACGCTTGAGAAACTCAAAATTTTCGCAGTTCTGATGCTCGAAACGAATGACTAGAACGGCCAAGGGGAGAAGTACGCATACCGTTGTAATCGGGCGAGTTTCTACTTTCAGATGCAACAGAAATTTTGCTGATTGAGCAATCCGTTCGCGAGATATGGCAGTTTGGAGGTAAGAAACGCTTGAGAAACTCAATATTTTCGCAGTTCTGATGCTCGAAACGAATAACTGGAACGGCCTAGGGGAAAACTACACATACCGTTGTAATCGGGCGAGTTTCTACTTTCAGATGCAACAGAAATTTTGCGGATTGGTCAATCCGTTCGGGAGATATGGCAGTTTAGAGATAAGAAACGCTTGAGAAACTCAAAATTTTCGCAGTTCTGATGCTCGAAACGAATGACTAGAACGGCCAAGGGGAGAAGTACGCATACCGTTGTAATCGGGCGAGTTTCTACTTTCAGATGCAACAGAAATTTTGCGGATTGATCAATCCGTTCGCGAGATATGGCAGTTTGGATATAAGGAACGCTTTAGAAACTCAAAATTTTCGCAGTTCTGATGCTCGAAACGAATAACTGGAACGGTCTAGGGGAAAACTACACATACCGTTGTAATCGGGCGAGTTTCTACTTTCAGATGCAACAGAAATTTTGCGGATTGGTCAATCCGTTGGCGAGATATGGCAGTTTGGAGGTAAGAAACGCTTGAGAAACTCAAAATTTTCGCAGTTCTGATGCTCGACACGAATAACTAGAACGGCCTAGGGGAAAACTACACATACCGTTGTAATCGGGCGAGTTTCTACTTTCAGATGCAACAGAAATTTTGCGGATTGGTCGATCCGTTCGCGAGATGTGGCAGTTTGGAATTAAGAAACGCTTGAGAAACTCAAAATTTTCGCAGTTCTGATGCTCGAAACGAATAACTGGAACGGCCTAGGGGAAAACTACACATACCGTTGTAATCGGGCGAGTTTCTACTTTCAGATGCAACAGAAATTTTGCAGATTGGTCGATCGGTTCGCGAGATGTGGCAGTTTGGAATTAAGAAACGCTTGAGAAACTCAAAATTTTCGCAGTTCTGATGCTCGAAACGAATAACTAGAACGGCCTAGGGGAGAAGTGCGCATACCGTTTTAATCGGGCGAGTTTCTGCTTTCAAATGCAACAAAAATTTTGCGGATTTGTCAATGCGTTCGCGAAATGTGGCAGTTTGGAATTAAGAAACGCTTGAGAAACTCAAAATTTTCGCAGTTCTGATGCTCGAAACGATTAACTTGAACGGCCTAGGGGAAAACTACACATACCGTTGTAATCGGGCGAGTTTCTACTTTCAGATGCAACAGAAATTTTGCGGATTGGTCAATCCGTTCGCGAGATATGGCAGTTTGGAGATAAGAAACGCTTGAGAAACTCAAAATTTTCGCAGTTCTGATGCTCGACACGAATAACTAGAACGGCCTAGGGGAAAACTACACATACCGTTGTAATCGGGCGAGTTTCTACTTTCAGATGCAACAGAAATTTTGCGGATTGGTCGATCCGTTCGCGAGATGTGGCAGTTTGGAATTAAGAAACGCTTGAGAAACTCAAAATTTTCGCAGTTCTGATGCTCGAAACGAATAACAAGAACGGCCTAGGGGAGAACTACACATACCGTTGTAATCGGGCGAGTTTCTACTTTCAGATGCAACAGAAATTTTGCGGATTGGTCAATCCGTTCGCGAGATATGGCAGTTTGGAGGTAAGAAACGCTTGAGAAACTCAAAATTTTCGCAGTTCTGATGCTCGAAACGAATAACTGGAACGGCCTAGGGGAAAACTACACATACCGTTGTAATCGGGCGAGTTTCTACTTACAGATGCAGCAGAAATTTTGCAGATTGGTCGATCGGTTCGCGAGATGTGGCAGTTTGGAATTAAGAAACGCTTGAGAAACTCAAAATTTTCGCAGTTCTGATGCTCGAAACGAATAACTAGAACGGCCTAGGGGAAAAGTGCTCATACCGTTGTAATCGGGCGAGTTTCTACTTTCAAATGCAACAAAAATTTTGCGGATTGGTCAATCCGTTCGCGAGATGTGGCAGTTTGGAATTAAGAAACGCTTGAGAAACTCAAAATTTTCGCAGTTCTGATGCTCGAAAGGAATAACTAGAACGGCCTAGGGGAAAACTACACATACCCTTGTAATCGGGCGAGTTTCTACTTTCAGATGCAACAGAAATTTTGCAGATTGGTCGATCGGTTCGCGAGATGTGGCAGTTTGGAATTAAGAAACGCTTGAGAAACTCAAAATTTTCGCAGTTCTGATGCTCGAAACGAATAACTAGAACGGCCTAGGGGAGAAGTGCGCATACCGTTTTAATCGGGCGAGTTTCTGCTTTCAAATGCAACAAAAATTTTGCGGATTTGTCAATCCGTTCGCGAGATGTGGCAGTTTGGAATTAAGAAACGCTTGAGAAACTCAAAATTTTCGCAGTTCTGATGCTCGAAACGAATAACTAGAACGGCCTAGGGGAAAACTACACATACCGTTGTGATCGGGCGAGTTTCTACTTTCAGATGCAACAGAAATTTTGCGGATTGGTCAATCCGTTCGCGAGATATGGCAGTTTGGAGATAAGAAACGCTTGAGAAAATCAAAATTTTCGCAGTTCTGATGCTCGAAACGAATGACTAGAACGGCCAAGGGGAGAAGTACGCATACCGTTGTAATCGGGCGAGTTTCTACTTTCAGATGCAACAGAAATTTTGCGGATTGGTCAATCCGTTCGCGAGATATGGCAGTTTGGAGGTAAGAAACGCTTGAGAAACTCAAAATTTTCGCAGTTCTGATGCTCGACACGAATAACTAGAACGGCCTAGAGGCAAAGAGCGCATACCGTTGTAATCGGGCGAGTTTCTACTTTCAGATGCAACAGAAATTTTGCGGATTGGTCGATCCGTTCGCGAGATGTGACAGTTTGGAAGTAAGAAACGCTTGAGAAACTCAAAATTTTCGCAGTTCTGATGCTCGAAACGAATAACTAGAACGGCCTAGGGGAAAACTACACCTACCGTTGTAATCGGGCGAGTTTCTACTTTCAGATGCAACAGAAATTTTGCGGATTGGTCAATCCGTTCGCGAGATATGGCAGTTTGGAGGTAAGAAACGCTTGAGAAACTCAAAATTTTCGCAGTTCTGATGCTCGAAACGAATAACTAGAACGGCCTAGGGGAAAACTACACATACCGTTGTAATCGGGCGAGTTTCTACTTTCAGTTGCAACAGAAATTTTGCGGATTGGTCAATCCGTTCGCGAGATATGGCAGTTTGGAGGTAAGAAACGCTTGAGAAACTCAAAATTTTCAAAGTTCTGATGCTCGACACGAATAACTAGAACGGCCTAGGGGAAAACTACACATACCGTTGTAATCGGGTGAGTTTCTACTTTCAGATGCAACAGAAATTTTGCGGATTGGTCGATCCGTTCGCGAGATGTGGCAGTTTGGAGGTAAGAAACGCTTGAGAAACTCAAAATTCTCGCAGTTCTGATGCTCGAAACGAATGACTAGAACGGCCAAGGGGAGAAGTACGCATACCGTTGTAATCGAGCGAGTGTCTACTTTCAGATGCAACAGAAATTTTGCGGATTGATCAATCCGTTCGCGAGATATGGCAGTTTGGATATAAGGAACGCTTTAGAAACTCAAAATTTTAGCAGTTCTGATGCTCGAAACGAATAACTGGAACGGTCTAGGGGAAAACTACACATACCGTTGTAATCGGGCGAGTTTCTACTTTCAGATGCAACAGAAATTTTGCGGATTGGTCAATCCGTTCGCGAGATATGGCAGTTTGGAAGTAAGAAACGCTTGAGAAACTCAAAATTTTCGCAGTTCTGATGCTCGAAACGAATAACTAGAACCGCCTAGGGGAAAAGTGCGCATACCGTTGTAATCGGGCGAGTTTCTATTTTCAGATGCAACAGAAATTTTGCGGATTGGCCGATCCGTTCGCGAGATATGGCAGTTTGGACTTAAGAAACGCTTGAGAAACTCAAAATTTTCGCAGTTCTGATGCTCGACACGAATAACTAGAACGGCCTAGGGGCAAAGTTCGCACACCGTTGTAATCGGGCGAGTTTCTACTTTCAGATGCAACAGAAATTTTGCCGATTGGTCGATCCGTTCGCGAGATGTGGCAGTTTGGAAGTAAGAAACGCTTGAGAAACTGAAAATTTTCGCAGTTCTGATGCTCGAAACGAATAACTAGAACGGCCTAGAGGAAAGCTACACCTACCGTTGTAATCGGGCGAGTTTCTACTTTCAGATGCAACAGAAATTTTGCGGATTGGTCAATCCGTTCGCGAGATATGGCAGTTTGGAGGTCAGAAACGCTTGAGAAACTCAAAATTTTCGCAGTTCTGATGCTCGAAACGAATGACTAGAACCGCCTGGGGGAAAAGTGCGCATACCGTTGTAATCGGGCGAGTTCTACTTTCAGATGCAACAGAAATTTGGCGGATTGATCAATCCGTTCGCGAGATATGGCAGTTTGGAGATAAGAAACGCTTGAGAAACTCAAAATTTTCGCAGTTCTGATGCTCGAAACGAATAACTAGAACCGCCTAGGGGAAAAGTGCGCATACCGTTGTAATCGGGCGAGTTTCTACTTTCAAATGCAACAGAAATTTTGCGGATTTGTCAATCCGTTCGCGAGATATGGCAGTTTGGAGGTAAGAAACGCTTGAGAAACTCAATATTTTCGCAGTTCTGATGCTCGAAACGAATAACTGGAACGGCCTAGGGGAAAACTACACATACCGTTGTAATCGGGCGAGTTTCTACTTTCAGATGCAACAGAAATTTTGCGGATTGGTCAATCCGTTCGCGAGATATGGCAGTTTGGAGATAAGAAACGCTTGAGAAACTCAAAATTCTCGCAGTTCTGATGCTCGAAACGAATGACTAGAACGGCCAAGGGGAGAAGTACGCATACCGTTGTAATCGGGCGAGTTTCTACTTTCAGATGCAACAGAAATTTTGCGGATTGGTCAATCCGTTCGCGAGATATGGCAGTTTGGACTTAAGAAACGCTTGAGAAACTCAAAATTTTCGCAGTTCTGATGCTCGACACGAATAACTAGAACGGCCTAGGGGCAAAGTTCGCACACCGTTGTAATCGGGCGAGTTTCTACTTTCAGATGCAACAGAAATTTTGCCGATTGGTCGATCCGTTCGCGAGATGTGACAGTTTGGAAGTAAGAAACGCTTGAGAAACTCAAAATTTTCGCAGTTCTGATGCTCGAAACGAATAACTAGAACGGCCTAGGGGAAAACTACACCTACCGTTGTAATCGGGCGAGTTTCTACTTTCAGATGCAACAGAAATTTTGCGGATTGGTCAATCCGTTCGCGAGATATGGCAGTTTGGAGGTAAGAAACGCTTGAGAAACTCAAAATTTTCGCAGTTCTGATGCTCGAAACGAATAACTAGAACGGCCTAGGGGAAAACTACACATACCGTTGTAATCGGGCGAGTTTCTACTTTCAGTTGCAACAGAAATTTTGCGGATTGGTCAATCCGTTCGCGAGATATGGCAGTTTGGAGGTAAGAAACGCTTGAGAAACTCAAAATTTTCAAAGTTCTGATGCTCGACACGAATAACTAGAACGGCCTAGGGGAAAACTACACATACCGTTGTAATCGGGTGAGTTTCTACTTTCAGATGCAACAGAAATTTTGCGGATTGGTCGATCCGTTCGCGAGATGTGGCAGTTTGGAGGTAAGAAACGCTTGAGAAACTCAAAATTCTCGCAGTTCTGATGCTCGAAACGAATGACTAGAACGGCCAAGGGGAGAAGTACGCATACCGTTGTAATCGAGCGAGTGTCTACTTTCAGATGCAACAGAAATTTTGCGGATTGATCAATCCGTTCGCGAGATATGGCAGTTTGGATATAAGGAACGCTTTAGAAACTCAAAATTTTCGCAGTTCTGATGCTCGAAACGAATAACTGGAACGGTCTAGGGGAAAACTACACATACCGTTGTAATCGGGCGAGTTTCTACTTTCAGATGCAACAGAAATTTTGCGGATTGGTCAATCCGTTCGCGAGATATGGCAGTTTGGAAGTAAGAAACGCTTGAGAAACTCAAAATTTTCGCAGTTCTGATGCTCGAAACGAATAACTAGAACCGCCTAGGGGAAAAGTGCGCATAACGTTGTAATCGGGCGAGTTTCTATTTTCAGATGCAACAGAAATTTTGCGGATTGGCCGATCCGTTCGCGAGATATGGCAGTTTGGACTTAAGAAACGCTTGAGAAACTCAAAATTTTCGCAGTTCTGATGCTCGACACGAATAACTAGAACGGCCTAGGGGCAAAGTTCGCACACCGTTGTAATCGGGCGAGTTTCTACTTTCAGATGCAACAGAAATTTTGCCGATTGGTCGATCCGTTCGCGAGATGTGGCAGTTTGGAAGTAAGAAACGCTTGAGAAACTGAAAATTTTCGCAGTTCTGATGCTCGAAACGAATAACTAGAACGGCCTAGGGGAAAGCTACACCTACCGTTGTAATCGGGCGAGTTTCTACTTTCAGATGCAACAGAAATTTTGCGGATTGGTCAATCCGTTCGCGAGATATGGCAGTTTGGAGGTCAGAAACGCATGAGAAACTCAAAATTTTCGCAGTTCTGATGCTCGAAACGAATGACTAGAACCGCCTAGGGGAAAAGTGCGCATACCGTTGTAATCGGGCGAGTTCTACTTTCAGATGCAACAGAAATTTGGCGGATTGATCAATCCGTTCGCGAGATATGGCAGTTTGGAGATAAGAAACGCTTGAGAAACTCAAAATTTTCGCAGTTCTGATGCTCGAAACGAATAACTAGAACCGCCTAGGGGAAAAGTGCGCATACCGTTGTAATCGGGCGAGTTTCTACTTTCAAATGCAACAGAAATTTTGCGGATTTGTCAATCCGTTCGCGAGATATGGCAGTTTGGAGGTAAGAAACGCTTGAGAAACTCAATATTTTCGCAGTTCTGATGCTCGAAACGAATAACTGGAACGGCCTAGGGGAAAACTACACATACCGTTGTAATCGGGCGAGTTTCTACTTTCAGATGCAACAGAAATTTTGCGGATTGGTCAATCCGTTCGCGAGATATGGCAGTTTGGAGATAAGAAACGCTTGAGAAACTCAAAATTCTCGCAGTTCTGATGCTCGAAACGAATGACTAGAACGGCCAAGGGGAGAAGTACGCATACCGTTGTAATCGGGCGAGTTTCTACTTTCAGATGCAACAGAAATTTTGCGGATTGGTCAATCCGTTCGCGAGATATGGCAGTTTGGACTTAAGAAACGCTTGAGAAACTCAAAATTTTCGCAGTTCTGATGCTCGACACGAATAACTAGAACGGCCTAGGGGCAAAGTTCGCACACCGTTGTAATCGGGCGAGTTTCTACTTTCAGATGCAACAGAAATTTTGCCGATTGGTCGATCCGTTCGCGAGATGTGGCAGTTTGGAAGTAAGAAACGCTTGAGAAACTGAAAATTTTCGCAGTTCTGATGCTCGAAACGAATAACTAGAACGGCCTAGGGGAAAGCTACACCTACCGTTGTAATCGGGCGAGTTTCTACTTTCAGATGCAACAGAAATTTTGCGGATTGGTCAATTCGTTCGCGAGATATGGCAGTTTGGAGGTAAGAAACGCTTGAGAAACTCAAAATTTTCGCAGTTCTGATGCTCGACACGAATAACTAGAACGGCCTAGAGGCAAAGAGCGCATACCGTTGTAATCGGGCGAGTTTCTACTTTCAGATGCAACAGAAATTTTGCGGATTGGTCGATCCGTTCGCGAGATGTGACAGTTTGGAAGTAAGAAACGCTTGAGAAACTCAAAATTTTCGCAGTTCTGATGCTCGAAACGAATAACTAGAACGGCCTAGGGGAAGACTACACCTACCGTTGTAATCGGGCGAGTTTCTACTTTCAGATGCAACAGAAATTTTGCGGATTGGTCAATCCGTTCGCGAGATATGGCAGTTTGGAGGTAAGAAACGCTTGAGAAACTCAAAATTTTCGCAGTTCTGATGCTCGAAACGAATAACTAGAACGGCCTAGGGGAAAACTACACATACCGTTGTAATCGGGCGAGTTTCTACTTTCAGTTGCAACAGAAATTTTGCGGATTGGTCAATCCGTTCGCGAGATATGGCAGTTTGGAGGTAAGAAACGCTTGAGAAACTCAAAATTTTCAAAGTTCTGATGCTCGACACGAATAACTAGAACGGCCTAGGGGAAAACTACACATACCGTTGTAATCGGGTGAGTTTCTACTTTCAGATGCAACAGAAATTTTGCGGATTGGTCGATCCGTTCGCGAGATGTGGCAGTTTGGAGGTAAGAAACGCTTGAGAAACTCAAAATTCTCGCAGTTCTGATGCTCGAAACGAATGACTAGAACGGCCAAGGGGAGAAGTACGCATACCGTTGTAATCGAGCGAGTGTCTACTTTCAGATGCAACAGAAATTTTGCGGATTGATCAATCCGTTCGCGAGATATGGCAGTTTGGATATAAGGAACGCTTTAGAAACTCAAAATTTTCGCAGTTCTGATGCTCGAAACGAATAACTGGAACGGTCTAGGGGAAAACTACACATACCGTTGTAATCGGGCGAGTTTCTACTTTCAGATGCAACAGAAATTTTGCGGATTGGTCAATCCGTTCGCGAGATATGGCAGTTTGGAAGTAAGAAACGCTTGAGAAACTCAAAATTTTCGCAGTTCTGATGCTCGAAACGAATAACTAGAACCGCCTAGGGGAAAAGTGCGCATACCGTTGTAATCGGGCGAGTTTCTATTTTCAGATGCAACAGAAATTTTGCGGATTGGCCGATCCGTTCGCGAGATATGGCAGTTTGGACTTAAGAAACGCTTGAGAAACTCAAAATTTTCGCAGTTCTGATGCTCGACACGAATAACTAGAACGGCCTAGGGGCAAAGTTCGCACACCGTTGTAATCGGGCGAGTTTCTACTTTCAGATGCAACAGAAATTTTGCCGATTGGTCGATCCGTTCGCGAGATGTGGCAGTTTGGAAGTAAGAAACGCTTGAGAAACTGAAAATTTTCGCAGTTCTGATGCTCGAAACGAATAACTAGAACGGCCTAGGGGAAAGCTACACCTACCGTTGTAATCGGGCGAGTTTCTACTTTCAGATGCAACAGAAATTTTGCGGATTGGTCAATCCGTTCGCGAGATATGGCAGTTTGGAGGTCAGAAACGCTTGAGAAACTCAAAATTTTCGCAGTTCTGATGCTCGAAACGAATGACTAGAACCGCCTAGGGGAAAAGTGCGCATACCGTTGTAATCGGGCGAGTTCTACTTTCAGATGCAACAGAAATTTGGCGGATTGATCAATCCGTTCGCGAGATATGGCAGTTTGGAGATAAGAAACGCTTGAGAAACTCAAAATTTTCGCAGTTCTGATGCTCGAAACGAATAACTAGAACCGCCTAGGGGAAAAGTGCGCATACCGTTGTAATCGGGCGAGTTTCTACTTTCAAATGCAACAGAAATTTTGCGGATTTGTCAATCCGTTCGCGAGATATGGCAGTTTGGAGGTAAGAAACGCTTGAGAAACTCAATATTTTCGCAGTTCTGATGCTCGAATCGAATAACTGGAACGGCCTAGGGGAAAACTACACATACCGTTGTAATCGGGCGAGTTTCTACTTTCAGATGCAACAGAAATTTTGCGGATTGGTCAATCCGTTCGCGAGATATGGCAGTTTGGAGATAAGAAACGCTTGAGAAACTCAAAATTCTCGCAGTTCTGATGCTCGAAACGAATGACTAGAACGGCCAAGGGGAGAAGTACGCATACCGTTGTAATCGGGCGAGTTTCTACTTTCAGATGCAACAGAAATTTTGCGGATTGGTCAATCCGTTCGCGAGATATGGCAGTTTGGAGGTAAGAAACGCTTGAGAAACTCAAAATTTTCGCAGTTCTGATGCTCGAAACGAATAACTAGAACCGCCTAGGGGAAAAGTGCGCATACCGTTGTAATCGGGCGAGTTTCTACTTTCAGATGCAACAGAAATTTTGCGGATTGGCCGATCCGTTCGCGAGATATGGCAGTTTGGACTTAAGAAACGCTTGAGAAACTCAAAATTTTCGCAGTTCTGATGCTCGACACGAATAACTAGAACGGCCTAGGGGCAAAGTTCGCACACCGTTGTAATCGGGCGAGTTTCTACTTTCAGATGCAACAGAAATTTTGCCGTTTGGTCGATCCGTTCGCGAGATGTGGCAGTTTGGAAGTAAGAAACGCTTGAGAAACTCAAAATTTTCGCAGTTCTGATGCTCGACACGAATAACTAGAACGGCCTAGAGGCAAAGAGCGCATACCGTTGTAATCGGGCGAGTTTCTACTTTCAGATGCAACAGAAATTTTGCGGATTGGTCGATCCGTTCGCGAGATGTGACAGTTTGGAAGTAAGAAACGCTTGAGAAACTCAAAATTTTCGCAGTTCTGATGCTCGAAACGAATAACTAGAACGGCCTAGGGGAAAACTACACCTACCGTTGTAATCGGGCGAGTTTCTACTTTCAGATGCAACAGAAATTTTGCGGATTGGTCAATCCGTTCGCGAGATATGGCAGTTTGGAGGTAAGAAACGCTTGAGAAACTCAAAATTTTCGCAGTTCTGATGCTCGAAACGAATAACTAGAACGGCCTAGGGGAAAACTACACATACCGTTGTAATCGGGCGAGTTTCTACTTTCAGTTGCAACAGAAATTTTGCGGATTGGTCAATCCGTTCGCGAGATATGGCAGTTTGGAGGTAAGAAACGCTTGAGAAACTCAAAATTTTCAAAGTTCTGATGCTCGACACGAATAACTAGAACGGCCTAGGGGAAAACTACACATACCGTTGTAATTGGGTGAGTTTCTACTTTCAGATGCAACAGAAATTTTGCGGATTGGTCGATCCGTTCGCGAGATGTGGCAGTTTGGAGGTAAGAAACGCTTGAGAAACTCAAAATTCTCGCAGTTCTGATGCTCGAAACGAATGACTAGAACGGCCAAGGGGAGAAGTACGCATACCGTTGTAATCGAGCGAGTGTCTACTTTCAGATGCAACAGAAATTTTGCGGATTGATCAATCCGTTCGCGAGATATGGCAGTTTGGATATAAGGAACGCTTTAGAAACTCAAAATTTTCGCAGTTCTGATGCTCGAAACGAATAACTGGAACGGTCTAGGGGAAAACTACACATACCGTTGTAATCGGGCGAGTTTCTACTTTCAGATGCAACAGAAATTTTGCGGATTGGTCAATCCGTTCGCGAGATATGGCAGTTTGGAAGTAAGAAACGCTTGAGAAACTCAAAATTTTCGCAGTTCTGATGCTCGAAACGAATAACTAGAACCGCCTAGGGGAAAAGTGCGCATACCGTTGTAATCGGGCGAGTTTCTATTTTCAGATGCAACAGAAATTTTGCGGATTGGCCGATCCGTTCGCGAGATATGGCAGTTTGGACTTAAGAAACGCTTGAGAAACTCAAAATTTTCGCAGTTCTGATGCTCGACACGAATAACTAGAACGGCCTAGGGGCAAAGTTCGCACACCGTTGTAATCGGGCGAGTTTCTACTTTCAGATGCAACAGAAATTTTGCCGATTGGTCGATCCGTTCGCGAGATGTGGCAGTTTGGAAGTAAGAAACGCTTGAGAAACTGAAAATTTTCGCAGTTCTGATGCTCGAAACGAATAACTAGAACGGCCTAGGGGAAAGCTACACCTACCGTTGTAATCGGGCGAGTTTCTACTTTCAGATGCAACAGAAATTTTGCGGATTGGTCAATTCGTTCGCGAGATATGGCAGTTTGGAGGTCAGAAACGCTTGAGAAACTCAAAATTTTCGCAGTTCTGATGCTCGAAACGAATGACTAGAACCGGCTAGGGGAAAAGTGCGCATACCGTTGTAATCGGGCGAGTTCTACTTTCAGATGCAACAGAAATTTGGCGGATTGATCAATCCGTTCGCGAGATATGGCAGTTTGGAGATAAGAAACGCTTGAGAAACTCAAAATTTTCGCAGTTCTGATGCTCGAAACGAATAACTAGAACCGCCTAGGGGAAAAGTGCGCATACCGTTGTACTCGGGCGAGTTTCTACTTTCAGATGCAACAGAAATTTTGCGGATTGGTCAATCCGTTCGCGAGATATGGCAGTTTGGAGGTAAGAAACGCTTGAGAAACTCAAAATTTTCGCAGTTCTGATGCTCGAAACGAATAACTGGAACGGCCTAGGGTAAAACTACACATACCGTTGTAATCGGGCGAGTTTCTACTTTCAGATGCAACAGAAATTTTGCGGATTGGTCGATCCGTTCGCGAGATGTGGCAGTTTGGAGGTAAGAAACGCTTGAGAAACTCAAAATTTTCGCAGTTCTGATGCTCGAAACGAATAACTAGAACCGCCTAGGGGAAAAGTGCGCATACCGTTGTAATCGGGCGAGTTTCTACTTTCAAATGCAACAGAAATTTTGCGGATTTGTCAATCCGTTCGCGAGATATGGCAGTTTGGAGGTAAGAAACGCTTGAGAAACTCAATATTTTCGCAGTTCTGATGCTCGAAACGAATAACTGGAACGGCCTAGGGGAAAACTACACATACCGTTGTAATTTGGCGAGTTTCTACTTTCAGATGCAACAGAAATTTTGCGGATTGGTCAATCCGTTCGCGAGATATGGCAGTTTGGAGATAAGAAACGCTTGAGAAACTCAAAATTCTCGCAGTTCTGATGCTCGAAACGAATGACTAGAACGGCCAAGGGGAGAAGTACGCATACCGTTGTAATCGGGCGAGTTTCTACTTTCAGATGCAACAGAAATTTTGCGGATTGGTCAATCCGTTCGCGAGATATGGCAGTTTGGAGGTAAGAAACGCTTGAGAAACTCAAAATTTTCGCAGTTCTGATGCTCGAAACAAATAACTAGAACCGCCTAGGGGAAAATTGCGCATACCGTTGTAATCGGGCGAGTTTCTACTTTGAGATGCAACAGAAATTTTGCGGATTGGCCGATCCGTTCGCGAGATATGGCAGTTTGGACTTAAGAAACGCTTGAGAAACTCAAAATTTTCGCAGTTCTGATGCTCGACACGAATAACTAGAACGGCCTAGGGGCAAAGTTCGCACACCGTTGTAATCGGGCGAGTTTCTACTTTCAGATGCAACAGAAATTTTGCCGATTGGTCGATCCGTTCGCGAGATGTGGCAGTTTGGAAGTAAGAAACGCTTGAGAAACTGAAAATTTTCGCAGTTCTGATGCTCGAAACGAATAACTAGAACGGCCTAGGGGAAAGCTACACCTACCGTTGTAATCGGGCGAGTTTCTACTTTCAGATGCAACAGAAATTTTGCGGATTGGTCAATCCGTTCGCGAGATATGGCAGTTTGTAGGTCAGAAACGCTTGAGAAACTCAAAATTTTCGCAGTTCTGATGCTCAAAACGAATGACTAGAACCGCCTAGGGGAAAAGTGCGCATACCGTTGTAATCGGGCGAGTTCTACTTTCAGATGCAACAGAAATTTGGCGGATTGATCAATCCGTTCGCGAGATATGGCAGTTTGGAGATAAGAAACGCTTGAGAAACTCAAAATTTTCGCAGTTCTGGAGCTCGAAACGAATAACTGGAACGGCCTAGGGGAAAACTACACATACCGTTGTAATCGGGCGAGTTTCTACTTTCAGATGCAACAGAAATGTTGCGGATTGGTCGATCCGTTCGCGAGATGTGGCAGTTTGGAGGTAAGAAACGCTTAAGAAACTCAAAATTTTCGCAGTTCTGATGCTCGAAACGAATAACTAGAACCGCCTAGGGGAAATGTGCGCATACCGTTGTAATCGGGCGAGTTTCTACTTTCAAATGCAACAGAAATTTTGCGGATTTGTCAATCCGTTCGCGAGATATGGCAGTTTGGAGGTAAGAAACGCTTGAGAAACTCAATATTTTCGCAGTTCTGATGCTCGAAACGAATAACTGGAACGGCCTAGGGGAAAACTACACATACCGTTGTAATCGGGCGAGTTTCTACTTTCAGATGCAACAGAAATTTTGCGGATTGGTCAATCCGTTCGCGAGATATGGCAGTTTGGAGATAAGAAACGCTTGAGAAACTCATAATACTCGCAGTTCTGATGCTCGAAACGAATGACTAGAACGGCCAAGGGGAGAAGTACGCATACCGTTGTAATCGGGCGAGTTTCTACTTTCAGATGCAACAGAAATTTTGCGGATTGATCAATCCGTTCGCGAGATATGGCAGTTTGGATATAAGGAACGCTTTAGAAACTCAAAATTTTCGCAGTTCTGATGCTCGAAACGAATAACTGGAACGGTCTAGGGGAAAACTACACATACCGTTGTAATCGGGCGAGTTTCTACTTTCAGATGCAACAGAAATTTTGCGGATTGGTCAATCCGTTCGCGAGATATGGCAGTTTGGAAGTAAGAAACGCTTGAGAAACTCAAAATTTTCGCAGTTCTGATGCTCGAAACGAATAACTAGAACCGCCTAGGGGAAAAGTGCGCATACCGTTGTAATCGGGCGAGTTTCTACTTTCAGATGCAACAGAAATTTTGCGGATTGGTCAATCCGTTCGCGAGATATGGCAGTTTGGAGATAAGAAACGCTTCAGAAACTCAAAATTTTCGCAGTTCTGATGCTCGAAACGAATAACTAGAAAGGCCTAGGGGAAAACTACACTTACCGTTGTAATCGGGCGAGTTTCTACTTTCAGATGCAACAGAAATTTTGCGGATTGGTCAATCCGTTCGCGAGATATGGCAGTTTGGAGGTAAGAAACGCTTGAGAAACTCAAAATTTTCGCAGTTCTGATGCTCGAAACGAATAACTGGAACGGCCTAGGGGAAAACTACACATACCGTTGTAATCGGGCGAGTTTCTACTTTCAGATGCAACAGAAATTTTGCGGATTGGTCAATCCGTTCGCGAGATGTGGTAGTTTGGAATTAAGAAACGCTTGAGAAACTCAAAATTTTCGCAGTTCTGATGCTCGAAACGAATAACTAGAACGGCCTCGGGGAAAACTACACATACCGTTGTAATCGGGCGAGTTTCTACTTTCAGATGCAACAGAAATTTTGCGGATTGGTCAATCCGTTCGCGAGATATGGCAGTTTGGAGATAAGAAACGCTTGAGAAACTCAAAATTTTCGCAGTTCTGATGCTCGAAACGAATAACTAGAACCGCCTAGGGGAAAAGTGCGCATACCGTTGTAATCGGGCGAGTTTCTACTTTCAGATGCAACAGAAATTTTGCGGATTGGCCGATCCGTTCGCGAGATATGGCAGTTTAGACTTAAGAAACGCTTGAGAAACTCAAAATTTTCGCAGTTCTGATGCTCGACACGAATAACTAGAACGGCCTAGGGGAAAAGTGCGCATACCGTTGTAATCGGGCGAGTTTCTACTTTCAGATGCAGCAGAAATTTTGCGGATTGGTCAATCCGTTCGCGAGATATGGCAGTTTGGAGATAAGAAACGCTTGAGAAACTCAAAATTTTCGCAGTTCTGATGCTCGAAACGAATGACTAGAACCGCCTAGGGGAAAAGTGCGCATACCGTTGTAATCGGGCGAGTTCTACTTTCAGATGCAACAGAAATTTTGCGGATTGGTCAATCCGTTCGCGAGATATGGCAGTTTGGAGGTCAGAAACGCTTGAGAAACTCAAAATTTTCGCAGTTCTGATGCTCGAAACGAATGACTAGAACCGCCTAGGGGAAAAGTGCGCATACCGTTGTAATCGGGCGAGTTCTACTTTCAGATGCAACAGAAATTTGGCGGATTGATCAATCCGTTCGCGAGATATGGCAGTTTGGAGATAAGAAACGCTTGAGAAACTCAAAATTTTCGCAGTTCTGATGCTCGAAACGAATAACTAGAACAGCCTAGGGGAAAAGTGCGCATACCGTTGTAATCGGGCGAGTTTCTACTTTCAGATGCAGCAGAAATTTTGCGGATTGGTCAATCCGTTCGCGAGATATGGCAGTTTGGAGGTAAGAAACG
This sequence comes from Ptiloglossa arizonensis, assembly GCF_051014685.1. NCBI lineage: Eukaryota > Metazoa > Arthropoda > Insecta > Hymenoptera > Colletidae > Ptiloglossa > Ptiloglossa arizonensis. Next base: position 903,043 of record NW_027478586.1, read on the forward strand.
CTTGAGAAACTCAAAATTTTCGCAGTTCTGATGCTCGAAACGAATAACTGGAACGGCCTAGGGGAAAACTACACATACCGTTGTAATCGGGCGAGTTTCTACTTTCAGATGCAACAGAAATTTTGCCGATTGGTCGATCCGTTCGCGAGGTGTGGCAGTTTGGAAGTAAGAAACGCTTGAGAAACTGAAAATTTTCGCAGGTCTGACCCTCGAAACGAATAACTAGAACGGCCTAGGGGAAAACTACACCTACCGTTGTAATCGCGCGAGTTTCTACTTTCAGATGCAACAGAAATTTTGCGGATTTGTCGATCCGTTCGCGAGATGTGGCAGTTTGGAATTAAGAAACGCTTGAGAAACTCAAAATTTTCGCAGTTCTGATGCTCGAAACGAATAACTAGAACCGCCTAGGGGAAAAGTGCGCATACCGTTGTAATCGGGCGAGTTTCTACTTTCAAATGCAACAGAAATTTTGCGGATTTGTCAATCCGTTCGCGAGATATGGCAGTTTGGAGGTAAGAAACGCTTGAGAAACTCAAAATTTTCGCAGTTCTGATGCTCGAAACAAATAACTGGAACGGCCTAGGGGAAAACTACACATACCGTTGTAATCGGGCGAGTTTCTGCTTTCAGATGCAACAGAAATTTTGCAGATTGGTCGATCGGTTCGCGAGATGTGGCAGTTTGGAATTAAGAAACGCTTGAGAAACTCAAAATTTTCGCAGTTCTGATGCTCGAAACGAATAACTAGAACGGCCTAGGGGGAAAGTGCGCATACCGTTGTAATCGGGCGAGTTTCTACTTTCAAATGCAACAAAAATTTTGCGGATTGGTCAATCCGTTCGCGAGATGTGGTAGTTTGGAATTAAGAAACGCTTGAGAAACTCAAAATTTTCGCAGTTCTGATGCTCGAAACGAATAACTAGAACGGCCTCGGGGAAAACTACACATACCGTTGTAATCGGGCGAGTTTCTACTTTCAGATGCAACAGAAATTTTGCGGATTGGTCAATCCGTTCGCGAGATATGGCAGTTTGGAGATAAGAAACGCTTGAGAAACTCAAAATTCTCGCAGTTCTGATGCTCGAAACGAATGACTAGAACGGCCAAGGGGAGAAGTACGCATACCGTTGTAATCGGGCGAGTTTCTACTTTCAGGTGCAACAGAAATTTTGCGGATTGGCCGATCCGTTCGCGAGATATGGCAGTTTGGAGGTCAGAAACGCTTGAGAAACTCAAAATTTTCGCAGTTCTGATGCTCGAAACGAATGACTAGAACCGCCTAGGGGAAAAGTGCGCATACCGTTGTAATCGGGCGAGTTCTACTTTCAGATGCAACAGAAATTTGGCGGATTGATCAATCCGTTCGCGAGATATGGCAGTTTGGAGATAAGAAACGCTTGAGAAACTCAAAATTTTCGCAGTTCTGATGCTCGAAACGAATAACTAGAACGGCCTAGGGGAAAAGTGCGCATACCGTTGTAGTCGGGCGAGTTTCTGCTTTCAAATGCAACAAAAATTTTGCGGATTGGTCAATCCGTTCGCGAGATGTGGCAGTTTGGAATTAAGAAACGCTTGAGAAACTCAAAATTTTCGCAGTTCTGATGCTCGAAACGAATAACTGGAACGGCCTAGGGGAAAACTACACATACCGTTGTAATCGGGCGAGTTTCTACTTTCAGATGCAACAGAAATTTTGCCGATTGGTCGATCCGTTCGCGAGGTGTGGCAGTTTGGAAGTAAGAAACGCTTGAGAAACTGAAAATTTTCGCAGGTCTGACGCTCGAAACGAATAACTAGAACGGCCTAGGGGAAAACTACACCTACCGTTGTAATCGCGCGAGTTTCTACTTTCAGATGCAACAGAAATTTTGCGGATTGGTCGATCCGTTCGCGAGATGTGGCAGTTTGGAATTAAGAAACGCTTGAGAAACTCAAAATTTTCGCAGTTCTGATGCTCGAAACGAATAACTAGAACCGCCTAGGGGAAAAGTGCGCATACCGTTGTAATCGGGCGAGTTTCTACTTTCAAATGCAACAGAAATTTTGCGGATTTGTCAATCCGTTCGCGAGATATGGCAGTTTGGAGGTAAGAAACGCTTGAGAAACTCAAAATTTTCGCAGTTCTGATGCTCGAAACAAATAACTGGAACGGCCTAGGGGAAAAGTGCGCATACCGTTGTAATCGGGCTAGTTTCTACTTTCAAATGCAACAGAAATTTTGCGGATTTGTCAATCCGTTCGCGAGATATGGCAGTTTGGAGGTAAGAAACGCTTGAGAAACTCAAAATTTTCGCAGTTCTGATGCTCGAAACAAATAACTGGAACGGCCTAGGGGAAAACTACACATACCGTTGTAATCGGGCGAGTTTCTGCTTTCAGATGCAACAGAAATTTTGCAGATTGGTCGATCGGTTCGCGAGATGTGGCAGTTTGGAGTTAAGAAACGCTTGAGAAACTCAAAATTTTCGCAGTTCTGATGCTCGAAACGAATAACTAGAACGGCCTAGGGGGAAAGTGCGCATACCGTTGTAATCGGGCGAGTTTCTACTTTCAAATGCAACAAAAATTTTGCGGATTGGTCAATCCAATTGCGAGATGTGGTAGTTTGGAATTAAGAAACGCTTGAGAAACTCAAAATTTTCGCAGTTCTGATGCTCGAAACGAATAACTAGAACCGCCTAGGGGAAAAGTGCGCATACCGTTGTAATCGGGCGAGTTTCTACTTTCAAATGCAACAGAAATTTTGCGGATTTGTCAATCCGTTCGCGAGATATGGCAGTTTGGAGGTAAGAAACGCATGAGAAACTCAAAATTTTCGCAGTTCTGATGCTCGAAACAAATAACTGGAACGGCCTAGGGGAAAACTACACATACCGTTGTAATCGGGCGAGTTTCTGCTTTCAGATGCAACAGAAATTTTGCAGATTGGTCGATCGGTTCGCGAGATGTGGCAGTTTGGAATTAAGAAACGCTTGAGAAACTCAAAATTTTCGCAGTTCTGATGCTCGAAACGAATAACTAGAACGGCCTAGGGGGAAAGTGCGCATACCGTTGTAATCGGGCGAGTTTCTACTTTCAAATGCAACAGAAATTTTGCGGATTGGTCAATCCGTTCGCGAGATGTGGTAGTTTGGAATTAAGAAACGCTTGAGAAACTCAAAATTTTCGCAGTTCTGATGCTCGAAACAAATAACTGGAACGGCCTAGGGGAAAACAACACATACCGTTGTAATCGGGCGAGTTTCTGCTTTCAGATGCAACAGAAATTTTGCAGATTGGTCGATCGGTTCGCGAGATGTGGCAGTTTGGAATTAAGAAACGCTTGAGAAACTCAAAATTTTCGCAGTTCTGATGCTCGAAACGAATAACTAGAACGGCCTAGGGGGAAAGTGCGCATACCGTTGTAATCGGGCGAGTTTCTACTTTCAAATGCAACAAAAATTTTGCGGATTGGTCAATCCGTTCGCGAGATGTGGTAGTTTGGAATTAAGAAACGCTTGAGAAACTCAAAATTTTCGCAGTTCTGATGCTCGAAACGAATAACTAGAACGGCCTCGGGGAAAACTACACATACCGTTGTAATCGGGCGAGTTTCTACTTTCAGATGCAACAGAAATTTTGCGGATTGGTCAATCCGTTCGCGAGATGTGGTAGTTTGGAATTAAGAAACGCTTGAGAAACTCAAAATTTTCGCAGTTCTGATGCTCGAAACGAATAACTAGAACGGCCTCGGGGAAAACTACACATACCGTTGTAATCGGGCGAGTTTCTACTTTCAGATGCAACAGAAATTTTGCGGATTGGTCAATCCGTTCGCGAGATGTGGTAGTTTGGAATTAAGAAACGCTTGAGAAACTCAAAATTTTCGCAGTTCTGATGCTCGAAACGAATAACTAGAACGGCCTCGGGGAAAACTACACATACCGTTGTAATCGGGCGAGTTTCTACTTTCAGATGCAACAGAAATTTTGCGGATTGGTCAATCCGTTCGCGAGATATGGCAGTTTGGAGATAAGAAACGCTTGAGAAACTCAAAATTCTCGCAGTTCTGATGCTCGAAACGAATGACTAGAACGGCCAAGTGGATAAGTACGCATACCGTTGTAATCGGGCGAGTTTCTGCTTTCAGATGCAACAGAAATTTTGCAGATTGGTCGATCGGTTCGCGAGATGTGGCAGTTTGGAATTAAGAAACGCTTGAGAAACTCAAAATTTTCGCAGTTCTGATGCTCGAAACGAATAACTAGAACGGCCTAGGGGGAAAGTGCGCATACCGTTGCAATCGGGCGAGTTTCTACTTTCAAATGCAACAAAAATTTTGCGGATTGGTCAATCCGTTCGCGAGATGTGGTAGTTTGGAATTAAGAAACGCTTGAGAAACTCAAAAGTTTCGCAGTTCTGATGCTCGAAACGAATAACTAGAACGGCCTCGGGGAAAACTACACATACCGTTGTAATCGGGCGAGTTTCTACTTTCAGATGCAACAGAAATTTTGCGGATTGGTCAATCCGTTCGCGAGATATGGCAGTTTGGAGATAAGAAACGCTTGAGAAACTCAAAATTCTCGCAGTTCTGATGCTCGAAACGAATGACTAGAACGGCCAAGGGGAGAAGTACGCATACCGTTGTAATCGGGCGAGTTTCTACTTTCAGGTGCAACAGAAATTTTGCGGATTGGCCGATCCGTTCGCGAGATATGGCAGTTTGGAGGTCAGAAACGCTTGAGAAACTCAAAATTTTCGCAGTTCTGATGCTCGAAACGAATGACTAGAACCGCCTAGGGGAAAAGTGCGCATACCGTTGTAATCGGGCGAGTTCTACTTTCAGATGCAACAGAAATTTGGCGGATTGATCAATCCGTTCGCGAGATATGGCAGTTTGGAGATAAGAAACGCTTGAGAAACTCAAAATTTTCGCAGTTCTGATGCTCGAAACGAATAACTAGAACGGCCTAGGGGAAAAGTGCGCATACCGTTGTAATCGGGCGAGTTTCTGCTTTCAAATGCAACAAAAATTTTGCGGATTGGTCAATCCGTTCGCGAGATGTGGCAGTTTGGAATTAAGAAACGCTTGAGAAACTCAAAATTTTCGCAGTTCTGATGCTCGAAACGAATAACTGGAACGGCCTAGGGGAAAACTACACATACCGTTGTAATCGGGCGAGTTTCTACTTTCAGATGCAACAGAAATTTTGCCGATTGGTCGATCCGTTCGCGAGGTGTGGCAGTTTGGAAGTAAGAAACGCTTGAGAAACTGAAAATTTTCGCAGGTCTGACGCTCGAAACGAATAACTAGAACGGCCTAGGGGAAAACTACACCTACCGTTGTAATCGCGCGAGTTTCTACTTTCAGATGCAACAGAAATTTTGCGGATTGGTCGATCCGTTCGCGAGATGTGGCAGTTTGGAATTAAGAAACGCTTGAGAAACTCAAAATTTTCGCAGTTCTGATGCTCGAAACGAATAACTAGAACCGCCTAGGGGAAAAGTGCGCATACCGTTGTAATCGGGCGAGTTTCTACTTTCAAATGCAACAGAAATTTTGCGGATTTGTCAATCCGTTCGCGAGATATGGCAGTTTGGAGGTAAGAAACGCTTGAGAAACTCAAAATTTTCGCAGTTCTGATGCTCGAAACAAATAACTGGAACGGCCTAGGGGAAAACTACACATACCGTTGTAATCGGGCGAGTTTCTGCTTTCAGATGCAACAGAAATTTTGCAGATTGGTCGATCGGTTCGCGAGATGTGGCAGTTTGGAATTAAGAAACGCTTGAGAAACTCAAAATTTTCGCAGTTCTGATGCTCGAAACGAATAACTAGAACGGCCTAGGGGGAAAGTGCGCATACCGTTGTAATCGGGCGAGTTTCTACTTTCAAATGCAACAAAAATTTTGCGGATTGGTCAATCCAATTGCGAGATGTGGTAGTTTGGAATTAAGAAACGCTTGAGAAACTCAAAATTTTCGCAGTTCTGATGCTCGAAACGAATAACTAGAACCGCCTAGGGGAAAAGTGCGCATACCGTTGTAATCGGGCGAGTTTCTACTTTCAAATGCAACAGAAATTTTGCGGATTTGTCAATCCGTTCGCGAGATATGGCAGTTTGGAGGTAAGAAACGCTTGAGAAACTCAAAATTTTCGCAGTTCTGATGCTCGAAACAAATAACTGGAACGGCCTAGGGGAAAACTACACATACCGTTGTAATCGGGCGAGTTTCTGCTTTCAGATGCAACAGAAATTTTGCAGATTGGTCGATCGGTTCGCGAGATGTGGCAGTTTGGAATTAAGAAACGCTTGAGAAACTCAAAATTTTCGCAGTTCTGATGCGAATAACTAGAACGGCCTAGGGGGAAAGTGCGCATACCGTTGTAATCGGGCGAGTTTCTACTTTCAAATGCAACAAAAATTTTGCGGATTGGTCAATCCGTTCGCGAGATGTGGTAGTTTGGAATTAAGAAACGCTTGAGAAACTCAAAATTTTCGCAGTTCTGATGCTCGAAACGAATAACTAGAACGGCCTCGGGGAAAACTACACATACCGTTGTAATCGGGCGAGTTTCTACTTTCAGATGCAACAGAAATTTTGCGGATTGGTCAATCCGTTCGCGAGATATGGCAGTTTGGAGATAAGAAACGCTTGAGAAACTCAAAATTCTCGCAGTTCTGGTGCTCGAAACGAATGACTAGAACGGCCAAGGGGAGAAGTACGCATACCGTTGTAATCGGGCGAGTTTCTACTTTCAGGTGCAACAGAAATTTTGCCGATTGGTCGATCCGTTCGCGAGGTGTGGCAGTTTGGAAGTAAGAAACGCTTGAGAAACTGAAAATTTTCTCAGGTCTGACGCTCGAAACGAATAACTAGAACGGCCTAGGGGAAAACTACACCTACCGTTGCAATCGCGCGAGTTTCTACTTTCAGATGCAACAGAAATTTTGCGGATTGGTCGATCCGTTCGCGAGATGTGGCAGTTTGGAATTAAGAAACGCTTGAGAAACTCAAAATTTTCGCAGTTCTGATGCTCGAAACGAATAACTAGAACCGCCTAGGGGAAAAGTGCGCATACCGTTGTAATCGGGCGAGTTTCTACTTTCAAATGCAACAGAAATTTTGCGGATTTGTCAATCCGTTCGCGAGATATGGCAGTTTGGAGGTAAGAAACGCTTGAGAAACTCAAAATTTTCGCAGTTCTGATGCTCGAAACGAATAACTGGAACGGCCTAGGGGAAAACTACACATACCGTTGTAATCGGGCGAGTTTCTACTTTCAGGTGCAACAGAAATTTTGCGGATTGATCAATCCGTTCGCGAGATATGGCAGTTTGGATATAAGGAACGCTTTAGAAACTCAAAATTTTCGCAGTTCTGATGCTCGAAACGAATAACTGTAACGGTCTAGGGGAAAACTACACATACCGTTGTAATCGGGCGAGTTTCTACTTTCAGATGCAACAGAAATTTTGCGGATTGGTCAATCCGTTCGCGAGATATGGCAGTTTGGACGTAAGAAACGCTTGAGAAACTCAAAATTTTCGCAGTTCTGATGCTCGAAACGAATGACTAGAACCGCCTAGGGGAAAAGTGCGCATACCGTGGTAATCGGGCGAGTTCTACTTTCAGATGCAACAGAAATTTGGCGGATTGATCAATCCGTTCGCGAGATATGGCAGTTTGGAGATAAGAAACGCTTGAGAAACTCAAAATTTTCGCAGTTCTGATGCTCGAAACGAATAACTAGAACCGCCTAGGGGAAAAGTGCGCATACCGTTGTAATCGGGCGAGTTTCTACTTTCAGATGCAACAGAAATTTTGCGGATTGGTCAATCCGTTCGCGAGATATGGCAGTTTGGAGGTAAGAAACGCTTGAGAAACTCAAAATTTTCGCAGTTCTGATGCTCGAAACGAATAACTGGAACGGCCTAGGGGAAAACTACACATACCGTTGTAATCGGGCGAGTTTCTACTTTCAGATGCAACAGAAATTTTGCCGATTGGTCGATCCGTTCGCGAGGTGTGGCAGTTTGGAAGTAAGAAACGCTTGAGAAACTGAAAATTTTCGCAGGTCTGACGCTCGAAACGAATAACTAGAACGGCCTAGGGGAAAACTACACCTACCGTTGCAATCGCGCGAGTTTCTACTTTCAGATGCAACAGAAATTTTGCGGATTGGTCGATCCGTTCGCGAGATGTGGCAGTTTGGAATTAAGAAACGCTTGAGAAACTCAAAATTTTCGCAGTTCTGATGCTCGAAACGAATAACTAGAACCGCCTAGGGGAAAAGTGCGCATACCGTTGTAATCGGGCGAGTTTCTACTTTCAAATGCAACAGAAATTTTGCGGATTTGTCAATCCGTTCGCGAGATATGGCAGTTTGGAGGTAAGAAACGCTTGAGAAACTCAAAATTTTCGCAGTTCTGATGCTCGAAACGAATAACTGGAACGGCCTAGGGGAAAACTACACATACCGTTGTAATCGGGCGAGTTTCTGCTTTCAGATGCAACAGAAATTTTGCAGATTGGTCGATCGGTTCGCGAGATGTGGCAGTTTGGAAATAAGAAACGCTTGAGAAACTCAAAATTTTCGCAGTTCTGATGCTCGAAACGAATAACTAGAACGGCCTAGGGGAAAAGTGCGCATACCGTTGTAATCGGGCGAGTTTCTACTTTCAGGTGCAACAGAAATTTTGCGGATTGATCAATCCGTTCGCGAGATATGGCAGTTTGGATATAAGGAACGCTTTAGAAACTCAAAATTTTCGCAGTTCTGATGCTCGAAACGAATAACTGTAACGGTCTAGGGGAAAACTACACATACCGTTGTAATCGGGCGAGTTTCTACTTTCAGATGCAACAGAAATTTTGCAGATTGGTCGATCGGTTCGCGAGATGTGGCAGTTTGGAGGTAAGAAACGCTTGAGAAACTCAAAATTTTCGCAGATCTGATGCTCGAAACGAATAACTAGAACCGCCTAGGGGAAGAGTGCGCATACCATTGTAATCGGGCGAGTTTCTACTTTCAAATGCAACAGAAATTTTGCGGATTTGTCAATTCGTTCGCGAGATATGGCAGTTTGGAGGTAAGAAACGCTTGAGAAACTCAAAATTTTCAAAGTTCTGATGCTCGAAACGAATAACTGGAACGGCCTAGGGGAAAACTACACATACCGTTGTAATCGGGCGAGTTTCTACTTTCAGATGCAACAGAAATTTTGCCGATTGGTCGATCCGTTCGCGAGGTGTGGCAGTTTGGAAGTAAGAAACGCTTGAGAAACTGAAAATTTTCGCAGGTCTGACGCTCGAAACGAATAACTAGAACGGCCTAGGGGAAAACTACACCTACCGTTGTAATCGGGCGAGTTTCTACTTTCAGATGCAACAGAAATTCTGCGGATTTTACGATCCGTTCGCGAGATGTGGCAGTTTGGAATTAAGAAACGCTTGAGAAACTCAAAATTTTCGCAGTTCTGATGCTCGAAACGAATAACTAGAACCGCCTAGGGAAAAGTGCGCATACGGTTGTAATCGGGCGAGTTTCTACTTTCAGATGCAACAGAAATTTTGCGGATTGGTCAATCCGTTCGCGAGATATGGCAGTTTGGAGGTAAGAAACGCTTGAGAAACTCAAAATTTTCGCAGTTCTCATGCTCGAAACGAATAACTAGAACCGCCTAGGGGAAAAGTGCGCATACCTTTGTAATCGGGCGAGTTTCTACTTTCAAATGCAACAGAAATTTTGCGGATTTGTCAATCCGTTCGCGAGATATGGCAGTTTGGAAGTAAGAAACGCTTGAGAATCTCAAAATTTTCGCAGTTCTGATGCTCGAAACGAATAACTGGAACGGCCTAGGGGAAAACTACACATACCGTTGTAATCGGGCGAGTTTCTACTTTCAGGTGCAACAGAAATTTTGTGGATTGATCAATCCGTTCGCGAGATGTGGCTGTTTGGAGGTAAGAAACGCTTGAGAAACTCAAAATTTTCGCAGTTCTGATGCTCGAAACGAATAACTAGAACCGCCTAGGGGAAAAGTGCGCATACCGTTGTAATCGGGCGAGTTTCTACTTTCAAATGCAACAGAAATTTTGCGGATTAGTCAATCCGCTCGCGAGATATGGCAGTTTGGAGGTAAGAAACGCTTGAGAAACTCAAAATTTTCGCAGTTCTGATGCTCGAAACAAATAACTGGAACGGCCTAGGGGAAAACTACACATACCGTTGTAATCGGGCGAGTTTCTGCTTTCAGATGCAACAGAAATTTTGCAGATTGGTCGATCGGTTCGCGAGATGTGGCAGTTTGGAATTAAGAAACGCTTGAGAAACTCAAAATTTTCGCAGTTCTGATGCTCGAAACGAATAACTAGAACGGCCTAGGGGGAAAGTGCGCATACCGTTGTAATCGGGCGAGTTTCTACTTTCAAATGCAACAAAAATTTTGCGGATTGGTCAATCCGTTCGCGAGATGTGGTAGTTTGGAATTAAGAAACGCTTGAGAAACTCAAAATTTTCGCAGTTCTGATGCTCGAAACGAATAACTAGAACGGCCTCGGGGAAAACTACACATACCGTTGTAATCGGGCGAGTTTCTACTTTCAGATGCAACAGAAATTTTGCGGATTGGTCAATCCGTTCGCGAGATATGGCAGTTTGGAGATAAGAAACGCTTGAGAAACTCAAAATTCTCGCAGTTCTGATGCTCGAAACGAATGACTAGAACGGCCAAGGGGAGAAGTACGCATACCGTTGTAATCGGGCGAGTTTCTACTTTCAGATGCAACAGAAATTTGGCGGATTGATCAATCCGTTCGCGAGATATGGCAGTTTGGAGATAAGAAACGCTTGAGAAACTCAAAATTTTCGCAGTTCTGATGCTCGAAACGAATAACTAGAACCGCCTAGGGGAAAAGTGCGCATACCGTTGTAATCGGACGAGTTTCTACTTTCAGATGCAACAGAAATTTTGCGGATTGGTCAATCCGTTCGCGAGATATGGCAGTTTGGAGGTAAGAAACGCTTGAGAAACTCAAAATTTTCGCAGTTCTGATGCTCGAAACGAATAACTGGAACGGCCTAGGGGAAAACTACACATACCGTTGTAATCGGGCGAGTTTCTACTTTCAGATGCAACAGAAATTTTGCCGATTGGTCGATCCGTTCGCGAGGTGTGGCAGTTTGGAAGTAAGAAACGCTTGAGAAACTGAAAATTTTCGCAGGTCTGACGCTCGAAACGAATAACTAGAACGGCCTAGGGGAAAACTACACCTACCGTTGTAATCGCGCGAGTTTCTACTTTCAGATGCAACAGAAATTTTGCGGATTGGTCGATCCGTTCGCGAGATGTGGCAGTTTGGAATTAAGAAACGCTTGAGAAACTCAAAATTTTCGCAGTTCTGATGCTCGAAACGAATAACTAGAACCGCCTAGGGGAAAAGTGCGCATACCGTTGTAATCGGGCGAGTTTCTACTTTCAAATGCAACAGAAATTTTGCGGATTTGTCAATCCGTTCGCGAGATATGGCAGTTTGGAGGTAAGAAACGCTTGAGAAACTCAAAATTTTCGCAGTTCTGATGCTCGAAACAAATAACTGGAACGGCCTAGGGGAAAACTACACATACCGTTGTAATCGGGCGAGTTTCTGCTTTCAGATGCAACAGAAATTTTGCAGATTGGTCGATCGGTTCGCGAGATGTGGCAGTTTGGAATTAAGAAACGCTTGAGAAACTCAAAATTTTCGCAGTTCTGATGCTCGAAACGAATAACTAGAACGGCCTAGGGGGAAAGTGCGCATACCGTTGTAATCGGGCGAGTTTCTACTTTCAAATGCAACAAAAATTTTGCGGATTGGTCAATCCGTTCGCGAGATGTGGTAGTTTGGAATTAAGAAACGCTTGAGAAACTCAAAATTTTCGCAGTTCTGATGCTCGAAACGAATAACTAGAACCGCCTAGGGGAAAAGTGCGCATACCGTTGTAATCGGGCGAGTTTCTACTTTCAAATGCAACAGAAATTTTGCGGATTTGTCAATCCGTTCGCGAGATATGGCAGTTTGGAGGTAAGAAACGCTTGAGAAACTCAAAATTTTCGCAGTTCTGATGCTCGAAACAAATAACTGGAACGGCCTAGGGGAAAACTACACATACCGTTGTAATCGGGCGAGTTTCTGCTTTCAGATGCAACAGAAATTTTGCAGATTGGTCGATCGGTTCGCGAGATGTGGCAGTTTGGAATTAAGAAACGCTTGAGAAACTCAAAATTTTCGCAGTTCTGATGCTCGAAACGAATAACTAGAACGGCCTCGGGGAAAACTACACATACCGTTGTAATCGGGCGAGTTTCTACTTTCAGATGCAACAGAAATTTTGCGGATTGGCCAATCCGTTCGCGAGATATGGCAGTTTGGAGATAAGAAACGCTTGAGAAACTCAAAATTCTCGCATTTCTGATGCTCGAAACGAATGACTAGAACGGCCAAGGGGAGAAGTACGCATACCGTTGTAATCGGGCGAGTTTCTACTTTCAGATGCAACAGAAATTTGGCGGATTGATCAATCCGTTCGCGAGATATGGCAGTTTGGAGATAAGAAACGCTTGAGAAACTCAAAATTTTCGCAGTTCTGATGCTCGAAACGAATAACTAGAACCGCCTAGGGGAAAAGTGCGCATACCGTTGTAATCGGGCGAGTCTCTACTTTCAGATGCAACAGAAATTTTGCGGATTGGTCAATCCGTTCGCGAGATATGGCAGTTTGGAGGTAAGAAACGCTTGAGAAACTCAAAATTTTCGCAGTTCTGATGCTCGAAACGAATAACTGGAACGGCCTAGGGGAAAACTACACATACCGTTGTAATCGGGCGAGTTTCTACTTTCAGATGCAACAGAAATTTTGCCGATTGGTCGATCCGTTCGCGAGGTGTGGCAGTTTGGAAGTAAGAAACGCTTGAGAAACTGAAAATTTTCGCAGGTCTGACGCTCGAAACGAATAACTAGAACGGCCTAGGGGAAAACTACACCTCCCGTTGTAATCGCGCGAGTTTCTACTTTCAGATGCAACAGAAATTTTGCGGATTGGTCGATCCGTTCGCGAGATGTGGCAGTTTGGAATTAAGAAACGCTTGAGAAACTCAAAATTTTCGCAGTTCTGATGCTCGAAACGAATAACTAGAACCGCCTAGGGGAAAAGTGCGCATACCGTTGTAATCGGGCGAGTTTCTACTTTCAAATGCAACAGAAATTTTGCGGATTTGTCAATCCGTTCGCGAGATATGGCAGTTTGGAGGTAAGAAACGCTTGAGAAACTCAAAATTTTCGCAGTTCTGATGCTCGAAACAAATAACTGGAACGGCCTAGGGGAAAACTACACATACCGTTGTAATCGGGCGAGTTTCTGCTTTCAGATGCAACAGAAATTTTGCAGATTGGTCGATCGGTTCGCGAGATGTGGCAGTTTGGAATTAAGAAACGCTTGAGAAACTCAAAATTTTCGCAGTTCTGATGCTCGAAACGAATAACTAGAACGGCCTAGGGGGAAAGTGCGCATACCGTTGTAATCGGGCGAGTTTCTACTTTCAAATGCAACAAAAATTTTGCGGATTGGTCAATCCGTTCGCGAGATGTGGTAGTTTGGAATTAAGAAACGCTTGAGAAACTCAAAATTTTCGCAGTTCTGATGCTCGAAACGAATAACTAGAACCGCCTAGGGGAAAAGTGCGCATACCGTTGTAATCGGGCGAGTTTCTACTTTCAAATGCAACAGAAATTTTGCGGATTTGTCAATCCGTTCGCGAGATATGGCAGTTTGGAGGTAAGAAACGCTTGAGAAACTCAAAATTTTCGCAGTTCTGATGCTCGAAACAAATAACTGGAACGGCCTAGGGGAAAACTACACATACCGTTGTAATCGGGCGAGTTTCTGCTTTCAGATGCAACAGAAATTTTGCAGATTGGTCGATCGGTTCGCGAGATGTGGCAGTTTGGAATTAAGAAACGCTTGAGAAACTCAAAATTTTCGCAGTTCTGATGCTCGAAACGAATAACTAGAACGGCCTCGGGGAAAACTACACATACCGTTGTAATCGGGCGAGTTTCTACTTTCAGATGCAACAGAAATTTTGCGGATTGGTCAATCCGTTCGCGAGATATGGCAGTTTGGAGATAAGAAACGCTTGAGAAACTCAAAATTCTCGCAGTTCTGATGCTCGAAACGAATGACTAGAACGGCCAAGGGGAGAAGTACGCATACCGTTGTAATCGGGCGAGTTTCTACTTTCAGGTGCAACAGAAATTTTGCGGATTGATCAATCCGTTCGCGAGATATGGCAGTTTGGATATAAGGAACGCTTTAGAAACTCAAAATTTTCGCAGTTCTGATGCTCGAAACGAATAACTGTAACGGCCTAGGGGAAAACTACACATACCGTTGTAATCGGGCGAGATTCTACTTTCAGATGCAACAGAAATTTTGCCGATTGGTCGATCCGTTCGCGAGGTGTGGCAGTTTGGACGTAAGAAACGCTTGAGAAACTCAAAGTTTTCGCAGTTCTGATGCTCGAAACGAATGACTAGAACCGCCTAGGGGAAAAGTGCGCATACCGTGGTAATCGGGCGAGTTCTACTTTCAGATGCAACAGAAATTTGGCGGATTGATCAATCCGTTCGCGAGATATGGCAGTTTGGAGATAAGAAACGCTTGAGAAACTCAAAATTTTCGCAGTTCTGATGCTCGAAACGAATAACTAGAACCGCCTAGGGGAAAAGTGCGCATACCGTTGTAATCGGGCGAGTTTCTACTTTCAGACGCAACAGAAATTTTGCGGATTGGTCAATCCGTTCGCGAGATATGGCAGTTTGGAGGTAATAAACGCTTGAGAAACTCAAAATTTTCGCAGTTCTGATGCTCGAAACGAATAACTGGAACGGCCTAGGGGAAAACTACACATACCGTTGTAATCGGGCGAGTTTCTACTTTCAGATGCAACAGAAATTTTGCCGATTGGTCGATCCGTTCGCGAGGTGTGGCAGTTTGGAAGTAAGAAACGCTTGAGAAACTGAAAATTTTCGCAGGTCTGACGCTCGAAACGAATAACTAGAACGGCCTAGGGGAAAACTACACCTACCGTTGCAATCGCGCGAGTTTCTACTTTCAGATGCAACAGAAATTTTGCGGATTGGTCGATCCGTTCGCGAGATGTGGCAGTTTGGAATTAAGAAACGCTTGAGAAACTCAAAATTTTCGCAGTTCTGATGCTCGAAACGAATAACTAGAACCGCCTAGGGGAAAAGTGCGCATACCGTTGTAATCGGGTGAGTTTCTACTTTCAAATGCAACAGAAATTTTGCGGATTTGTCAATCCGTTCGCGAGATATGGCAGTTTGGAGGTAAGAAACGCTTGAGAAACTCAAAATTTTCGCAGTTCTGATGCTCGAAACGAATAACTGGAAAGGCCTAGAGGAAAACTACACATACCGTTGTAATCGGGCGAGTTTCTGCTTTCAGATGCAACAGACATTTTGCAGATTGGTCGATCGGTTCGCGAGATGTGGCAGTTTGGAAATAAGAAACGCTTGAGAAACTCAAAATTTTCGCAGTTCTGATGCTCGAAACGAATAACTAGAACGGCCTAGGGGGAAAGTGCGCATACCGTTGTAATCGGGCGAGTTTCTAGTTTCAAATGCAACAAAAATTTTGCGGATTGGTCAATCCGTTCGCGAGATGTGGTAGTTTGGAATTAAGAAACGCTTGAGAAACTCAAAATTTTCGCAGTTCTGATGCTCGAAACGAATAACTAGAACGGCCTCGGGGAAAACTACACATACCGTTGTAATCGGGCGAGTTTCTACTTTCAGATGCAACAGAAATTTTGCGGATTGGTCAATCCGTTCGCGAGATATGGCAGTTTGGAGATAAGAAACGCTTGAGAAACTCAAAATTCTCGCAGTTCTGATGCTCGAAACGAATGACTAGAACGGCCAAGGGGAGAAGTACGCATACCGTTGTAATCGGGCGAGTTTCTACTTTCAGGTGCAACAGAAATTTTGCGGATTGATCAATCCGTTCGCGAGATATGGCAGTTTGGATATAAGGAACGCTTTAGAAACTCAAAATTTTCGCAGTTCTGATGCTCGAAACGAATAACTGTAACGGTCTAGGGGAAAACTACACATACCGTTGTAATCGGACGAGTTTCTACTTTCAGATGCAACAGAAATTTTGCGGATTGGTCAATCCGTTCGCGACATATGGCAGTTTGGAGGTAAGAAACGCTTGAGAAACTCAAAATTTTCGCAGATCTGATGCTCGAAACGAATAACTAGAACCGCCTAGGGGAAAAGTGCGCATACCATTGTAATCGGGCGAGTTTCTACTTTCAAATGCAACAGAAATTTTGCGGATTTGTCAATCCGTTCGCGAGATATGGCAGTTTGGAGGTAAGAAACGCTTGAGAAACTCAAAATTTTCGCAGTTCTGATGCTCGAAACGAATAACTGGAACGGCCTAGGGGAAAACTACACATACCGTTGTAATCGGGCGAGTTTCTACTTTCAGATGCAACAGAAATTTTGCCGATTGGTCGATCCGTTCGCGAGGTGTGGCAGTTTGGAAGTAAGAAACGCTTGAGAAACTGAAAATTTTCGCAGGTCTGACGCTCGAAACGAATAACTAGAACGGCCTAGGGGAAAACTACACCTACCGTTGTAATCGGGCGAGTTTCTACTTTCAGATGCAACAGAAATTTTGCGGATTTTACGATCCGTTCGCGAGATGTGGCAGTTTGGAATTAAGAAACGCTTGAGAAACTCAAAATTTTCGCAGTTCTGATGCTCGAAACGAATAACTAGAACCGCCTAGGGAAAAGTGCGCATACGGTTGTAATCGGGCGAGTTTCTACTTTCAGATGCAACAGAAATTTTACGGATTGGTCAATCCGTTCGCGAGATATGGCAGTTTGGAGGTAAGAAACGCTTGAGAAACTCAAAGTTTTCGCAGTTCTCATGCTCGAAACGAATAACTAGAACCGCCTAGGGGAAAAGTGCGCATACCTTTGTAATCGGGCGAGTTTCTACTTTCAAATGCAACAGAAATTTTGCGGATTTGTCAATCCGTTCGCGAGATATGGCAGTTTGGAGGTAAGAAACGCTTGAGAAACTCAAAATTTTCGCAGTTCTGATGCTCGAAACGAATAACTGGAACGGCCTAGGGGAAAACTACACATACCGTTGTAATCGGGCGAGTTTCTACTATCAGGTGCAACAGAAATTTTGTGGATTGGTCAATCCGTTCGCGAGATGTGGCTGTTTGGAGGTAAGAAACGCTTGAGAAACTCAAAATTTTCGCAGTTCTGATGCTCGAAACGAATAACTAGAACCGCCTAGGGGAAAAGTGCGCATACCGTTGTAATCGGGCGAGTTTCTACTTTCAAATGCAACAAAAATTTTGCGGATTGGTCAATCCGTTCGCGAGATGTGGTAGTTTGGAATTAAGAAACGCTTGAGAAACTCAAAATTTTCGCAGTTCTGATGCTCGAAACGAATAACTGTAACGGTCTAGGGGAAAACTACACATACCGTTGTAATCGGACGAGTTTCTACTTTCAGATGCAACAGAAATTTTGCGGATTGGTCAATCCGTTCGCGACATATGGCAGTTTGGAGGTAAGAAACGCTTGAGAAACTCAAAATTTTCGCAGATCTGATGCTCGAAACGAATAACTAGAACCGCCTAGGGGAAAAGTGCGCATACCATTGTAATCGGGCGAGTTTCTACTTTCAAATGCAACAGAAATTTTGCGGATTTGTCAATCCGTTCGCGAGATATGGCAGTTTGGAGGTAAGAAACGCTTGAGAAACTCAAAATTTTCGCAGTTCTGATGCTCGAAACGAATAACTGGAACGGCCTAGGGGAAAACTACACATACCGTTGTAATCGGGCGAGTTTCTACTTTCAGATGCAACAGAAATTTTGCCGATTGGTCGATCCGTTCGCGAGGTGTGGCAGTTTGGAAGTAAGAAACGCTTGAGAAACTGAAAATTTTCGCAGGTCTGACGCTCGAAACGAATAACTAGAACGGCCTAGGGGAAAACTACACCTACCGTTGTAATCGGGCGAGTTTCTACTTTCAGATGCAACAGAAATTTTGCGGATTTTACGATCCGTTCGCGAGATGTGGCAGTTTGGAATTAAGAAACGCTTGAGAAACTCAAAATTTTCGCAGTTCTGATGCTCGAAACGAATAACTAGAACCGCCTAGGGAAAAGTGCGCATACGGTTGTAATCGGGCGAGTTTCTACTTTCAGATGCAACAGAAATTTTACGGATTGGTCAATCCGTTCGCGAGATATGGCAGTTTGGAGGTAAGAAACGCTTGAGAAACTCAAAGTTTTCGCAGTTCTCATGCTCGAAACGAATAACTAGAACCGCCTAGGGGAAAAGTGCGCATACCTTTGTAATCGGGCGAGTTTCTACTTTCAAATGCAACAGAAATTTTGCGGATTTGTCAATCCGTTCGCGAGATATGGCAGTTTGGAGGTAAGAAACGCTTGAGAAACTCAAAATTTTCGCAGTTCTGATGCTCGAAACGAATAACTGGAACGGCCTAGGGGAAAACTACACATACCGTTGTAATCGGGCGAGTTTCTACTTTCGGGTGCAACAGAAATTTTGTGGATTGGTCAATCCGTTCGCGAGATGTGGCTGTTTGGAGGTAAGAAACGCTTGAGAAACTCAAAATTTTCGCAGTTCTGATGCTCGAAACGAATAACTAGAACCGCCTAGGGGAAAAGTGCGCATACCGTTGTAATCGGGCGAGTTTCTACTTTCAAATGCAACAGAAATTTTGCGGATTTGTCAATCCGTTCGCGAGATATGGCAGTTTGGAGGTAAGAAACGCTTGAGAAACTCAAAATTTTCGCAGTTCTGATGCTCGAAACAAATAACTGGAACGGCCTAGGGGAAAACTACACATACCGTTGTAATCGGGCGAGTTTCTGCTTTCAGATGCAACAGAAATTTTGCAGATTGGTCGATCGGTTCGCGAGATGTGGCAGTTTGGAATTAAGAAACGCTTGAGAAACTCAAAATTTTCGCAGTTCTGATGCTCGAAACGAATAACTAGAACGGCCTAGGGGGAAAGTGCGCATACCGTTGTAATCGGGCGAGTTTCTGCTTTCAAATGCAACAAAAATTTTGCGGATTGGTCAATCCGTTCGCGAGATGTGGTAGTTTGGAATTAAGAAACGCTTGAGAAACTCAAAATTTTCGCAGTTCTGATGCTCGAAACGAATAACTAGAACGGCCTCGGGGAAAACTACACATACCCTTGTAATCGGGCGAGTTTCTACTTTCAGATGCAACAGAAATTTTGCGGATTGGTCAATCCGTTCGCGAGATATGGCAGTTTGGAGATAAGAAACGCTTGAGAAACTCAAAATTCTCGCAGTTCTGATGCTCGAAACGAATGACTAGAACGGCCAAGGGGAGAAGTACGCATACCGTTGTAATCGGGCGAGTTTCTACTTTCAGGTGCAACAGAAATTTTGCGGATTGGCCGATCCGTTCGCGAGATATGGCAGTTTGGAGGTCAGAAACGCTTGAGAAACTCAAAATTTTCGCAGTTCTGATGCTCGAAACGAATGACTAGAACCGCCTAGGGGAAAAGTGCGCATACCGTTGTAATCGGGCGAGTTCTACTTTCAGATGCAACAGAAATTTGGCGGATTGATCAATCCGTTCGCGAGATATGGCAGTTTGGAGATAAGAAACGCTTGAGAAACTCAAAATTTTCGCAGTTCTGATGCTCGAAACGAATAACTAGAACCGCCTAGGGGAAAAGTGCGCATACCGTTGTAATCGGGCGAGTTTCTACTTTCAAATGCAACAGAAATTTTGCGGATTTGTCAATCCGTTCGCGAGATATGGCAGTTTGGAGGTAAGAAACGCTTGAGAAACTCAAAATTTTCGCAGTTCTGATGCTCGAAACAAATAACTGGAACGGCCTAGGGGAAAACTACACATACCGTGGTAATCGGGCGAGTTTCTGCTTTCAGATGCAACAGAAATTTTGCAGATTGGTCGATCGGTTCGCGAGATGTGGCAGTTTGGAATTAAGAAACGCTTGAGAAACTCAAAATTTTCGCAGTTCTGATGCTCGAAACGAATAACTAGAACGGCCTAGGGGGAAAGTGCGCATACCGTTGTAATCGGGCGAGTTTCTACTTTCAAATGCAACAAAAATTTTGCGGATTGGTCAATCCGTTCGCGAGATGTGGTAGTTTGGAATTAAGAAACGCTTGAGAAACTCAAAATTTTCGCAGTTCTGATGCTCGAAACGAATAACTAGAACGGCCTCGGGGAAAACTACACATACCGTTGTAATCGGGCGAGTTTCTACTTTCAGATGCAACAGAAATTTTGCGGATTGGTCAATCCGTTCGCGAGATATGGCAGTTTGGAGATAAGAAACGCTTGACAAACTCAAAATTCTCGCAGTTCTGATGCTCGAAACGAATGACTAGAACGGCCAAGGGGAGAAGTACGCATACCGTTGTAATCGGGCGAGTTTCTACTTTCAGGTGCAACAGAAATTTTGCGGATTGATCAATCCGTTCGCGAGATATGGCAGTTTGGATATAAGGAACGCTTTAGAAACTCAAAATTTTCGCAGTTCTGATGCTCGAAACGAATAACTGTAACGGCCTAGGGGAAAACTACACATACCGTTGTAATCGGGCGAGTTTCTACCTTCAGATGCAACAGAAATTTTGCCGATTGGTCGATCCGTTCGCGAGGTGTGGCAGTTTGGACGTAAGAAACGCTTGAGAAACTCAAAATTTTCGCAGTTCTGATGCTCGAAACGAATAACTAGAACGGCCTAGGGGGAAAGTGCGCATACCGTTGTAATCGGGCGAGTTTCTACTTTCAAATGCAACAAAAATTTTGCGGATTGGTCAATCCGTTCGCGAGATGTGGTAGTTTGGAATTAAGAAACGCTTGAGAAACTCAAAATTTTCGCAGTTCTGATGCTCGAAACGAATAACTAGAACGGTCTCGGGGAAAACTACACATACCGTTGTAATCGGGCGAGTTTCTACTTTCAGATGCAACAGAAATTTTGCGGATTGGTCAATCCGTTCGCGAGATATGGCAGTTTGGATATAAGGAACGCTTTAGAAACTCAAAATTTTCGCAGTTCTGATGCTCGAAACGAATAACTGTAA